>NW_008796200.1:128833-178233 GCF_000699145.1 Aptenodytes forsteri
CCCCAAGCTGAGCGCGGCCCCGCTCTGGCTTCACGGCATCAGCATCCTTCAGCCCCCGGTTGCTGCACCCAGCCGGGGCTACCCCAAATCCCACCTCCTGCTGCCCAGGGACCCCCCCTCACCCAGCCGACACCCTCCGCTCCCCAGCACCTCTGTGCCTTTCAGCTCTTCCCCCCTCACCCAGGAGAACCACCCCACGGACCCTGCTTATAATTTCTCTCCATCAGGACCTGCGTCCCCTCCTCTTGCTCCCCAAGGGGTGCTGCTCTCCTCCGTAAAAGCCATTTGGGGTCTGTGGCTCATCACCTGAAAGCCAAATCCTTGGATCCTCACCTGTCCCTAATGCAGGCTTCCAGGCTGCTCCTCTCTCCTGAAGGGATGAGAAGGGTAACACCAGCCTCCTCCCTCCTCCATGCCACCTCTCAGCCGGCCGTGCAGTAACACTTGGGGTCCTGGGCGTAACTGGGGCTGTCCAGCAGCAAGGTCTTGGCTCCCCCTAAAGAAAATCCATCAGTTCTCCTCTCCCTCAATGCAGCAGAAGGCAAAGCTTCTTCTCAAAGTGCCAAGTGGCATTTACAGGGACTTGGCCCATAAAGCCCTTTCAGCAGTTTGGAGACCAAAAGATCAGTGCCCGCTGGCAGGCGCCTTCTCCTGTAACAAAGTGATCATCAGCCAAACCTCTCCTACACATGATCTCGTATGATGGGGACGGAGGTCTTTCCTGTTCTTACCCTGGCTTCATAACCATGTTCTCAGCCACCTTACCTCAAATGCCAGACCACCGTAATTTCAAACAGCAAGAGATTCACTTTGCTTGAATTGGAGAAAACGGAATAATTGCAATTTTGTGGGAGGGGGGAAAACAACAATGTACCCTAAGCACAGATGGTCTCAGCTGGCCACACAGAGCAGCGTGACACTCCAGAGGAGCTTTATTCCCAGGAAAACCCACCACATCCAGCAACCTCAAATGTCAGACCACCGTAATTTCAAACAGCAAGAGATTCACTTTGCTTGAATTGGAGAAAACGGAATAATTGCAATTTTGTGGGAGGGGGGAAAACAACAATGTACCCTAAGCACAGATGGTCTCAGCTGGCCACACAGAGCAGCGTGACACTCCAGAGGAGCTTTATTCCCAGGAAAACCCACCACATCCAGCAGCAGGGCCACTTCACCCATCTGCTGCCCAGCCACAGGGCTCTCCGGCTCCTGTGCTGGGTCGGTCCAGGGAGGGCCAGCACTAGGAGATGGTCCCACAATTTTCCTGGCAGGGAATTGATTTTCAGGGAGAAAACAGACCAAGTTTTGACTGTAACCCAAAAACGCTGCCTGGGCAAGAGAGGAGCCTCATCCTGCAATCAGGGGTCCTTTCCATTGGGCTTCCCAGCCCACCCAGGACTCGGGCTTTTCCAAAATGCAGCCCTTCCCCTAGGTGTATAAAAAACAGTTGGGAAAAGAGCAAGCCATGGCTTCCTGCCCCAGTTCCCAAACCTCATCTACAACAGAGATTAGAAATTACGTTCCCGAGGGACTTGGCAGGCTGTCCCTCTGCGGGGCAGCCTGGGACACCAGCACCCTCTTGCGTGGCCACTACAAGGCTCTCCACTGCTTCAGCCTCACGGCAAGGGCAGCTGCAGCTGACCTACAGAGAGCTGTTTTAAATGGGATTGGGTTTGGCTGAGTTTTGGTAATATCTGAAGGCCCCAGTTTGGCATCTGAAGATTTATCCAGCCTCACACATATGCCAATTAATCTATCAACCATCAGTTTCGTATTGTTAACAGATGGCATGAGTTTGTTATCACGCTTGTGCTTAGGTCAGGCCTTAGGTAACTGTGAGGATAATGAAATAACAGCATCTCAACAATGCAGACTGATAAACAAACCCTTCCAATGACCAACATGTGAGCAGTTCAGCTAGTGGCAAGGTGGCCCATGCACCCCTCGTGTTTTTGGTTGGTTTTTTTTACCACCACGGGGATGTAGCAGATGTACCTCAGCTGGCTTCTGCTTCTGGTGGCACGTTCAGCCAGCCCGCTATGCAGGAAAAAGCTATTTATTCTTGGTCAAAATACTCCTGGAAAAGCTCCCGACAGCAGCCAGCCTGCATATCTGGCATGTTCCAAATGGTTACACCATCTCTCCCATGCTGGTTGTTCTTACGCATTCACCTAGGGAGGAGGTCTCACCTTGCATCTAACAGCAGACAGCTTTTTACATGCTCTTTCAGCCACAGGTGATTTACCTGAATTACTTTCCCCTGCCCACATCTGAATTCCTGTAGGAAACACCATCTAGAGCAGTGCTCTGCAACCTTTTAAGTCTAAAAACAATTAAAAAAGACCATTTATCCTTTTAGAAAAAAACACACATAAAAAACAAAAGAAGATGCTCGAACCTAAAGGACAAACTGTCCAGGGCTGATAAGCAGAAGGCAGGAAACGGTCAGATAGCCCAGCAGCCGCTCAGCCAAAATCTCTGTTCACTGCAGGCTCCCACCAGCAGAGGAAGGTAAAAGGTACCTTTGAGGAAGGAGCATGAGAGAAAGAGAGCACCAACAGACCCGGTGTGCCTTCCCCTGGCTTACCTCCTTGCAGGAACAAATTCACAGCTCCTCCTTCACCTGGCATTTACAGGCAGGTGAGCAAGGGCCATTGCCTACTCCTTTGCTAGGCACCGCTTAGCAAGTCCAGTCGCGGGGGGGTGGGTGGGGAAAGCAGCAAAGAAACCCTCCTGCAGCCCTGGCTGCTATTGCTGCCTCCTCCCAGCACGACAGGCAGCTGGAATAGCGACTGGGGGGAGAGGGAAGGGCGGCAAGACGGACCCACAAATTGGTGATGATCAGAGCTTTAGAGACCACAGGGTACAGGCTGCTTGCATTGAGCCGTTTTCTGACTGCCCAGGTTAGCAGACTTTCACTGTAAGCCCATGCCGTGGGTACCTCCAGGGTGCTGTTTGGAACAATTAAGTAAAGCTAATTGCTGCGTAAGTTAAGATGCTTTGAAGCAGCCATTTCCCCTTGAATTTTCACCCAGAATGGCATACCTGGCACCACGCAGGGTCAGCACCGCCTTTGTGCAACACCAGGGAATTTCAGGCAGCCCCTCTGCTAGCGAACCCAATGGCTGCATTCACTAAAGCTTCGTGTGTACAGCAAGGGGAAGGGAATAACTGGCTTTTAAGGGCTGTGGAGCACTACTGCATCATGTGCAAGCAGGGACAGAAATAAGGGTGCAGGCAGGTGGTCTCCTCAGTGGCAGTTATCAGTATTAACTTGGAACCACCACCTAAAATCCTGCTGTAACAAATACGACAGGCCGCACAAGTGGGCTTGAGGGACATCAAAACTATGTAACTCAAAGCAGTGTCAAATCCCTGCTAGCTTGCCTGCAAAACAAAGAGAAACCACTTGCAAGAAAAAAGTCACCCACAACAGCATTAGCTGAGCACATTCTCACCCACCCACCCATTCCCCTGCATTTTTCCTTTTTAAAGCCCACAACTTACCTTTGGTAAATCTCACTACAAATATTAGGGCGTACCCACACAAGGAAGGTATCTTGTTCCAGTTTTCTGACAAAGAAGGTAAGCTAAGAAAATGTGCAGCAAGATACAGATGTGTACAGAAGTGGGAAACTGCTGCCTCTTTCATCTCCATAGGGGTGGTCTCATTTTATGCCACCCCAAATGTTATTTAAGTGAGGCTTATCAGCTGTCCTTTCATCTTCTCCATATGAGGTTGCTTTTGAGTACTTCTCTGAGAGATGATCACAAAAGGATTCCTGAAACCAGGCAAGACTGTGATGATTAGAGCTCACCTGCAACGCTATACATTAGTCTGTAAGGGAAGTACTGAGACTACAAAGTTACTCAACATGTCGTGCATAGCCCAAGTCTTCTTCACAGTGGAAAGATCACCCTTGTAAACGTACTGCAAGAAGCATTTCTCCGAATTACCACAGTGGACCAAGGGCTTGTAACATCCGTTTCTCTGAAAATCTGGACAAGTTCATTACCTTAAGGCCCAGCATCCATTACAGACAGCGCCAATGCACATGATAGCCTTTCTGCCGGAGGGGAATTCAGACCAAGTCTCCTTAGGCCTCTAGTTCCACTTGCGAGGCGACAAGCGAGATAAACCACGAGCACGCACACGTTGTACCAAAGAACACACCAGCAAGCATCGCTTTATTACACTGGTTCAGTTATCTATCCAGACTAACCATAAAAGCTGTTTAGATGCATGTAGACAAACAAGTCAGTGTTTTACGTATTAGGTCAAAGCTCCAGAATCGTTACCAGGGAACAAGTATTCTTCACCAGTTGTTTTAAATGCACGTAAGTGGGTCTTTGGCAGGGAGGAGGAGGCAGGTACAGTGACAGATCCTCCCCAGGTGTGCCTGCTACCACCCGAATCATGAGACAGACCCAGGAGGTTGTATTGCAAAGAGATCGGAGGGGGGGGCCACAGTGTTAATCAGCACAAACAGAATGGAGATACACTGACCTGAGCCTTGCTCAGCTGGGACTACACAAGCACAACACACTGGTACGAGCTACCAAACAATCAGTTAACAGTTCGTAAGACTGGTCTAAAGCTGGAACTAGAACGACTCTGGGTGGAAAGGCATAGAAATAAATACTTGCTCAACTCAGCACTCTCTGCCCACTTACAAACTTGTCAGCATCTAGTTACGCAGCCATATATTCTTCACTACCTCACAGCAGCAAAATACTATCATTTAAGAGCAGCTGTTGAGCGACTATCCACAGTACATTGTACATACTCGAGAAAGAAGCCTGATGCTACCTCTCATATTGGTCATCCTCCTCTCCGTCTGCTAAGCAACTGGGGCAGCCCCCCTGGCCCATAAACTCTGCTTCATTTGTTGAGCTCTTCAGATGCAACCAAACTGCTCGATTAATTGAAGACTGCCCTACTGCTAAGTGCCCATTCTTTGTATTTGGGTCGCTCTGTAAACATGGGAGAAATGCAGATTTTGGTTGTCATTCACGTACAAGACCAAAACGGATCAAAAATGCAGATGTTTGCTAGTCAGCAGCTCTGCAAGTCTCCTGCCTCTTAAAAAGTTTGGGGTTGCACTCTTGAAATTTTACTGGTGGTGTTTATGTCATTTTCTTCTGGACAAACACTTCCCTGAAAAATACCTTTTAAGAGCCAGATTAGATCACAGTATTTAAAAAGTGATATGGTTACGGTTACGTCAGTGCCTTAGACGCCAATGCAAAGGCTTAGAGCAGAGGTTACAAAATTGATGCTTAGTGTAGCACTTACATTTTAGAATAATGACATCAAAACAAATGCAGCCCAGGTTTCCAATTTCTTTTCCTAGATGCTGAGTCACCACCAAAACGCTGTCTAGCTTGGCCTGCAGACCTCCACTGCTACACAGTGCTTGAGGAAGAACGATGCACTTTGCCTCAGTTTGTTCTTTTGGCAGGGATGGCGGCACGTTAACAGCTATTTTTGCGTGACTGCAGAGAACACCTTTTCCAGTTGGACTCAGGAGATTGCTCAGTCTGGAGTTACCTTGGGAGGAACGGGGCAGCTCTGAAGGATGGCAGAACCGGTCGTGTCCCGTACAGCAGACACCAAGAATGAAACGCTCTTGGTAAGCAAACCAAAAGAGCTGACAATAAGGCAAATAACTTAAGACCGATGGAGTAACTCCCAGTTTTCTGCTTGTAATACATTTTACTCCAGGAAGCGAAGGAAAGGCAGGTTGACCTTTCCTATTTAAGCTTCCCTTACATTTAAGAGATGACCAAGACTAAAAGAAAAATTGGAAAAAAAAAAGGGGGGGGGGAAAAAAAAAGAACTAAGGAGAAGTTGTCTGTCTCCCTAGAGCTGTGATACAACATAAAACTATTGTAGGCTATTCCAGGATGTTGAAAGTCAGTTTAGAGAAAGGCAATAACCCCCATATTACAGGGGCTGTAACAGTAGTGTACTGTATTACATTCTGTGCAAGTTACGCAACTTGTTCACAAGCTTCGTTTTATCTATGCTTATCTCGCTGTAGTTCTGTTAATTGGTGGCTGAACACTTTAAACAATCTTACTCCACAGCTCAAGGTAGTTTCAGCAGAAAAAAAATAATTCCTTTCCTGTGTCTGGTACCTGTACGCTTCAAAACAAGTGTTCCTAATGCCCAAACATCAAAATCGAAATCTCACAGTTTACTGAAAATAGATCAGCTAGATTCCCTTTGCGCTTTGTTTTAAAGCTCCTTGTCTCCAAACCTTGTTTTCAAGCAAGACATACAACACGCTTGAATGAAGATCCCATCTTGTTGCAACGTTGTTGGTTCTGACTTCCCTCTACACAGACTTTCTCCGACTGACTAGGTGTACATGAGGAGAGAGGGTGTGTATGTCAAAGTGACATCTTTTCCCCGAGAGGATTTTCACACATTGGAAAGCTAACAATGAAAATTACAAGTTAGGTAGGATAAGGTTGAAACTGTCCACCAGGCCAACTTGAGCACTACGAGTTCCTTTTAGCCCTTTGTCTGTTGCTCAAAGTTTCCTCTCCCTTAGTTTGTTCCCATTTTGTTCATCCAGTATTGATGAGTGTCCATCACCATTGCTCAAGCATTTGTCCTTTTCATATTTGTGCTCTTGCTTCTGTCGCCTTATCTCCTTATACCGCAAAGTGATGTCACTAAAAAGAAAAACAAACAGATGTGAACTAGTGATGTGAATAAACAACGTCAATATACAATAAAAACAATAAGGCAAGTCTGTTCTGGATGCAAGCGCCCTTAAGATAACAACCCACTTGAGTCTTTTGGCTGTAAATTTCTAAAATTGCTGATGGCATTGATTCACTTGAAATTTGTGTTTCTTGCTAGCAGTCTGGCTATTATCACCTCTTTCAGAAGCATAACACAACAGCATGCTCAACAAGGGCAACCACTGCTGTTGCACAGGGTCTCCTCTATAGATTAGTGTAATTCTTTCAGCCTTGTGCAGCTGCTTTTCACAGAGCATTCTTGCAATGAAGCTGCAAAACATCTTAGTCTCGTCTAACTCAGAGCACAAGAAAAACAAAACACTGATTTCGTCTGCCACCTTCACTCACCCAGGAAGACCAGGTGCAGTCAGGTACTTAACTGTTCACCTGCTTACGGCAACACTAACACAAGTAGTCCCACAAAGACCAAAGCTACCAGAGGCTTGATCGAGAAAGAAAACTGCCAGGATCATGCACAGAAAACTCCCTGTTTATTTAATAATTCTTACACAAAAGCACTGCAGCTTTAGCCATCCAAAAGAATTGTAATCTATCTTCAGGAGGGACTGAAGGCTAATGACAGCACACATTTGAAGATAAGCTTTTGAACAGATGTCCAGAACAACTCCCCCCGTAAGACCCAGGCTAGACCTGAATGTTGCACATCAAACACTGCTTACCGGATGAAGAAACGCCAGGCTGTCCAGGTGAGCACAAGTATAATCCCCAACATCCAGCACTGGGTAATGTAGAAAGGAAGAGAAAGCGTGAGTGTATAGGGATCATACTTCACAACAATCAGAAACTCCGTGGCAGTAATAGCAGCAACCAGCCATGCCTGCTGACCCAATTTCTTATGGAACTTCCTGCAAAATAAATGCACAGATAAAACAAAGCTATTGCGTAAAATTAAGCATTCAGAGAAATATTCATAAAAAGACAGCCGGAGTAATAATTTCATTCAGCTTTGCACAATTCTAAAAGTCTAGTTTGGATCACACATATACTAAGCCTATGCAGGCTGATGACTTTCATGTTGGTATTACTTAAGTTTCCTCTGAGAGGCTCTGAAAATATGTGAAAAGTTAAACTTCATCATCACATGACACAAGTAAGTATCCCCATTTTCAGGGTATTGGTAAATCCACATAAAACAATTATCTGACCAGCTTGAGATCAGCTGAAGTTCAGGGTATGGTATGAAATAGGAGCTCTACTCTTAGATTTCCTCTGCAAATGTCAAGTCACACTGCCGTAACCATATTTAACCCCTATATAATTGCATTCTGAAACTTACTCTCTTCCCAAAAAGGTATTCAATGAGCTGTCGCTAATGATCTCTGAAGGGATTTTAAAAGCAGCAAGCTTAATAAAAAACAGGCAAGATACTGGAAGACACAAGGACAGCGTTTCACTTCTAGGACAACCCAACCCTGGGGCAAATACATGATTAATATTTAATCCCCAGGGTTTGTTTTTAAGCAGTACCAGACAAGTCAATGAGAAGCTGCAGTGCTATGTACAAGCCTAGTGAAGGACTCATCAATCAGTAATGCCAGAAATTAAACTGCAGTAGAATCAAGACATCTATTCAGAGGCTCTACTTGCAGGAGGAGAGACTGGAAATATACCATCTTTTGGATCACCTATTCCTGCATGGGAAATACATAAAACCAAAATACCTATAGGCTGCCTTTCAGGAAGCCTCATTACCCTCACAGGTAATAGCCTATTGCTAGAAACCTGGGTAAGTTGCTTGATCTAAACCAGTTAGATTCTCCACTTTTTTACCTTTTGTCTGTTCACGTCATTTCTAGACTTGACATTTTTACAGCCTATTGACCTGACAGACGAGATGGTTCATATGTCAATAAGCAAACGTGGTTCTGCTTGGGCAACAGAACAAGCCCTTTTTTTATGCACTAGATTGCACTGAAATCCTGCCCACCGCAGCACCGCTGGTGCATGCAGATGTGCTATCCAACAGCACAGAGTCAAGTACATCACTTCCTGCTTGGCATACTAAGTTTTTGTTCTTCCATCACCCATCTTCTGCATCTAACATGGGATTTTATTCCCATTAGGGGAAAGAACCAAGAGAAAGCTACTAGAAGTTGTATGTATTTTTTTCCAGAGGCTGATTTAATTAAATGTTTCCTGAAATCCAACTGATTTGAGCCAAGGAAGACTGAACTTGAGAAAAGCAATACCCTCAACCACCATCATCACCAACTGTTTCACTAGCAAGCACACACAACTAACTTTTCTCAACAGCCTTTGGATGGTATCTTTTACTCAAAACCCACACAAAGCAGCATTTTGGTGCACTTTCCTGTTAGCCCTAAACCTGCTACCTTAACTGATTATTATGTCTCTGAAGATGCCCAAGATAAACCATGCAAATAGAAGCACCACCACTGAACTTAAAGGTGGCTGTTCTTTTTGCCTTCTGTTATTCCTTATTCTGCCTTTGTTCTGTATGTCTCTGCTTTAATCACAGAGAGCATCTATTCTGCAGAGGGCCTTGCCCTCTCACTTAACCATAGCGTATTCTGAAGTACATTTTCCTACCAGGTCCTCCCTCTTTTGTCCAGCTTACTGTGTTATTCCATTCCTACCACAGTGTAAGATGTGAAGTGAAACACATCCAGGAATAATTCAATGTAAAGTGGCACAACTACTGGGGCAGGACAGAGGAGATGGGGAGCAAAGCGATATAACAAACCTACAGAGGGCTAGGGAAGAGAGGGATGGACATGTTAAGATGACCTCTGCAGTACTTCTAGGGCATTGCAGCAATGGGAAACTCTAGTCTCATCTATGACTGCTGTGATCTACAGCCTCCTGTCTGGCTGAGGCACTGACTTATTAAATGCTGTGATATTCAGTAGCCACATAAGCTCTTTGGGCAATATTTTCTTGCCGGTTTTGCCATGCAGTGGATGAAAGAGAAGCCACCTTACAAATCCCTGATTAGGATTTCCTTGGAGAGCGGCTGCTCTGCTAATGCTTCCCTCTGCTAGGCAGAGAAACAAGCCTGCCCGACATCCAGCTGGTATACTGCCCAGTGCACACACATTAGAACAGGCCCCAAGCATCTCCAATAGCGCTGGGGCAGAGGGAGCTGCAACTGCACATTTGCTCCCAGTTTCTCTTCCCCTCTTCTCATCAGATGCCAGCAGCTGCACTGGAGAGAGCATCCTTCCTTTAGCAGGCGTTTTCCTGTTGCTCAGACATATCTGCTCCACTGCATCCCCTGGGATTCTCAGTATCGGGGAAGGGATCTAAGTATGGAGAGCAAACAGAGCTTCTCTTCCCTCTCCTGAATCCAGGGGAGTCATTGCAAGCCAAGCACACAAACCACAGAGTTTCTTAAACATAAGGCCCAAGAGTCATATTTGACACCAATGCGTAAGTTCAAACTACACAAAATCGTCCACGTACACTGGAATAGAATATGATGCAGTAAATCAAGCGTAGGTTATTGCTGATGCAGATGGGATGGAGTGCATTCCATTTTAAAAAGTATCCTGCCTAGACCAACTCAGATGAAAAGACTTCAGAAACTGCTCCAGGTGATTCATCTGGTATGACAGATTAAATGGGCAGAAACTAGCCTTAACACACAGATAGAGAGAAAAAACGAAACAGCAAATGTCTCACTGTGAACTCAAGCTGTTCAGATGACTAGGTCAGCCTTCTGCTTTGCTGATCGCTTCCTCATTTGCCATCATTTTCTTTCACTAGCTTATGACAGCACACTGACAAAAAAGAATTAAAGGTAACCCCAACAGAAGAGCTGTGCAGAACCTAAAGCTGCCAAGGAAGAGTTTGCTTCCTGCCCTTCTAGTCATGAAAGATTTTAAAGAAAAGTCCTTTTTTTATTTGATGAATGAGATTAAAATTCATGGCCTCAATGCAGACTCCTTGGAAGAGACCTGAAGACTAGAAACCAGGAAGATATGACAAGGTCAAATGCTACAGACTCTTGCATCAAGGTATTTCTGGTCAGGAACATTTCACATAGCCGGTCCTCAAGAACTCAGAGGCAGCATGTCAGTCACAATAGGAGCGTGGTATGTAAGAGCTGGAGAACAGCTTAAAGAACCACCCCTCTTCTTGGACTATTTCAATTCCAGATACTTTATTGTCACCATGCTCAGACCAAGTTCCTGAAAGCAAAGCCCTAGAACTGTCTGCAGATACTAAGAATCCTGAATGAGAAAAAGTCTTCATATTTGAACTTCACTACGTTCTAGACTAAACATTGCAAGGTTAGCTGAAGAGATCTAATCAGTTTATCTCAGACAATCCTGTCACTACCAGACAAGGCAGTGAGCCATGTTTCTGACAAGGAAGGTCAACAGAATATTCCAACCTTTGTCCACTAAGGACTTGAGTGAGTTTCCAAAAGGTCAGGAAGCTTTCTCATGTGCTGTTAGCTGGGAGCCTCTGGTACAGCCTGCTACACAACAGGAAGAATCCAAAACGGTTCCTTGGTTCAAAATGATGTGCAAGTGAAAATAAACCCAATTAAGTTGGTAAAACGGGGGTAGATTATCTCTGCTTGGATGACCTGAAATGCATGAAGGAATCAAAGTCCAGTTGCAAAAGGTCAGGAAGGTTTCTCATGTGCTGTTAGCTGGGAGCCTCTGGTACAGCCTGCTACACAACAGGAAGAATCCAAAACAGTTCCTTGGTTCAAAATGATGTGCAAGTGAAAATAAACCCAATTAAGTTGGTAAAACGGGGGTAGATTATCTCTGCTTGGATGACCTGAAATGCATGAAGGAATCAAAGTCCAGTTGCAAAAGCCTTCGCAGAGAAGATACTAGGTACAACCAGATGCTACGTTCTGCCATTTTTGCATGAACAGTCTGATGAGGTCAGCTCTGTGGTGCATCAAGCAGAGCCATGAACCTCAGAAGTGAGGGGTCTAGTCACCTTACCCACCAAGAGAAAGAGAACAGTAGGTGGTGGTGGCAATGATGAAGACATGTGGTTCAGGATGAGAGGCTCTGCTTGCTGGATGAACTTCTCCAGCTCATTGAAAGAATGGCAACAAACTAAATCAGCAATGAGGCACCGGTGACTGATGATTCTCCTAAATTTCAATGTTATGCCATGTGGTTGAACAGAGGGCAAAGGAGTTTTTCCAACCCAAACACAAGGACCAGAAGATTGTGAATGGTGCTAAGGAGAGGAGCTCACCAGTGAGAGGCAGAGACCTCTTCTTACCTTTGAGTTGGAGGCACGTCCCAAACCAGTAGGTCCGACACCAAAGGCAGGGGCAGCCTGCCACTGCTGAATGTCCTGCAATCCGACTAAGCAATGTGGGTTGACCCTTCTTCCCAGTTCTAGGAGTCAAAGCCTTGCAAGGGAAACTGATCTTCATAGAATGTTGGAACCCTAAATTCTGAACACAGACACTTTTTGCGTTGGTCAGCGACAGACAATGAACATCCCTTGAAGCCAGACGTTGTCTTAGGCTTAAGATGTGGGCTCAGGCAATTTGTGACATTACTGCTAAAACTTAAAAGAAAACGTGATTTTGAGAACAAAGCTTTCTCAGGTCTTACATGGTCTGCAGAAACAAAAGCAGCAAGGACAAATACGATGCTTAAGTAGGAACAGTCTGAAAGTACATGCACTGTTGCGTATGGGTGCACTTCGTCTTCAATACACTTTGCCATAAAGGGTCCTCTGATCTGCAAGAGGGTGCCACGAGAGCTCCAGAGGACCAGGGACCAGTTGGAAGATAGCTCAAGAAAAGAAGAGCCTTTAAGAAACACTTTTTTTTTGTTTGGGCCCTGTTGTCCTTAGAAGGTACATCTAAGGACTGTAGTTCCTGGCTATCAATCTGAAAGTGGAGTTCAGTACTCCTCTGCCCACAAGCCAGTGGCACTCCAGCTAATTTACGCATTACATTCCCAAAAGAGTGATCATTTATTAAAAAGTGAGGTTAAAAACAGTGCACATAGAATGCCCTTAACAACAGCTGTTCTCTAACCAGATGTAGTCAGAATTTTACCTCCAAAACAAAAGAACACAAAGCAGATGCTTTGGGATTAGGTCTTTTTGTCCCTGACAAGCTGAACTACCGCCCTGAGATGGATGCCAACAAGCTGGAGAAAATTCAAAATAAAGCAAGTGAAGCTTGACATGGTATATACACAAGAGGACTGGCTTACGGGTCATCCATGAAGTCGTAGATCTCCCTCATAGCCACACCTCCCACATTGACAAAAAAGACAAGTCGTAACAGGACCAAGTAGTGTTCTGGTGGCATCCATAGGACAAACTTCAAGTAAAATGTGTTCAGCTCTGCCAATAAAAACTGAGAAAAAGGACATTTTAATTACATTCAGAAGACTTCACTGAATGAAGCCTGGAATCTTCCTCTCTCCCTGCATGACTCCCCCCACCATTTCTCTAACGCCACGAAGCCCTACTCAGTACTACTGAGCGCACCATCATCCGTTGCAATAATGACCAAGAACAGTCAGGTTTTTAAAAATTTTCTGTGTGTTGGAAGAGGTATTAAAAAAACACAGCAGAAACCTGGACAAGCACTGCCTCTAATTTTGAACAAGTTTATCGGGAGTTTGAAGTACCTGCAGAACTAGTGATAACAAATCCTAAAAGCAACAACTTGTCCTTTCACTATCATTTAAAATCTGACTGAGGGAACCCCAAAATAACAAGAGGCATAAGCAGTACATCCTGGGTTTTTTTGTTTGGTTCCATTTTTTATATGGTTATGCAAATGTCACTGCCAAAGCCAACTTAGAAGAATTGGTTTGGAATTTATAGCAAAATGTTCTCAAGTGAGCTGCCCTGGCAATGTGATTAAGTGAGCAAGTAGACTCAAGTTTCTCACTTCAAAAGAAATGTAACAAATGGCATTAAGCATTGTTTAATCCAAAAGAGTGAGCCAACACCTGAAGCTGCTTATAAACTGCCAGCTGAAGCTAGGCTTTGCTAAAAGAAACATTATTATACCAAAGGCAAGTATAAATTCAATGGAATCTCTCAGTTGCAATATCTGCTCCAGCACCTAAAAACCCAACTTCTTCAGGGTGCAAAAAGTTGGGATTATGCACACAGTAACCATTCGGAGAAACATGCATTATATTTATGCAGGCACATTTACTTCTCCCATAAGCTATGGGAACCTCAGCAAGTCTGTTGCGCTATGTGAACTTGGCAAACGTTTTATGTAGCGGAAATCAGGTGATGTGAACTTGTATTCAACTGACTAAGTTTGCAAACTGCCTGGCACTCATTGCTGGCACTGCTGTATGCTGCTTGTGTACTTACAGACAGCACATTGTTCCTGAAGCACGCTCAGGTCTGCAATTTGCCATCAGCGTAAAATGCAATGTTATTATAAGAGAGAGAGGTGGTGGTGGCTTGCCAAGTTGACTAATGTGTCCCACTCAGCAAACAGTAATAGGGAACTTCACTGGACAGACCCCAAAATAAACCACCACCAGGTTTCATATTCCACATATTTCAAGATGCTTAAAGGTACGCTGTTCTAGCAACTGTTAAAAAAATACACAGAGTTATATCCTGTACCATAGCAGTAATACAGAAACTGGTTAATGCCCATTGTCTCTGGAATCACTAGAAGTGTCACAAGGTTTGTTTTTAGTTAAACTTCACAGTTGCTGAATTGAAATAAGTTTCAGTTGCTCAAAACAGAGCTAAGTGACATCCCATGGATAGCACAAAGGCCAAAGTGCCCCAGCTGACAAGAGGCAGGAGTGGAGAAAAAGCACTTAAACTGCCAAGTTTATCTTCCCTATCAGTGTCACGTGTGCAATACCTGTGACTGAAATGGAAGTTACGAATTCAAGATGATGCATTCCCATAATACAAATTCAGCCACTCAGATGGCTAGATGAAGGAGGCAGACTGTCAATTTGTTGTGACTGCTGGAGAAGCCAACTTTCTCTTTTGTCTAAATGGGGGAACTACTTTACCTGAACTGGATACTGTTAACACCATCACGTGTTACGTGTTCAGTAAAACATAAAACAAAAAATCTAGGATAATTGAATTAAGTCTGTATATGCACTTCAGGAGCCATGCTGCTCAGAGCTAACATATAGAAGCCTGAGGCTTTGGTTACGGTCCTCTCCCACTGTAATGCGATATGTATCTGCTTAAGACAGAAACAAGCCACTTTCATCCAAAGCCAATGTTTTTGATAGCAGCAGTTACTTGCTGAATTATGTGTAGATCATAGTTTATATTGCTCACATTGCCAATCAACAAGGTTCAGCAAGCAAGAATAAATATTTATGCAATGAATCTGTAAGCTGTACCAGAGACCTGGAAACAGACACCTTTTCTGCAGGATTCGGAAGTGATCTCTTCCAGCCTCAACTAAAGAAACATCACCATGTCAGAGTTTCAGCCTAAGTTACCGTTTGTACAGTTGCTTGAGTGTTACAAAACATTAACTCAAATGATAGAGAAAAGAAAAGACAGAGAAGTTTCCTTACTACAAAGATTATGCCACAAACTGCTAGCCATCTGCGTAAGCTGGATGCTGGCTTCCACTCAAATTTGACCCAGCTATACGGGGTGAACTGGAAGACAATTCTCTTCATTTTACCTCTGAAAAAAACAGAACACATTCTTTCAATTTTAAGAAACAGCACATCTACTAACATTTCCATTTGAGACACCAATTCACATATGCAAAGTGCCTCCATTTACTCCATAAAAATTACTACTTAATGAGATTAACATTCCGAGTTAGAGAAGCCTGTTATTTGGACTATCATTTTAAAGTTTAATATACTACACCCATTGTAGTAAGCGGTTCCTCAGTTCTGCTTTGCTCAGCAAAGACACACTACAGAAAAGGGTAGTTCATTACTGGTACTAGACTACAAGGGATTTATTAAATTTTAAGTTTCAGTGTCCCAGTTACCATGAAGTTCTGATTACTAGGGAATGCATTATTTGCACAAGGACCAAATAGATCCTTGCTGTGAATGAAAGAGTATGATCCTGACTTGGATTCCTGCATCTCCTTTAACAATTTCATTAAATAAGCTCATTTCCACAAGATGCCCTCATTCCTAGATATCAAGCAATGCTCATGACCAATTCACATATGCAAAGTGCCTCCATTTACTCCATAAAAATTACTACTTAATGAGATTAACATTCCGAGTTAGAGAAGCCTGTTATTTGGACTATCATTTTAAAGTTTAATATACTACACCCATTGTAGTAAGCGGTTCCTCAGTTCTGCTTTGCTCAGCAAAGACACACTACACAGAAAAGGGGTTCATTACTGGTACTAGACTACAAGGGATTTATTAAATTTTAAGTTTCAGTGTCCCAGTTACCATGAAGTTCTGATTACTAGGGAATGCATTATTTGCACAAGGACCAAATAGATCCTTGCTGTGAATGAAAGAGTATGATCCTGACTTGGATTCCTGCATCTCCTTTAACAATTTCATTAAATAAGCTCATTTCCACAAGATGCCCTCATTCCTAGATATCAAGCAATGCTCATGACAGACAGGTATATTTTCAACAATTTCATTCGCAAGTTAAATAAAACTCTCATAAACAAGCTTGCATGCAGTAATAAGTTACTAGATACTTGAGTCATCTGAACACATATGAATTCTTTAATTCACATTAACCCCAACAGAACAACCCTTCAACAACCAAGTTCTTTAACATTGGCCCAAACTTTGCGCTGTGCTACTGCTTGTGGAGTTATTTTCTACACCAACTTACTTGTACGTAGGAATGTTCCAAAGTCCTTGCCATTTGTATGTTTTCAAAGAAAGCCAAGACAGAGTCTTCATCCCACAGTAAATTCCTAATCCATTACATAAGATCACATCCATTATCCACTGAAAGGAGAAAACCATAGTCATGCTGGAGAAGAAACACTAAAGCTTGTAAAAGGGAAGATACTATAGGTACGCATACATGCAGACACACCCTCAGTCACAAGGATTGAACATCCCCAGAGAAGAAAGGTGCATGAACTGTCATGAGAAGGAATCGCAGCTGTGCAAGTCTACTCAATTAAACCAAAAGTGTTCCACAGATGATGGCTGCAGATTCTCTTTTGCTGTATTAATTCTGTTACGGAACAGACCTCTTCCCACTTACTATCAGCTCAACTCCACTCTCTTAATTGAGAACTTTAGACACACCAAAAAAAAATCTGAACGTGTTCCTACGGATTGGATTTTACTATGCCCAATAACTTAATATACTCTTTAAGCTTCAGGCTGCCTCCTAAAGAAATTACTTATGTCCAGGCTCAAGATGTGAAATTAAGTGATTTCTCCCCATGCTCTGTCTTATTGCCAAGCGTTAATTCTGGAGATGGGGCTCTTGAGCTGAAAAAAAAACTGGCTGTCCTCCACATTCAAAGAAGCAGAGCACAGAGTGTTAATTTCATAAGAAGTTTTTCTGGTGTCAAAATAGCTTTGCTTGATGTCTTTATACATAATGCATTTACTTTTATAAACACAGCCATGTAGCAAATCATTACAAGCTTGGGAAGAGCTTGTACTGTAAGAATAAAAACAAGCCAAAATAACATAAGAACCATAGCTGTGTGCCCTGAATGTAATTAATTTTGATCGCTCTGGTAACCAATTTACATTTAATAGGAAAATTAAAAAAAAAAGTGTCACTTTAAGCTATAGAGCTTGTTTTTTCCAGAGAGAAACTAGATCACAGTAGTCCCTCTGGCTTGAAAAGAAACACACAAGCAGTATTTTAGGACAAGAATGGTTACAGACTATCACGTGCAAAGACCATACAGCTTTTCAGGAAGGCCAAACCTTCAAAACCTTTTTATAAACCACACCGGAAATTCTAAACACAGTAATATTTACTGTGTTCAGAAAACAGTGAAGATAAGTTTGTACAGAAGTAAGAGCTGGACACAAATTGTACGGAGTCTGGTTTGGGTTTTTTTTTTTAATAGGCAAGAAAAATCACCATCTGAAACTTTATACACAAAGTTTTATCTTTCTCTTAATTTCAGATTTTATTGTTTGTACCATCACCAAGTATTTGAAAGTGTCCAGGTAAAGCTTTAGATTCTTTCTCTGGTGTGAAATGAACCAAAACAAATATTTATCCACATGCAGTAGTTTGAAAACCCACAACATTCTACAAACAGTGACAAACATATTACAAACTCAACAGGGAGAAGCACCAATGCTCCTGAGCTGCAGTAGTCACACATACACATGATGTAATTTAGTTCTCACCACTTCCTACCCCCTCCCTTTAAAATATATACCCCTCCCTTTAAAATATATACTTCCATTTAGACAAATATGTTATGATCTATGCAGTACATACGTGATCCCACCAACATTCACTGAAGTTTGGAAGCTGGTGTTCCAGGCTGTACTCCAGAAACTCAAACATTACACTGATGATCATACACATCCACCAGTCTCGAATCATCAATGTCTATATAAAGGGGAAAAAAAGTCTGTCAAATGTCCACAACATACTAAAAACCATTACAAAAATGAATACTTGCACACCAGGCTAAGTAGAACCAAACACCACTTACACTAATGCCCTTTAGAAATCTAAATAAAGGAGAACTCCATTAACTACTGTAGAGACACTGCTCAGATTTACAGTTTTGCAACAGTGTATGGAAAAATTATCATGTTTTTTTTCCTAATTTCAAAACTGATCACTTAAGGAATATGAGATTAACCCTTCTGGACTCTGAACACAGAGGATACACATGGTGTGCTTTGTTTACCAGTTATTTCTACAGTTGAATATCTTGTCTCCAGTATCCAGAAAAGGATCAGGAAACTCATGACAATCTTATTTTTATCATGTGATAGCCTAGTAAAGCCAAATGCTCACAGGCCTCTAAACTTATCAAGTATGCAGCACAACAGACAAGAAAAATGCTGAAGAGTATAGATGACGACAGTAATACCATTACATGAAAGAATAAAGGCAGGCAAGATGGGATTCAGAAAGAAGTAAGTTAGTTAAATGAATGGAATTACTGGGTGCTTGACCACCACAGGTAGCATCATTCTAATGCTGCTCAAAAAAAGGCTTTTCAGAGCCTGCTTAAGGCAAACTTTTAAAAAGTTACCTCCACTAAATCTCAGCCCTGTCTCTGCTGGGACACCTGAGTCTACTTTATACCAGCTAGCAGCTTGTCAGGGTGAGCAATGAAGAGCAGCATCTTCTTCCACATTCAGCATAAGGATTCAGCTGAGCTGCAGTCCTAGAACATACATATCATCTCAGCCTACTGTCAAAACAAGGGAAGAGATTTGTGATAACACTTTATTTCGTATTTGTAAGTGGATAAGAGCACAGAGAGCCTGTACATCTGGTCTGCTGTATCCTCAGCAGGGTGCCTAGATGGAAGGCAGCAACCCCAAACCTGCTAGTACTGATTGCAACAGTAAATGTAGCTTGGCATTGACCACCTCAACCAGAAGATGGAAAAATATAAGATATGCATTATCACATGTTAGTCTGACACCATGTGATCTAAATGACTCCAAAGCAAATGGGGAGGCTCACAATAATTTCTGATGAACGAGGCACATTCATTTTCAACATTGCCATTCTGGTGCTTTGAGATATAGCTTAAGAGTCTGCTACTCAAGCCAGACAAAAAAAAAAAAAAAAAAGACAAACCCAAACACATGCTCATCTCTGTTTATGAAGACAACACACTCAACTTCCAGCTTTTTATAGAAAAGTATGTTAACTGACAAGTAAGAAATATAGCAGCGAGTTTCCTTCAAGCTTAGCAGCACAGAAACAAACACCTTGTGGAGTACGCTGGGCTCTTCAAATTAGACTGCAGGTTGACAAGATGACATCTCAAGCATTTCTGCAGAAACAGTCTGTTTAATAAAAACTAGGCTTCTTCCAGACCAAGAGAGATAATAGGTTGATTGAGTGGACTGGCATATTGAATTCTATCCCATTCTAGTCTCTCAGGAATGTGTTACTACTCCCCTTATGTCTTGTTACCAGGCTCTCACTATTTAGGCATTTTTTCCTCAGTATGACATTATTTGTAAAAATAAATACAGAATGTAACTGAAATGCTATTTTGATATTTAAGTTTCTAATGTAATTCTCTTGGATGAAAAAGATCCAAGTTTCTCCAAATTTACAATTCTGTACACTAATAGAGCAAGCCACAGACAGTTGATCTGAAGTCAAAGTCTCCCCGTGCCCAGCATTCTGATCTTTTGGTTACGGGGGGGGACAGACAACAACACAACAAAACAAAACACTGACAGGAACACATCTGCACTTTTGAAAAGGAAAAAAAAAAACAACAGTTGTATCTTATTTTTAAAACAGCCTGAGCTTTTTCAGTTTATTATATATGATGGTCTTGTAGGTAAAAAAGACAAACAAGGTCTGTAGGGCAAAATAAAGTTAGCTAGTAAGTCTGCTCAGGTTAAAAAAAAGCTAGTATTTAGACCGAAGTAAGCAGCAAACCACATGTTGAATGTGTTCTGCCAGAGACAAGCACAACTGTAACTCCTTCCACAGTTGGTTGATATTTACTAAAAAGTAACAAGAATTAAACCACTACCCATTTAATGTTTTAAAATCCTGATTTGGATGCCACTGGGAAAAGCCTGCCTGGGCAAAACAGTAGCACATCATCATGCATCTATGTTTGGAAAACAGCAGACTTTCACTGCCTTCTCTGAACGCCGTCTTCCCCATACTCTACATTCAAAGGTCATTCAAGCATTTATCTTGCTACAGGAGTAAAGGTTTTTACTGATCTGACCTCAGAATGAATTATGGTGGAGGAGGGAGCTTGTCAATGTAATGTTACTTTGGAAAAAAATGAGGTGACCCGACATGGTCAGGTGGGGGAAGCCTTTCATGTATTACAAACCCTTAGTCTAGTTCACACATGACTGCCTAATATAATTGATCATGAAGACTGGCATCACTAAAACAGAAGCAGTCAAGCTTTAAAAGTAGAATAGTACTGTAAGAGAAATGTAACAGAAGACCCATTCTTACTTTCAGGTACCAGCCAAAAAAGTGAGCAGGAACAAATCCATCCAGTTTGTCCTATAAACCAAGAAGAGAGTGTAGGTCATTTTGTACTACAAATGATAACCCATTAAGGCTTACTCCCCCCCCCCCCCGCAGCAATAACTTCAGTTGTTTCACATATAAATGCTAGATGCATTTTATGAGTTTCTTTTTCTCAAGCACAGTGAACAAACAAGCTCTCTTCAAAGCAAGGTCACAGTTTTAAGGGGCAGAAACTGGAATTAGGATTGTCCTGATAAAGCAGAGACTACCTTTTTAGTGCTAAATGTCACGTTCCTTGCCTTCGAAGGGGACAGAAGCAGAACACGTTCAAGCCAGAGCAAGAACATGCATTTCTTCATCAGATCCGCATCTTGTATGTAGCAGAGCTTCTTAAATCTTATCAGTCCTGCCATCATAAACCCCTGGGCAAAGAGTGCCTTTCCTCCTCCTAGTTTTGGTGCAAAACTAGAAAGGACAGCTGTAATTGCTCTCAGTTATTCCAGTTCCTGATGCACTGAAGACTTACACAGTAGACCCAAAGGATTCAGTGCTCCTCACTGCACAAGCACTAACAGCTCCATGCAATCAGGGAGTTGTAAATAATCAGAATTCCTTTGCCCTTGAATTTCAAGTCTTCTGTTTGCCAGCATGAAACAATAACCTGACAGTTTCTGTTATTCAAAAAAGTGCAACTTACGGGTTGTTTGGCAACATGCAACTTTTGAACTTTGTGCCTCAAGGTGACTGTAAGTAGAAGATTCTTTAAGCACACAAATAAACCCAAACTCCTAGGGGAAAAGGTTTTCATCAATAATCTGAGAAACAAGGCTTGCCATACAGTTTACTCTCTCTCCTGGGCAATGTAATTAGGATACAAAGGGACACATCTGGGTTGCTTGCAACATGCAACTTTTGAACTTTGTGCCTCAAGGTGACTGTAAGTAGAAGATTCTTTAAGCACACAAATAAACCCAAACTCCTAGGGGAAAAGGTTTTTTCATCAATAATCTGAGAAACAAGGCTTGCTAAACAGTTTACTCTCTCTCCTGGGCAATGTAATTAGGATACAAAGGGACACATCTCCATCTGATCAACAGGAAAGGTCAAGAGAAGAGAAATACGAAAGCTAAAGAGTCAGTCACGACCTGTTCTCTCATTCAACGCTCAGAAAGACTCATGACTGCACTTTGAAGAGTTCAATTAAGCCACCTTTTACCAAAAAATAGTCAGACTCATTAGCAAGGAACTTTTATCTGTTTCTTACCCAGATGTTGTGAAATGGATCAGTTTCATTGCCAGGATCATAAATAAGGCAGTTTCCACCATAGTCTCTTTCTGGCAAAGGAACACCTAAATGTGGATCAATGTACTTCATAAACTGTCTGCCATCTTGTACAGTCTGCAAAAGGAACACAAACCCCATGTTTCCCTCTTAATAAGTATTAATACATAGAAAAGTACAAAGATAATTAAGATCAACATTATATCCTCAAATGGGTGTGGTTTTTTTAAATGTGTTGCAGAGCAATTCGTGAAATATATACAGACCTCAAAGCATCACACAGCATATATACCTGACTTTCTGGGCCTCTAATGCTAAATATTAAGGAAAAAATGACTACAGAATGAACTTAAGATTTCTTAAAGATGAAAAATCTTTAATGGAGATCTTTAACTCCATTTCTTAAGCCACTCCTCTACACCCCCTCGCTCCCAAAAGCTTAGCACTCGAACTGGCACGCAATTCATCCTTCCCACTGACCCTTTTGCCCTTCCTCTCCCCTCCTCGAACTTGGCGAGGGTAAAGAAAAAGCAGCCAATAACTCAGGACAGGCTCATTTAACGGCTGCATCTCCTGCGTTAGTGACCTGCTGGTTTCCTAGAACGGGAAAGATCCAGCAGCACTTCAAACATGCAGCTCAAAAGAAATACAGTACATGCAAACATCAGCAGATTGAGCACACCGATTACGTGCACTGTTAGCAGGATTAGTCGTGCATGTGTGCCCAGTTCACTTCAGCTGCAGGAATTCAAGAACTGCACTGCATTTCATGGCAGAAAAAATTTAGTGCAGCTCGTTGAATAAACAGTCATTTCGAATAAGGTCCCACTAGCAGCACAGGTAATAAACTTGAAGCTAACAGCAAGGAAGAAATTATCAAAATATTAGTTATAAACAGTGACCAAAACTTGAACTAATTTACTAGTAACTCACACAGACATTTGCTGAATAAGTATTTCCCAATGAAATAGCTCACTGTTGTGGTCAATGTTTTGCAACAGAAGCAATGTAACATCTAGGACAGACTAGCAGACAGTAAAAGCAGGGCAGGGCCAAAATTAGTTAATAGCGATAATAAAATTATAGAATAAAACCACTAAAGTCACATTAACTGTAAGACAAGTTTCAACTATGAGCGAGCTTGTATTTGCTTTTAAGGAAGTTTAGTCACTTACAGACTCAGCATAATTTTAACCTTAAACTTGTGCAAAGTAATAATGTATTTTTAGTAAAGGGCTGAGCAACAGCTAGTGAGTGTCCTTATCAACTAAATGGCTAGTAACATACCGCCAGAGGAAAGCACAGCAATTCCAGGCTTTTCTATTAGAATTCAGAACTACAACAGTACTATCTACTAAAATGAAACGTATTATTCAGTCTGACTGCAGCTAGTCAGGAGTATCATTTACAAGGATGCCTGGAAAAAAAAACGGGGTGACATGAAACAGTAAGAACATAAGAATAAATTGGAACTGAGTAAGTATTCCTCAGCGGTGAGGAATAACAACAAAAAAGGCAAGACAGACCTGTTCATGCCTGTGAAAGGGTCAGAACTCCACTCCCTCCAAGCAGGACAGGCAGCCTGAAAGAAACCCTAATGAGACATTAGGGCCCTGCATAAGGGTTTACACTGAACCCCCAAGTTATGTCAATGGGACAAACTCACATTGTTGTTCACTGATCTACTGCGGACACTTTCCAGCTGCCCACTGAAACAAGCCAGGCAAACAAACAAACAAAAAAGGACACTTTTGTGTTCTGAAGAGAGCTTGGCACTGACTTTTGGGGAGGCTCCAGGAAAGCCAAGCAGAACAAGAAAAGCTGGAGCCAAAGGAAATCTTTGATTAGCTGGAAAGGGTTTGATCAATATTAAAAACTTGTTTGCAAAGCAAATGCCCTACTCCAACAGAAGACAGATCCTGACACCTCTGAATTCCAGCCCCACTTCTTCAAGCTCACTTGGCCTCTAGAGGCAAAACGTCGTTGTTTCTTTTAAAAAACATGTTCCTCATACTCCTCTCATCTAAAATGATTTTTTAAAGCTACCTGATGAGTATGTGATGGTACTTGCACAACCCTTTTAAAATACAGAGCACCAAACATTACTAAGATGTCAGCAAGAAGGACCTATCTGAAAATGAACAGTTGGGGACTCTAATTGGAATCTAAATCTGAAAAGTAGCCAGCTGTCTGACTGAACAGGACAGTTAGCTCTCATGGTTTAATATCTCTACACTTGCTTTTGGTTTCAAATCATGCTGTTGCCTGAGGAGATGACTGCAATCATTGGATTGCATAACTGAGGAAAGGTGAATCTCCTTCAAAATCTCGAGCTCTTTCTTGGCACTCAAACTTAATTTGCAGTGGTGTAAGTATACATATAGGCACACAATAACTTTGTTAATAGCGTCAGGTTTACTGTTCTTGCTTATCTCAAAATATTTTACCTCAACTGCTGCATTTCTGAGAAGTCATAGAATTGTAAAAGCCAGGGGAAAATTCTCGGTTTACTAAAGGACGAGAATATGGTAAAAAAATAACGTGCTTCATTTGGAAGTACCAATAGTATGTCTTTCTAGAAAAAACATCATCTTCAGTTTGCTGCCACTACACAAAGTCGTATATGAAGTTTTAGTTTATTGGGAAAAAAAAAGTTCAAAGCACTTATAAGCCAAGGTAAAAAGTATTTCAAAAGATTAAACAAGATGAATTCACTCTGCAATCTGTAGGATCTAAGAAACTAACAGCTGGTACACAACTCCAGCAAGTCACATCAAGTCCAGCAGAGCAGAGACTAAAACACCAGAAGCACCAATTCCTGATCGTTTGATCTAAACAAGAACTCTGATTTCTTATCAACTCATTTAAGAACACTTCACTGTGGTGTCCAACCTAGGCAGAGACTAACTGGAGGTTAGACAAGGTGAAATATTTTTATAATATTATAATTTTTCATCAACCTGGGAAGTCTCATTAAATAGCACAATGATTTGATTTCACAAAAATGAAGAGCATCTCCTGCAGTCAGCAAGAATCCTAAAGAACACCACAAAGGATGTTATATCCACGTTAAACTGGCATTTACTAACTAGAGGTCTAAGTTACTTACCTGAAAGAGTATAAAGATGAGGAAGAGCTCATACACAACGCTGACACACAGCCAAAACCTCCAGTAAGCTAAAGAAACAGATAAACGGGATGTTAGCAAGCTTTCAAGCAAAACAGCAGTCAATTATTCATTTACTGTAATATAACTAAACATTTCAAGAAGAGATGCTCCCACCAAGAAAGTCCAGCATTCAAGTAAAGCGTTCACCATCCTTCCTAAAGAGTACAACCAGAAAGGCTCTTTAACTACCAGACTGGCTGCCATGTACGTTTGCCAGAATTGCTCAGGCAATGACCTGGATCTGTGAGAATGGACCAGGATCCATAAGAACACTTCAACCCAATGAACTAAATATTTAAGAATTAGAAGGAATGATACACGCCACTTGCAACGCTTTCTAGCAGTCTGTGGAAGAGAACTATATCTTTCCTGAACTAATCTAATCTCTTTCTCCACAATCTCATGTAACCTGACCTGTCCAACTTTGGTTTTCCCAGCCCTATCATGGCTAACGCGCTTTGCCAACTTCTGCCTATGTACTGCTAAAACAGACAAGACTAAGACCGGCAGGAGGAACCACTGCTTTTACTTCTGTAAGCCCACCTTTTTCCCTGAAGACAAGGTTTCTGCCCTCAAGGGGCGGAAAGCATGTCCAAATACCAAAGATATTTTCACTTTTACTAGGAATTAAATTAAAAAAAAAAAAAGTAGCAGGTTTAGCAGGTGCTAGATGCAAGACCTATGAGATTATCTGATACTCTTCATAATAAGAGAAACATCATGCAAAACTCAGTTGCTTCAGAGTCTGCAGTTGTTTTTCACTCCCAAGATGTGTGATTACAGCTCTTGTCACACTAAAGGAACACCTGAATCTAAAGGGTACGCAAATTAAAGTATTTGTACACTTCCAGCTCCACCACTGTCCTCTCAGTCCTTCTGAAAGACTCAGTCCTCAGGTAATGACTGTCCTGGGTACAAGCTTTGTGGTCCATGGGCTGCATTCATGCCCCTAATTCATCCTACTCCACCCAGAGACTGGTTTGGCCTCTATTCCGTAAAGTGATTTCTGGGCTCTGAAATCTCATCCAGCGTTTTTGTCAACTCCTATACGAGAGGAAGCAGGTTAGTGCAGAGCCAGTATGCGTACAGAGTGCTCCAGCATTTTTTCCTAACCACATCCAAAAATTTACACAAGGTAATTCAGCAAAACTTGACTCATTCCAAGTGGATATTTAAATCCCTCAGTAATGTCACATACTAATCACTCTGGAATGATTTTAATAGACTTTCCTTCAGGTGTTTCCTGTTTACACTTATAAAACAGAGCTCTCCTTTCATGGTTACATCTAGGTGATAGAATTGGATTGGGGCAAAGAGGAATCGAGACAGTCATTCATATGGTTGAGTGGAGACAGCAAGCTATTCTACCTGCATGAACATGGTTTGCCATGAAGTGAAAAAACCAAGAACCTTCAGGCCTGATTTGGGTATTTATCTTTATTAACTCCAAGGCAACTTAGGTATGTTAATGCTTAAAAGCAGGACCATGACATAAATAATGCAAGAACTAAACATAAACTCCAGGCTTGCAAACATGCTCATTTATCAGCTCAGAACCTGAAATCAACTAGCCATGGTGTTGCAGAGCTTCCCAGAGGCTTGTTTGCCCCCTGAAATAAAAACAAATGTCGTCTTTGCCCAATTCAGCCTCAAGTAGCAAAACAAAAAAAAAAAAAAAAAAAAATCCACATTTTTAAAATAAGTCTCTAACAGCCTGCTTCTGACACCATCATTAAAATAGACTGAAATGTGAGAAGGTGTGACCTTTTTTCAGGAAAACTGCTAAATTAATTTCATCAAAATGGCCTACTTTACACTTCCAGGGAAAAAAAGAAGGAAAAATAAAAAGGCAGGTGTGGCCTGGATAACAGGAAGTTCAGAGCTCTGTAACAGCTTTCACTGGAAATTTGGAACTTTTAAGATTTTTACTTAAAGTCTACAAATATAATTGTCATTTCTTAATTATGCAATACGATGAAGTGTCTTCTTAGGGGTCAGTCATTTTAAAAAAAAAACAAACAAACCAACCTCTAAACATGCATTATGAGGTGGTTTTGCCCCTTGGTCTCCTTGAGAGAAGTAAAAGCAGAGTTCAGCCTACCTTCTCCTTGGTGAGGCAATAACTAGTGCCTCTTGTGCAGCTGTCCTTACACGAAAGTTGTAGAAACCATCACTCGAGACTTCTGTCCTTCCGTCAGATTTGATTAACTTTCAAATCCACTGGCAAATTTCACTTGGAAGGACTGACCAAGAGTGTGCGTGCACCCTCCTGGCTTTCTAGAATGCAGCTTAGGAAAAACAAACAAGCAAAAAAACCCTCCATTGGTCAAAGGATTATTTGGAAGAGAGGAACCTCTCCCCAAACCCACACCACTGTGCTGCTGAAAAATACCTCAGCCTCTCGAATGCAAGTCTGCAGGATAAAAAAAAGTCACCACTGTATTTCTAAGTTTAAAAAAATCAGCTTGTGTTTGATAAGGTATTTTCTATCCTTTCCTATAATGACTGCATACCTTGAAAAGTAAACACTATGTTCAAGGCAGAAGACTTATCCTTTCATTAATACACTTCTCCCACAAGAACTGAGCATTGTTTCCTTCAAACATCACCTTCAGACTATAAGCCTTAAAAATGATGAGTTTTTTCTCACCTATAAAGCCTTGTATGACAGATTTTACGCTACTCACGAACATAAATGTGGCAGACTAGTGCTGAAACTGATGTACATATAGTTCAGAAAGCAGAAAAATCTAAATCCTTATCTGAGCTTTTCTTCTCCTATATACATAGGGTTCTGGCAACAGACGATCTGCAGCTGCTGAATATGCTCAGCAATACTTCATAATACAAAAAATAAGATCTAGTTATAATTTAGTGTGCTTTCTCCCCAGCTGAGATAAGTACCCAAGGGGTTTTGAAGACTACTTTATATCTGTACATATACACCAGAAACAAGACGTTTTCAAAGCTGTACAAACATTGTGCTCTCTCTCTTCCTGGACCGGTCTCAGCTTTAGCTGTAAAGTTATTTTAGGCATACCTCTAATATTTATTTTCCTTAAATGCACTTGTGACCATGAACCTCCTTCAAATTAGGACTATCTTCCTGATTAAGTAGGCTTCAACTAATCATTTACATACCTGAGAGTTTAGTGATTACTATGCTCAAAAACTAAACTCTTGCCATTGTAGATAGACTTGCAAACACGAGATGAACACTTAACAAGAGACCGCTGCCTGGCTGAGTGCACAACCAGCCACTTAACTCTATATATCAACAGAGGTTTGAGTTTGACCTATGCCACCTGAAGGGCTAAATGAGTAAAGAAAAAAAATTCTAAGTTATTTGCCTAAGCAAGGCACTTAGCTTAGAGCTGCTAAGTGGGTGGAAGCTATGAAGCGCTAATCAGAAGTTGGACAGGACGCTGAGCAGGGAGAACTGTCTGGTCTGAGCAGCCACATGAGCCTGGGCCAGCATATGCCTGCTCAAATTACTGCTCCAGAGCACAGGGTTTTCCATAGCAAGCTCAGGTTCAAAAGCACCACCCGTGACCTGAGAGTTGCACTGACTAGGAGGTGGGACAACTGAGAGAGTAACAGAGGCAGGCGAGTTCTTCAGACTAGTCCTAGCGCTGCGTAGGCAATTTTATATTTCTAAATGTAACTCCCGAGCACATTAAATGCTATGTTAAGATAGAAAAATGTAAGTTAAAAGCTCAGCTTATCCAAACCCCTACATAGAGAGTCATTTATTCCACCCAGTCCGTGAAAAAGCAGCCAATTAGTATCACTATCCCAACAGTCCAATACATTTATGCAAAACCAGTGGTGAGTATCCAGATTCCTGAACTGTTAAAGGAGTTGTCAGAAAGGGGCAGATCACATACTATTCCCTGGATAAAGTTCTAATGAAAGGATTTCTTCTTTGCACAATTACAGGGCAACCAGCTGCTTCATCCAGTTTCATCAGTGGCCTGTTCTGCCTGTGCCTTCTACTCAGGGATAGAAGAGATCCAGTTCTTGCCTGCTCATTTCTAGCTACTTCAGCCCTCTAGCCTACGGGTTAGTTAAGAACTTCACAGTTTACTCTCCAAACAGCTTGTGTTGTCACGCATGATGTATTAAGTCAAAATAACTGTTGGCAAAGGTTGGGAATATTAAAAGCTATTTCTTAGGGCATTAATAACTGTCACAGAAAATTTCTTTAAAATTACAGTGTGGGCATGTTATCTTGACAAAGACAATAAAGGATCATTGAACTCTTGCAACACCAGGCCATTAGCATGTTCAAGGCTCCATAAAAGGAGTTGACAGTAAGAATGAAGAGCATCTTTTATTAGCAAATACTAAAAAGTCAGCATACTGATGCTGACTTTATCCATGATTAATTTTATCATGAAACGCATTACACTCCCCAAATTTGGGTGTTCACCCACCAATAAATGGACCCTCAAGCAGAGTTTAAGATTTGTCCCCTGTAAAATATTGTTCCATGGGGTTACGGCAGCGTTCCTCCTTTGCTAGAAGGTTCGGATGGAACCAAATGGGGGCCTTGAAGCCAACAGTTTACAGGAAGGAAATGGAAAATGGGATAAAAAGCAGGGTAAGTTTGTAAAGAAGCCTTGCCTAAAACAGTCATACATACTTATTTTCATGATAGTCCTACATTTCTGAGTTACAGTAAGGCAACTGGTATAGGTCCATGTAGCAAATTATTAGCTAAACTGGAGAAAATGGGGGGGAGGGTGAAATCAGTAGAAAAATGGTAAAGCTGGATGAGCCATTGGCTAAAGCTGACATTGCTGGTAATACTGAAAGGAAGGCAAAAAAAAAAAAAAACCAAACCACCACCACCCTGGTGGCTAAGATCAGTTTCATTAATGGCCTTAGTGAAAAGTAGGTTAATAACACAAAGCACAAACAGCAGCAGCAGGGAAGGCAGGGACAGCAAAGAGAAAATCAGATGATCTCAAAGGACTAGAGTAATAGAAGAGGTCATAACACAGTTTCACACTTAGGAACCAGTAAGTTTTCATGTTAGCTCATCAGCTGAAACAGAAGGATTCGGTATTATTTGCCAGTCACTCAGCCGTCACTGTAATACAGCCATGAAAAAAGCACATGCAATATAAAGACGGCCATCAAGGTACTGCCAGAGAGAGATTGGGAAGCATTAACACTATCACAAAAAACATAAGTGCTCTCACATCTGCAATATCCTACACAGTTCTGGACAGCCATTTTCAAAGAAGAAAACTCAAAACACACAAAGAGAATAACTACCAAAATGTTAGGATGAAAGCAGACTTATATTGAGGGGGGAGACTAAAAGCAAAACTTGTTGCTTTAGCAAAATCTGTTTGCTTTAGCAAAACCAATGGTGAGTTGGCATGCGTGAGCTGTGTATAAATCAATCAGGTGGATAAACACCGAGTAAGAAGAGCTATTTAAACAGAACAACAACATTAGGCACAAAAACCAGACAAAAATATAAAACATCTCTGAGCTGGTCATAAATAGGTACACACATACTGAATAATAGGGCTCCAAAAATCACCTGACAGAAGCAGGTCACGAAACCTAGCTTCTTTTAAGATACAGCTCGAAGAGTTCATGTAACAGATCTGATGCGGCTGTATGTGATCGCAGTGACCTGACTGACCCAAAGGCTTCCTTCTGCCCTATAAATGGAAGCAGCGCACACCAGCGGCCTGCGCTGCCAGTTCCTTTGAGGTGAGATCTTTCTCCTGGAACAGCACCACCAAGCTAAGGTCAGAGACTCGACTGCCTGACGGGAACTTCCTAATACACCCCTCTGTAACTGGAGAGCTGACGCTGAATCTCACGGGGCTGCAATGCCATGCCCTCTGCTGCCTGCAAGAGCCTTCCCGCAGAAGAGATACGGAGAAAGACTGCCATTCTCCTTTAAACAGGCACCCAGACGTCTTGCTGTGATCGTGGAAGTATCCGTTATCCTAGCGAACTGCTATAGCCCCTGAAAACCACTCTTCAGAAGATCATCCCATCAAACAAGCTAGAGGAAAGGTGAAGTTAAGACAAAAGATGACATGTATACACTCAGTATTTGAAATGACTGAATACATGGGAGCTTCTTCAATCACCCTGTTCATGGACAATTTGATTCTGCTGAAATTCAGCTTCAGCCCAGTAACTGCTGTTTCCAAAACAGTAGCATACAGAGGTGGTAGATGTTGGCTCAGTCTACGCTACAAGTTTGCTGTAGAGATCTCTGACCTTTGGACTTTCCCCATCCGATTTGTACTACTTCGTTCCAGGGAATAAAAACGACTTCCATCCCAGACAGCACCACTGAATGTTCTAAAACTGAAAGCGCTCAAATACCACTGCTGTCCTTAAAAGGAGTAATTTGTCTTATAGGAGGAACCAGAATTAACTGTAACAGGAAGGAAAGACTAAAAACTGCTATTTAATAAGACCTCAGAAGTGCAAACTTCTGAATAAAACCTTAAGTTCGCAGAGGTGTGCTGTGGGCATTGCTCTAGAACAACATTTGCTTTATCAAGGTTTTTAACATATCTGCTGTTTCTCATATAGAATAGCATTCCTAAACTGGAAGGTTACATTTTTGGCATAAGAAATACTTAAAGCTTTATTTGACTGTAGGAGAGCCTAATGATTTTAGGAATAATATGTAAGCCTATATAAATTCCCTTAATTCTTTCTCAATGATTCACATCTAAAAATAGGCAAAAGATCAAAGATATTAAAATATTTTCATACTTCACCTGATATAACGCTACATGGAAGAGGTTTTGTGTTGTTCTTTCAAATGCTTTCAAGACTCACAGCCTTACTAGAAATCTTTAAAATCGTAATCAAGGGTTTCTAATCTACCTGTTATTGTGGATAATGGACATGCAGCAAAGGGAGCGTAGTGCTCCAGCAACCGGATACATGGTCAGAAGTGCAGTCCCATTACAGAAAGGAGGGGGAAAAAAAAAGGGATAAACAAGGGAAGTTAAGGTTTCAAGAATCTGGCAGTTCACACAAAGCTTTTTACTAACAACAGGAAGCCAAAACAGGGAGATAAAAAAAATTTTAAAATCATATGCTACACGTGGATTGAAAGCACAGAAGGATCACTATGCTGTCTGGAGGCTGGGTGGAAGCTGCGAGGCTACGTGATAAGTGTGCAGTGTTAATGAACCTATGTTATTATTATTTAAATTAGGACTTACCTTCTCTACAAGTAACACAAATATTTATGTTCACCATAAACCATGCAATTTATGAGAAATATTTGAGTGACTTAAGCAACTTAAATTACCTGGATGAGGTCTTGAAAATGGTCCATCTTTAGCTTGTGTAACTCCAAAACATAAGAAAACCAAAATACTGGCAACAATACCTCTGAAAGTGAAAAAAAGAACAAACTGTCTATATTGCATCATCTTCCTAATGAAATTGTAAATTATATTCTTTGATGTAAAAAATGTCTGGTCTGTTTCTTAACTACTAAACATGCCAATCATAAATAGATGCCTTTTGGAGATTATATTTCAGGGAAACGGGTATAAATTCCTATACTTTTAAGCGTGGTGTCATGACAGACTGTCTCAAACCCCAAAGTTTACCCATCCATCCTCCTCCCTTCCTCCCCACTAACTGCATGCTTCCATTCCTTCCATTTTGCTGTCATTTACTAGTAGCCAGCCAGCCAGGCGAGGAGCCTGATCTGGCTGAGAACTCATCCAGCAAAAACAAAACAAAAAGAGCAGTTCCTTGATCCACATGATGAGCCTTAGCCTGCAGATGATCATGAGATGCACAATAAGTCAAACGCTTCCCTATGTCTTTGAGAAGCTTTTATGCCCACTTTGTCAGAAAGACACTTAAAATTTAGCAGTGAGAAAGCCCTCATGTTAGAGAGCTTCTCATTGCTCCAGTAAAATTTCAGTGAAATTTGAGAATGAACTTGTCATTACTCCAAAACATTTTCTTAGTCAACTAAAGACAAGGAGGACCTTATAAGACCAAACCAGCACTGGTGCTATTTCAAAAGCCGGAACTATAATATAGAGCCTAACAGAACACAACAGAGACATTAAAGAAAAGTAACAGCTACCAGACCATGGGCCCAAGTATGCCAAAGACCCACAACCTCACCCCAATACCCTAAGCCCAGACCTGCAGAGTTTTCTCATCCTCAGCAAGGTAAGACCCAAATAAGGACTGCCACAGTCCTGCCGTCTGCCTCCTTCCAGGAGGCAGCATTTCTGCACGTTACCAGAATGAGATGGTGCAAGGACTGATCCGGCTGAAAACTAACCTAGGAAAAAAACCAACTCCTGTTCAGTTGGCTCAGCTCACCGCTCTCACAAGGAAGGAACACAGCAGGCCCCAGTTAAGGCTAAACTGTCAGCTTAAGCCAATGTGGAACTGAACCCTTAAGGGCATCCAGAAGGCTCCAGGAAGAGATCCTTACTGATCAAACAGCAAACTAAGCAAGCAACATTCAAGATCCAGGATTTGAAACCCACTAATTACACGCAGTATGTTTTTCAATAAAGTTTTGTTTTGCAAGTAAAAGAAAAATGAGAAAGTGCAAATACCCATATCTGAATGCCTGACCCTTACCGTCAGGAACACCACTCCTTTAGTATGCAGGACAGACCTGGAGAGACTGAGATGTGAGTTAGGTGGGAGAGGTCTGGCATTTAATTTCAAAGTACCTAACATCAACTTAAAATTCTCCTGAGATTTTAAGTAATTGAGATTTTAAACATCTTGCGTGCACAAAACGGCGTTTCTTTTTCAGGGGTCACCACTTGTTTTTCATGAAGACAAGACCCCATGGTCTATACTTGGACATGTTCCTTTAATGGATGGAACAGCATAATGCAATCCAAAAATGCTCTTTTTTCTACATCTGAAGTCCCAATAGAACTTTCATGCTTTCTCATATTACCTGCTTAAGAGCTGGCTGAAGAGACAGTTAATTGAGAAATACCTTGCTACACTGCAGGATAAGCGTAGGCCATGTTTGCAGTAAATGAGGCAACTCTTGACTGTAAATAAAATGGCTCTGTTTGCAGGAGCCAGAGAAAATACCTAATAATTTTGCTTTTATTGCAAAAATGTTACATACCAGAAGCGACAGTAGACTATTCATACTTTAAACATTTCAAAAACTTCTTTCAAAATAGAAAACAAAAGGATTTGTGAAAGCTATTTTGTGACATTCACCTCGGAGTATAAAAAGTTTGTGCTTCCTGAAAATAAAAATGGGTTTTACTTAACAGATGGAACTCAGTTATTTTGCTTGCTTTATGACACTGGGAAGCACAAAAGAATTAGCTGCCGAATGAAACAGCAAATAGATAGTTCCATCATCATTTTCAAAGATGAAGATGCCAAAAAAGTTTTCACTGATCTCAAAAAATGAGAATATTCTGCATTTTGAGTCACTAGTCTGTATTTGGAAATACCAGGACTACAAATTTACATTTACACAGAATAGTCTGCATCCTGTATCATGTAACGATACACATCTCTGTTCACTATCATTATGCTCAGCCATGAACCAAGATGTCCAAGATCATTGTTTTAGGCCTTGTGAGGGTAATTTTCCCAAAGCTGGAGATGACCTGAATCTAAATCACCAGAGGAACTTACAGTTATGTTCCTTCTTCTAAAATCCACTCTCAGCCAAACAGCAGATGCAGCAGCTGCACTGAAATAAGGTGGTGTTTCAGCTGTATTATTTTACTTGAAGTTCACCATGGGAAGTTTTGAAGAAAATCACAAATTTGCATAATAACCATGCCCGCTCCATTATCTTTTTTTTTTTCCTGTGGTAACTACATTTCTCCCCTTAACATCATCATACTGCCTCCTTATGAAGCTTTCAAAGCCTAACCAGCAGCTTGGCCTGCTGGCTTATGATGGCTTGAGGTAAGAACTTCTCTAGGATTTGAGGGGGAGTTTCTTCAAACTACCCCTGCAGGCAGCCTGGAGGGACATGGCTAATGTATTTTCTTGAGCTAATGCATTTTCTTGAGCAGCAGATCAGGAAGACACTAAATAGTAAAGCGTGCCTACAAAAATAATTTTAGCACTTAACCAAATAAGAAAGGGAGAACATGGCAACAGTTTCCTTAGTACAAACAAGCTATTGTTTGTGTTATTTTAAGAGTCGATTCAGAGACACAAGACAATGAAGCTTGTCTATGAATATCTATATATCATCCTTTGTTCTCTAGGCTTTTAACGAGTCAGCTCCCACTCCCTGTCCCTTCTCTGTCTGTATCTACAGTAGCACGACTGGTACAATCCCCTCAGTGGTATCACAAGCTGAAGAACTGGTAGACTGGCAGATGGAGGTCTAGACTCCTTGCTACCTTGTTTTCTCTGTGGGTGTTCAGCGACAGGAGTTGGAGATCATCAACATGCAAATAAACATACAGCTAGATTTGTTACCATGGCTGAGCAGTGATCAGTTCAGTTATTGCCAAAAACTAGTGTAGAAAGGCACTGTTTCATGGCTTGAAATCCAATGTATAACCCTGATGCATACAGGATTTTTGTAAACCTGAATGTGTTTTTTTTATATTGAAAAAAATTAACTTTTTTTCCCCAAGAGCCCCTGTTCAGCATTCAAAGTATTTGGGAGATGTGGATTTCTTCCACGTCCATTGTATGCAAATGAGGTCGCTGAATATTTGTTTAGCTACCCTCATAGCTGGAGCTCAGTCCTGTCAGCTCCTCCTGGGTGCTTAACGGAGAGAAGTTGACAGTTGTCAGACAGGATGGACTACTTCAAGGCTGCTTTGAATGCTGTAGGAACTGTGTGAATAAAAAGCCTCATCGATCAGACAGGTTTTGCAGCACATCATCTCTTTGGCTAACAAAGTAAATTTTCAACTGTCTTTACAAGAGGCAATCTGATCACATCATGACATCAATATCTGCGTGTATGATCCTAATGAACTTTGACTAGATTTACATATAAAACATTTCTATAAACCTTAACTTAAAAAAACAAAAATTCCTCCTTTAATTGCCCTAACATGTTGCAGGAAGGAAAATGGCACCCAAATATCAGCATATAAAGATGCAAATATAAATCTCAGCTATAGATACCACACCTCATGATGTCATAGGTTCATGCTCTAACTTGTTTTCTGTCCATCATTTCTCCTGATGACTTATTGCATGAATCCAGCCACTCACCCTGCCCACAGCCGCTTCTGTAAATGACTGGATGAAGCACTTTATAGGGGAGAAGATGGGAGCCTCAGATGACTTCCTATTGCTTTAGCTAGTCTAGGAGACACAGCAACAGCTGCTAGCACAGTAATTTGTATACTTTGCTTCAATTTAATGTTCTGCTCTAAGCACCTAATGCAGTTCACAGGCACTCTGGCACGTCTCAGCAAGAGCTTGAAAACAAAGGAGGTTTAAGGGTTTGCAAGCACGTATTTAGACTTTGCACCTAAGCACTGAAACACTGCTCCACTGTCATTGTGCAGCAGTCGGAAATAAAAAAGCATGACAGCTAGAGACACTGTTCATTGGTAATAAAACTACTTCTGTTCATTAAGCAGGCAAGCGTTCCCATGAAATATGTGCACACAGCGACAGCCTCATGCAGGCCAAAATTTTAGATCAAAACATACAACAGCTCTACGTTAAAGACTAAAAAAGATCTCAGGGTAGGGTAAGGTATTTTAAATTATGGAAGGGGGAAAAAAAAAAAATCTGTGAAAATTGGCAATATGGATATACTTATGCATGTTGTGACCATCTTACTCCTGCTCTGAAATGCCTCTTTTTGTTCAAATATACACTTAAAGAGCCACATAAAATTGGTCAGGAACAATGAAATATAAGAGAGCAGCAGGCACATGGATACTAAAGAAGGCAAGAACAACAGCTGGAACATGAATTGAGCTGGAGTCCTTCATGTGTCATGGTGCTAAACTTGGCATAGCACTTACCTCAAAGACCTTAGAAAAGAAATTTAATTGAGACCAGACAGGAGTTCACGAAAATTGACTCAGCATAAGGAGTGTGCTGAACAACACAGACGCTTCCATCCGTTCTGTAAATCAGGGCCAAGGCAACAGAGCTAAAGCTTACGAAAGGCCCACAGGACTCGTGCATTATGTCTGCATTGGTCTTTAGCTTGGAAAAAGTAATGATTTGGCAGAGTTAACTACTCAGAATTCGACATGTAGCTTGAATGACTATGGCAATAGCATAAGGGTGCAGCATGAGTGGAAATAGAAATGTATCCTTCAAAACCAGTAGCAAAACCCAATATTTGGAAGACCGTATACAATTCTCAGGATGCTGCTTTTCAAGTATTTTTGCATCTAGAGCTTGCAGGCAGTATTCCACAAGCAGAGATGCAGAAGTGATCAAAGAACATTCACTACTCATTGCCTGGTATGATGCTGTTAAATTGATTTTAACGACTAGACACATTATTCCCTGCACTGAATATGCAGAAAGCAACTTCTATTTCATGAAAGAAAGGTTAATCTACTGATTAATCTTCTCTGGTTTTGTTTTTATTAAAGCAGTAAAGGCTCTAATCTCAATAATAAGATATTCCACTGAGTCACCTTAGATCTGTATTACTCCCTAACGATGTGTCATCACTTCTCTTTCAGCTTTTCCCCTTTATTTTGAACTGCCATTCCAGAGGATGTCAGGCCTCCATCCGTTCCCTAGACTCACTCATTATAACTGGGAATAAAATGGCATTTGTTCACACCAAAGCCCTGCAGAAGTTTTCCCAGCTCCAGACAGGGCACTGTGTTCCAACTTGTTCCATTTCACCCCCACACATAAAAATACAAACTCTCAGCTGGCAGATGTGTGAGTGTAAATTACATTAGCTACACCAATTGTGTAACTGGCAGAATAACAACCAAGATTATCTCAGGAAATACCCTAATTCCTGCATCTCCCTGACAATGAATACTATATCCTGAGTCACTTTAAAAAAATGTAAAAAATAGGAAGAAACCCTTTAATAGGAAAGGGAAAAAATAGCACTATATTTAAGAAACCAGACTGGTAGAAAACAGAATTATTTTCATGCTTATAGCAAGGATGCTTTACAGTCTGTAAGCACCCCCTTAATTTTTAAAATATACTTAGATTTTTAAAAGACCACTTTTCTTCCCCCTTTTTATTCCCTACCGTTTTTCTTTAAAAAGAGGAGAAATTCAACTACATTTAATCAGTTTAAATTACAGTAGAAATGGACCACACATGTAAGACTCATCTCAATTATTTTCCAAGAGTTTCCCTTTGGGCTACAAGTTCTCATGTTAATTTTCAACAACAAATAATGATCTGTATTGAAATCTCAAACATAATTTTACAAAAAGCACTTAAGTCAGAAAAATTTAGTCACCACTCACGTAATTTAGAACATTAGGTTATTTTAAGAAAAAGAGGCAGAATCATTGCCAAAGAAACACAGCCAGTACTTTGAGGCTTTAGAAAGAGTTTCGCATTTTGTTTTAAATCACACACACACGGCAGCCACCAGGTATGACAGTGAGTGACACTAAACTGATTGGAAATTAAATTCAATGACCAGCATCAAAGGAGCTTATAGACTTATGCTTGGTTTTGTCACTTTCTAAGGGTTCGGGCATTTAAACAAGTTAATGCAAAGGTCATTTGAGACAGCTTATCCACAAGGTAAAAGCGTGTACAGTAACTTCTTCATCCAGCTACCCTTTTCTAATATACAACTTATAGAAACACTTTCTCAAATATTTACCTCTTTGTATTGTAGGCTGTATCTTGTGGTGTTTCTTCAAGCAACGTTACGTAGCCCAGCGCACACGTGAGGATGAACAATACTGTTAAGGTATGAGCTCTCCTAAAATTTAGAAGAGAGAAAACTGACATCAGGAAGCAGAAGAACTTGTATCTTCACCTGTCAGTGAAGCCTCAGTAAGTCTAATATATAGACAGCGGTCAATAATACTAAAGAAGTTTTATGTATTGTACAGCACAGAAAACAGAATTTACAATGGCACTAAATTTAGTTATCAGTCCATTGTGCACTAGCATGCAACAGAAGCCTGCCCCTAGAACAGGTCTTACTCATTTTCCCCCCAGTGCTTTGAATTAAGAAAGATTTGGACGAACACTTGCCAAGTGAACAACAGCAACTTGAAAAAAAAATTAGCACCAACTGTGCTAACACTTAGAGCTAAAAACCTCCAGATTTCTCTCCTGGTCTGTCAGGTATATACTTGACAGGGCTGCTGCACAGCTCTATTTCAAAATCTATTAATAAAAACTGCAGCAGACTGAACAGACTCTTAAGACTAAACAGAAGGGAATTCACTCCAGACATGGGAATTACACATTACAAAAAACTAGTCATTTAAAAAAAAAAAAATCTCTGAATAAGAACAGTTGCAATTGTAAGAATTATGATGCTGCCTCTAGATGCCTTATTTCCAGTAATTCTTACAGTTTCCTTTCATCTTAGATCTGAAGAGCAGGTACAGGCTGATGGCTAGAGGTTTGTGCCCACAGAACTATATGCAGCCACCTCTACACAAGGGGTTTCTGCTGGAACAACCGTCTCAGCAAAGCTCCACAGTAAAGCTTGGTGGTTGTTCTTCTGCACTGTTAAAATGTGCAACCTTGCTGGTGTAATATACTGTACAGGCAGAACGTTGCTAGTGTACATGGAGTCACAAGTTCTCACGTCCCCATGCATAAGAGTCCGTTTGCTTATACTGATTTTGGTAAAGCACTTATGTGTGAAAGAAAAAAGAGCTAAGTACACACAGCCAGACCCAGGAGTTAAGAAGAGAACTTACCGCACCTAGTCCATATGCACACACATACACCTACTGAGCACGACATATGTAATATTCTTACATTGCACTGCCTGCATTTTTTTTTTTAATTTAAAGATGGAAACTACTTTCCTAATGAGAAGCCATTTATTGTTTTCAGTGGAAAACTTATCTGACCTCAGCTCGGAAGCATGGGAAGTCTGGCCATTTAAGATCAAATCACAAAGACATGAGTTCTGTTTTAGAGGACTACACAACATCTCAATACAAACGATTAAAATAACACAGGTATAAAGCATCAAGCTTACAGAACAGAAAAACTGTGAATGAAAATGACTGTATGTGACAAGTATTTGTACATACTGGCTCTTTTTACATTTTCTTTTTATATTATATTGTAATAGAAGCTAGCATTACATTTCCATTTTATGCCAGAAGACCAAAGTTTGTATATATTCAAGTTGCACAGCGCATGATAAACCGGAGATCACCAAGGATTTCTACTAAGTCCACTGACTTACCTTTAAACATCAAACCCGGTTATCTCCCTAAAATTGCTCTGAAAGTTAAGGTAAGCGTTATTTTGAACTACAATTTCATCCTAATCCAAACCACAGCCACTTCTCACAGAATCCTTTTAATCCCACTGGAAAACACATGCAATACCTCATAAGCAGATGCAATCCTCTTCTGCCACTGATAAAAAGGTGTTCGGCATTTAACACTATCCTTCCTCGCAGTCCAGAGGACACAGACTAACCAGCTCCGGGGGGCGGGGGAGAGAAAGACCCACGAGTATTTTCAAAATTAGCAAGGAATCAACATGTAAAAAAAAAAAATATGCCAAGGCTTTGCAGCAGCAAGCTTCCTGCTCAACAGATGCATTTTCCCTTTGACTTGCCTCCCAGGATGCCAAATAACAGGTGATTCAGACATCACATACTTAACATTCATTTAACAGCCACGTGACTCGGTGCCTATTTTGTAACCTACAGTAGTTTAAAAAACTAATACAGTCCTCTCAAAGGAGGCAGTACAGCAGGGGACTGAATTAAATGCTCTAATTCACTTAAATCAGACCATGGCCTTGTTCGCTGCATTTATATATGTATATAATTAATATAAAAACAACCTATATTTTGATCATAGAAAAAGGTTACATTAACTGCAAGGCTATGCATCATATTTTATGCCTTGTTTTATTGTTTACTTTTTTGAAACTAATATCTAAGAGGCTACTAAGATAAATCTAGAAACGCTGCCTTCCATCTTACCATTTCACCGTCTGAACACCTATATGAAGTCAATTACTTTTTCAATGCATTGAGTGTCGTGTAAATTGCCAAAAAATCAGTATTAGCATGTCCTCATTCAGATAAACACATTTAGAAACTCCTCTACTAGAACAACAATGGTCTAGTTTCATTCATCCCTGTGGGGAGTTTGTAGCAAAGTAAACGGTCAGTATTTGAGAGCTTCACGCACCCTGCTTTCGGTTTATTTTTGGTGCCGCAACTATCAACTTGAAACTCAACAAGCTCCCCTGTTTAATGAGAAACAAGAGGCTATATATCCCATCATTTTCCTTTTAGCTCAGTTTTCATTTCCAACTGAAGCCAGATTCTCTTGTAGCAAGTTTTCAAGATGGTCAGTCACATAAACGTATTGTCAGTCTAGCATGAAACCCAGAAGCCAGGACGAAAGACTGTCTAGATTGGTTTGTCTTCTGGAAAGAGCAAGTTGGCAGCTCTAACCAGAAAGTTGTAAGTAGTGACAAAGTGATGGCAGCTGCTAGAGGTAGCAGAGCATCATGCAAACCTACCTGTCAGAGCACAAAAAGAAAGGGCAAGCAAACATAGATACACACCGTATCTTTCCACAGCTTGAGAGTTAAAAAAAAGAAATAGAAATCCACAGTCATATGGAACAAGACAAAACGTGAAGCAGTTACAGTAGCCAGAAAAATGAATAGCATACAGAAGTACTTGTACGAGTGAAGTCGGGATTAATTAAACTGCCTAAAGAGGGATTATTTTCATCTCCAGGTACACTTTAAAATAATACAGCAAGAGCAGGACAACACAGCTAAGAACATCCCCAGCAAGGTAAGCATTACAGGAATTATGCAGAAAGGCTTATGTTCTCCTAGCCTGGAGTCTGTGGAGACTGAAAAGAGCTAAGCTAAGCAGAGCGGGTATCTTCCCCTTGGAATTATACGGGAGTTTGGGCAATACAGCAGAAGCAAGGGGGGTACAGACTAAAGCCAGTTCTAGGAGGTTTTATGTCAAAAAAATCTGAGAAAGCAGTGCCTAAAAGTATATGCATACAAAAATACGTAAGGCCAGGAAGGTCAAAGAGAATTCACAACAAATCCCAAACTACTGAAAAGCTGGAACATTAAGTAGCTTATTTTTCTGCACTAGCATTTTTCTGTCTTTCTGTATCTTACATCTAGCTCTTTCCCCATTTAAACACTGGGGCATTTAAGTGAAATAATTCAAGTTTTGTTTTTATAAAAATACTTGCCCTGCTAACTTAAACACCAAGTGAGAGCAACATAGGCAGTCCAACAGGCAGCATCACTCACTACACCTCTCCGGCACTGCAGCTTACAAAGTGGGGGCTTTTCCAGTGAATGGGATTAAGTTCGATTCTAACTTCTCTTTTTCACAGTAATTCATTCTTTGGTCACATTTAGCAACTGTAGGTTTTTTCAAGGAAATTACTATCAGAGCTTTTATTTTCCAAATAAAGTATATGACAAAAATGACCTAAGGAAAATTTTTAAGTATCTCTTTTTTGGGGGAGATTCGGACAGATCAGCTCCCTGGACAGAAAGGAGGGAGTAATACCCCAGCAGAGCGGGCAGTCGATGACCTCATTCAATCTCCAGCACAAACTAAAATCAGCTTAAGTGAATGGGACTACGCCCTTATCATCCATTGTTTTGCATTAGTGTTCTTATTTGTCATCAATGATGCAATAACTACATTAAAAACAATAACAATAATTGAGAACACCATGCAGAGGATTTATTTATTAATCTTTTTGTCAGTTCTCTAAGGGAAACAAAATTCCAAAGAACAGCCAGTACGGTTTGCCTCTTAGAAAAAAAAAACACCAACCCCCAGCCAGTACGGTTTGCCTCTTTGGTTTAAAAAGTTACATTAATAGCTACTGCTAGAGAAAGAATCTGTCAACAAAAACAACTAATCCCATCTTAGCCTATCATCAACTTTTTCACAAAGAAATAAGTTTTTGTCTTTATTCCAAATAATGGTGAAGTCATAAAAGCATTTCTGAAAGAGATTTTAAAAGATGAACAAATGTCAAAGCTCTCTACCCTCCATATACCAACACATCATCTGACACACGCTGGGAATTCTAAGAAAATAGGACAAATAGACAGTACAACAAATCTATTACTTCAACAGCAGTATAGTGTTTAAGTTATTGTGAAGAATAAGATACAGGAAAATACAACAAAAATTAATAACAATTTAAAACTGACCAATATTTTGACATTCAAAATCAAAATCGTAATTAACAGGGAAACAATCCTGTTTGGATATAGAGAGGTTTTTGAAACCTGCAACACAAATTCAACCTTGGTCATAATCTTGATAATACGTCCAAAATTAGAGATGTGAGACTGAGACATTCATGTTGCGCAGGGCCAAAGCAAGCGGTCCAGCCTCAACATTTCAAAAATAAGAGGTTAACTGCCAGCTTGTGACATGAGATCTCTCTCATCCACCTAGATCACAAAAAAGTAATCAGTGGCAACCAAACCAAAGTATGCACTTTGTACGTGACACTGCCTGAAAGCTCCAAGCATCTACACCTGTAATGCAACAGAAGTGTGGCTGTTGGTTTTAAGCTCTAGGCTGCGTTTTAAAATCTGTTTAAACTCTGAGAGATAATAAAAAAGTACCTATTCTTAGACCAGTAACAAGTCTTCAGCACATCTATAAAGGTACACAACACTGATTAAATTTCTGTACATACTTGTGACACTCCAAAATAGCAACATTCATTTTCCTTGCCGTAAGTTGGTACCTCTCATAAAACGATCACTCAGTAAGAGAAGTACAGTAACACATACCTCCAAAGAGAAACCAGAACACTGGATTAAAAAGCAAAGCTTCAGCAAATTAGTTATTTTCCTTTGAATGAGAAGAGAGAAAAGCCAAAGTTTCCATTCATCAGTTCTACAGAGTTCACAAGTTAATCAAAGTTCCCAAAATTATCTATTTTAAATATTGAACATTTTTATATGTTTAAACCTGTTGAAATCTTTGTTTCAGGTGTTAGTTTAAAACAGTTCCACTGAGACAGCGTGACTTTGCATTAGAGATAACACACACTTTAAGCAGGTCTTTCAAAAAAACGGCAACAAACGGGAATGGGAGGAAGGTGCCCTTATGCCAGATTTAACTGCATAAGAACACGGAGCTGATGATTTGTTTTTTAAACTGCTGTAGAATTCAAGTCCTATGACAGCGCTCTGACGAGCCAGAGTTCAAATACCAGCATGGAAGAAGCTCTCTGTAGAGAACTCCTACCATCCCAGTGCGCACTCACAAACTCTTTCTGTGCACAGGATACACCATTATAAGCAAAGGGATTTCCCCAGGGTGAAACTAGTCCTGCGCGCTCCTGGCGTGCGGAGCCTTTGATTTCACCAGACAGTGAAAACTCACTTGTATTGCTTGTGGTAGTGGGGGCCTGTCTTTGCACTCCCCCTCGGTACCCCAGGCTGACTCCCACCCAAGCTTTCCCCCCATTCTCCTTAAAACTTCTGGAGCGTGTTTACAAAAAAGAAACTGATACAGAGAATACTAGGCCTAGTCGGCCTAGGCTTAAGGCCCCAGGTGGGGCATTAAACTCTCACAAGGTCTCTGCATGAAGATATTTCTTCTACACTTCTAGCTCACTTGAAGGAACTATGCAATCCCTTCCTTTCAGGAAAGGGTGATGACATTCTAGTAACACAATTCTCAGGGGACAGCTACCTTCATCTGCGACAAGAGTTAATATACCCAGCCGACTCACGCAACTTAGTCGGATTGCACAACTACCTCCTGGATGTTCTAGCAACACTGCCAGGGCATACTTAAACACTGAAAAAGCACAGGCTGAGCGACACATCTGTAGCCTGATGCAAGTTTTCTCTGCTCAAGTAAAGCAACATGCCTAAACTTGGTCAATTCTGACCAGGCAGAGAATCAGAAGAGTGGATCAGCAAATACAGATCATCACCATGGCCCGCTTTAAAACGGCAAGCTTTTATAGTATTAAAAAAATCCAACAAATGTTAAGTTCCCAACAAGCTTGAGGAATGCTGCCTTGGAAGTGCTGCAGCCAACCCTCACAAGAGGGTACAGAAAAAGGTTCCTGCCAATTTGCAGATCTTCTATCTCTCTAATCTCTCTTTCAGATAAATCGTCATCTCTTCCTCCAGACAGACTTTTTAAAAATCTCATGCTGCTGTAAGGTTAGTCTTTTAGAGATAAGAACAACGTGCAAGGAATGGCCAAGTAATACTTTGTGTTGAATACCAATCCTGTATTTCCAAAAATGGCTGGTTTGCACACACATATCCTCGTTTCCAAAGAAATGTCCCTGTGCTGGCCATCAGGAAAGATTTCTCACAATACTGAATAAAACGAGAGAAACACCCGGCGGAGGCATCTACAGGCTACCTTTTCCTCAGCTGCAATTTCTATGCTTTTTGCACCAAACAGGCTGAATTAATTCCTATGAAAGCTGTATTAGCCCATAGAGTCTTCTACCTACCATTTCCTTTTTTTTTTTTCTTCTTTTGCCTTTTTTTTTTCCCTCTTTTTCAAACTTCCTGAGTTCCACAGATATCTGCTGCCACACTATGACCTTAGTAACTAACATCATATCCACATGACGGCAATATAGAATTATTTAGTGTGAGAGATAAAAACACATCAATAACCAACAGAGGGCATTAAAGATAATTAAATTCAAATTGAAGTAAGGCTTAGTACCATAAAGTCACAACGTAATGTGGTGGCAAAGATGTATCTGGCACCTCCCAACATCTTAAAATCAAGATTGGAAGCCTTCCTGGAAGGTATGCTTTGGTTAAATACAAGCTATGAAATATATACAGAAATCAGGGGTAACACAGAAATTTTAGGAGAAAAACATACACAATATCTAACTAGATGATCCCAAACTGGTAATCCAAGATCGGGCTGGGCTGGCATGAAAAGACTCAACACCACACCACCTTCTGCCGCCTTTCACTGGCTACTAGGAGGCAGAGGAACGTTTCCTCTTCTCTTCAAAAAAGTTGCTGCACACCTCTACATTTATGACATGGTGGAGATAAATCAATTATACTATTTCACTGAGCTTTTTTGCTCCTCCACAGAAAGACACCCAGCTCCTCTTTTTCCAGCTTCAAGTATTGTTAGGCAACTGTCACGGTTACTGCACACAGGTAACAAAATCCCAGCTTCTACTGGATTCACCTTTTCTGGTAGAGAGCAAAGTCCCAGTAGCAAAAACCTGTAAGACACATCAGCACTTGCTCTTCTGCAGGTTACAGAAACGAAGCCACAGAGATGTTGTAGAAAGCTCTATGTGGGGATATTTAAAAAAAACAAACAAAACAAACCAACCCAGTGTTTTTTCCATGCTAGCTCAGTAAAAATATCAGATGTACTGTGCTTCACACTGTACAAAAAATAAAAGTCACAATCTCAGCCACAAAGAGGTCCTTTGTTTGTATTCAGAAAGCTAATTCTGTAAGCAGACAGGCAAGAAACAATCAAAGGTACTGGAAACAACAGTGAACATGTTTGCCTAGAACAGCGGCTTGCCAGACAGGCCTGACAATTTCCAGCTCTCTGCTAGTAGTAATAGAAGTTTTGAAATTAGTTCAGGGATAAAAGATACAGAGACCGCCAACCTGTTTCATAAAGCTTCTTCCCATTTCCTTTCCTTGACATTTCCCAATGACAAAAAGAGCTGTCAAGGTACTGACCGAGCAGGTTCCAACAATGTAATTAAAATATAGTATTTTCCAGTTTCAAGTTATTAAGACTGAGTAAGACAGCAGTATTAAACAGCATACAACTTCTTTTTCAAAGTTTTGAAAAGATTTAAAAAGAGCAGGCAGACAGCTAGAAAGTACCACCTTTCCCAAGGATTGCATTTATAGCAGTAAAATTACCTTTGCAAATTGAACTACTATACTTCTAGAATGATTTCTGACTGTGTTTACAAGTCCCAAATTCTTGAATTTTTCCAAACTGAGCAGACCACGTGGGTAACCTTATCCACTAGCTTCTGAACTTCAAGGAGAAAAGGTACTTTCCATACTTTTCCACATGGGGAAAGACAGAGGGCACCTACTCTCTTAAATTTCCATTTTCTGTGACCACCTCCATAACACACAGCGCAAGAAGGGTACCAAGGGTCACAGGAAGAAAATCGTTCCCCTGCATAATCTTTATTCTTGGCCACTGTAAGAACTGAGTCAGTACCAAAGGATAGGCTAACACGCTCAGTGCTGTCATGCACAGGCCAAAAGTAACAGTAGGAAAAACCTTGAAACTTTTACAAGCATTTAAACTCCTGGCTGCCAGTGCAAGTGACATACACTACTAGGGAAAATAAAATAAAATAAATATGTAAGTTAAGGAGGAATTCAACAACACGCTTGTCCGCAGTACCCTCCTGGAAGGGACTAGCCGACAGAAGGGAAGCTCCTTAAAGAATGGTGGCACATTTGGACTTCCAAAAGAACAATTCAGATGGACAAATTAACTGCAGTTACAGCCTTTACTTTAGGATGACAATCCTATACCAGCAGCAGACTGCATGCTGGCCCTACCCCAGGAAAAAGGTGCAACAAGGTGAGATTACACAATAAAACCGGCATTAGGTGTTTTTAAGGCATCACAAAACACCTAGCAAGAGCCACCTTAACTAGACAGTAAGAAACTGACAGTTTTACCCATTTTCCATTTATAAGATGGCACTACTCTGCAGACCTCCGCAGGATCCAGTTGTTCAATCGCTCACTCAGCCTCCATGAGGCAATGCTAACGTGCTCTCCAAGAAAGTTCCTCTTGCCCTCAAGATGACAATGTCCCTTGACTACACTTGCATGTGTCAGGCTTCTGCAGAGACCGCCCTGTGATCCAGCAGCATCTAAGTGTCTCCTTGCAGTTTGTACTGGCAGAAATATCACCTAGAATCGGCGGCTTCATCAAGATCAACACCCCCAGCTCCACTGCCGCCCAGATTGGCAGGATGAGAGCCAAGCGCCCTCCCCCTTCTACTGCTAATGTCAAACTCGAGCCAAATCATATTGCCCTCAGCTCATATTCCAAACAAGGGACTTGAATGTCAGCTTGGTTTCCTCAATCAAGAAGGACGTGCATTTAACACACACAGAAAAAGTATGGGTGTACACACATGTGTGCTGAAGTGGATTTCTGGAACTCCAGCAAAGACAGGATTTAGAAGCACTTTTCTAGGTACGGACACATCTCTTCCTGTGAGGACTGAATTTAACAAAAACTGATTTGTCCCATCTGGCCTAACACAGTCATGGTTTTCTGCACGGATTTTCTGGACTGAGCATGCCACAAACCCATACGAAATACCTGACCAGAACTTAAGCATAACAACTTTAGCCTTCTAGCAGGATTACAGGAAACAACATGGACAGAAAAAGCCTCTTCCAAGACTGAGGGAGGGGGGAAAAAAATAGGTGGAATTCGTGTAAACGATGCTGATAAAACAGCCAGAACCAAGCATTCAAGTTTGCCCACAGACTGTGGGCTCCCGAAGTGCCAGAGGACACCTCCCAAGCGCTCACCTGGTGAGACAAGCCACCTTGGTTAGCAGTAAGGATACAGGTTGCTAGAGAGTTTATGACCAGGATTGAGAAAGGAGGTGCCACTACCAAAAGTCAGTCCTAAATCACTGTTAAATTGCCAGAAAACAATAATTAATAGTACCACAACACCAGGAAAAACATCTTTAGACACAGCTTACGGTTTCTCAATTTTAGCACCGGTATCTGTTGCAGTGAAGCAGGAGCAACGTAAATGGCAGATAACGCGCGGTAACTTCTACTTTTCCTTCTCCCTCCCGGGGTCCCCCGCCCGACACCCCATTTCCTTAGCCACTCCGAACAGCCCTGCGGAGCTGCGCTGCCCGCACTGACAAGCGGGGCGGCTCGCCAAAGGCGACGGAGGAATGGCCGCCGCCGGCGGAGCCCCGAGCCCCG
>NW_008796200.1:178977-195113 GCF_000699145.1 Aptenodytes forsteri
GCCCCGCCGCCGCCGCCCTCATGTTCCCCCCTCAATGACGGGAGCCCCGTCGCCTGTCATAGCTCCCTCACTGAGGAGACGGCGCGCCCTCCTCACGGGTCTCTGCGCCACCATGAGAGATTCACGTCTCCCTCTGGCCTCGCCAGGCTCTGGGCTCTCCACAGCCGCCACAAAGGAACCCCTCCTGGGGCCGCGAGAGGTAAAAGCCAAGGCTGAAGCGCAGGCCGCAGCCGGGAGGAAGAGGACCCACAGCATCGCGGCTCCCCCCAGGGCTGCGGCATCACCCCCTCGTTGGTGCCCACAGCGGGGGGAAGCTGCTGCCCGGGACCCAAGCCAGGGCACTGGGCGAGGAGTTGCACTGACACACTTCAGGACTTGTTCTGCTCAATACCTTCACGGCCAAAAGTCCAGCAGTCCCTGAGCCGGAACTTCAAGTAGCGTTTTGATAACGTAAATCAACGCTGCAGGATAGGAGAAGGGAAGCATGGCTAATTGAAAGCGCACCAGGAATTTAGGCGTGCTGACTCTGACATTTAAGGTGACTGTTTCACCGCAGCCCAGGAGGAAGCATCCCCAACATTGTCAAGAACTCCCACATGATCTTTGGTGAATGTGCCTTGAGCTTGTGAAACCTGGAAATATCTTTGTTGGAGGTGGCAGGCATTTGCTTTGTCTGAGGGGAAAAAAAAGCACAGAAGAATGCTGTTTTATCTTTCCAAGAAAATATGAAGGAAGCGGGGGGGGGGATAGTAAAGAAAACAGTCCTTTCAGCTGTGACAGGAGAGTGTTATGCTATGAGTACATAAACTTGGCATTTGCAAACTGTAGCAGTATTGTAGCAATATTTGATGCTAAAATTCTGTATCTTTTGGCAAAACTAACCAAAGAATGCTAATTAAAGAAAATGGCTTAATTCTCTACGCGCTCACTTGAATTATTTAGGGACAAGTGCTCTTTGCCAGACTGTTGTGCAGCTTTCAAGTACCCCAGGTTGTGCTTTCCAGTTAGTCCCACCCCTGATGCCGTGGCTGTCCCGACTCCCGCTTCCTTGTGTGATGAAACATTAACCGCCGGACCACTTTCGCGTTTGCAAAAAATGTGAGTGTGTTTTGCTGGCAGAGGTTTTTGTTTCCACACAGAGGGTCTGGCCAGGGCTGGAGCCGCCTCCTCGCTTCTTCGGCTGCACGCTGGGCTGTATCCCGAGAGGCAAGAGCAGGGTGTTGGGTGCTCCTGTGCCCTCGAGCCCTGCCCTGTTCTTAAAATCTCTCACCCCCCCTCGTGGGATCCCTTACCTGCAGTACAGCTTTCCAAATTATTCTTTGACATCAACACGAGGATCGGGCTCTTCGACCGGAACGAATCCAAACGCGACACACTGCTCCCGGCCTGCAGGCAGGGAGACCTTTCTTTCTGGCAAGATGCTAGAGCCATGGCAGGCAGGGAGGCCTTTCTTTCTGGCAAGATGCTAGAGCCATCCTGACAAGGCAGAAGGCACCAGAGGATGCTATATGGAGAAAAGAGAAAGCCCTGCAGGAGCAGAGAAACGAAACCGAGGAAGAAACGAGAGGAAACATTGACGTGACTGCAAATAAATGAGCTGGCCACTTGATGGCAGCAACCAGCCGGGTTAGGAACAGGGAGCGTGCGGTTCAGCGACCGCCCCGGCCCTGGCAGCAGAAGTTGCCATAAACCACCAGCCCTGAACTGTCAGAGCCATTTGTATATGAAAGCAGCTCTGCTGTGTTCGCAAAGCCACGCTTCTGCTTGTTTTCTCTCTCGGTTAGTGAGGACAGCTTAAGTTGTGTAGTTGCCACATCTGAGCGAGAAGGATTTAACCGAAGATTCCCCGAGAAGGTGGAATACTCCTGCCCTTTGAGAAAAAAAAAACCCCACAGTTCTGCAGATATACGAGGACACTTCTGGCTGCTGCACAATCCCCTGCCACCCTGAAACACTCTGTTCTGGCCGCCCCGCTGTGTTTTATGAGACCTGGAGGCACTTAGCTTGTTCCAAGAGACGCCACCTCCCACTGCAAAAGCAAAGGCTGAGGTCGCACGGCTTTCTGTCACAGCGGGGAGCACCCACCACATCTCACGAAGGAAACGTGAATAAACTTTTTTGGGCGTCCCTTTCCCCCCACCCTATAGCCATGACGTTTGCAAAACATCAAAGAAAAAACACACAATACTCACGGGGCAGCCGATGATTCGGCCTTCTGCAGCCGTGGCAAGCACCGAGTCAAGTCCAGGCCTCCTGGTCACTTACGGCCTCTCGTCTCCCTGGGTCTGTTGACATGGGCCCATCACCGTTGCTTTGGGCCTTCAGGACAGGTAGATGTGAATGATGTGTCGAGGTGAGCCCAGCGGAGCTTCTTCAGCAGGCTGAACAGCGTCAGTACATGAAAGCAGTCCCCGAGGTCTCGGAGCCTCCCGCGCTAGCAGGTGGCGGCACAAAAAGCCTTTCCTCATGCTTGGAAAGGAGATTTACTCTCCTAAGCACCCAGTACTTTTTAATTACAAGCAGGGCTTCACCCCAAACAACACCCTCTGCTGTAATGTATCAACTGTAGCTCCAGGGATACCGATGGACCTAAACAGACTAGGGTTTGGGTGAAAATGCCCCAGTTTTACAAGAGAACACAGACAACTGTACTGCCACTCAACTCTACAGCAAAATGGCCTTTGGCATCATAGAACCCAGCTTTTCAGAGACACTCACTGGCTTGGCACGGCCAGAAGTGTACAAGAGGCCAAAAATGTACAGCCAGAGCAGATTTTGCAGCAGAGGCCACAAACTGCCATTGGAAAGTGCAGCGTGGACTTCGGGAGAAGCTTTTTCCCCGAGGAGGGTTGCGCAGGGCTGCAACAGATCACCGGAGGGGCGGGGGGGGGGGGGCTCCTCTGTCAATGAGGCTTTCAAGGCTCAGCTAGACAGAGCCCTGATGAGCTAATGCTGGCAATTCACCCACTTTGAGCAGGAGTTTGGACTGGAGAGCTCCAGGGGCCCCGTCCAACAGCACTTCTATGTTTCCATGACTTAAGGGGTGAAGTGAAGCCTCCCAGTACTTTCACCCAGAGCAGCACCACATCGCACAGCCAGAGAAAGGCTACACCACTCTGCTATCACCACCAGAGCCAGCTGCGGGCTAGCCTCTCTGCATCACACTGGCTGTTCCTCCGCCTGCCTTAGTCTTAAATTTCAAAGCAACTGTTGGCCAAGAAAGTGAAAATTTTCCCAACCAGAACCACTCCTGCTGAACTATCCCCAAAGCACAGTTGGTGGTGCTAGACGACAGCAGCTTGAGCGTTCAGACCCAACATACTCCTCTTGCCAGGCTCTCGGTTTCTGGCCAGCTTGCTCATTAGCGCTGTTTTCTTATAGGATTTGTACTAGCTGCTGAGAAGCATAGACACTACAATCAATCCTAAAGCCTAACAGGTTCAACAAGTATTAGTCAGGCTTCATATGCTGCTTCAGCATCACTGGCTTCTATTTGAAGCTTGTCTTCCCTCTCCTTTTCCAATAGCAGGTAGGATTCAAGCCTTACATTAATTTTCTCCAGCCCATTTCATTTAGCTGTTTTTCCCTGACACTCCTGTCTGCTTTTGACTGATGTCTTCAAAATGAAGACAGAAAGAAAAAGTCCTGAATTTTTTTCTTTTTTTCTTTTCCCCACTCATTACACAAACTGAATTGCAATTTCTTGTAGTAGCTAAGGATATCTCTAGTGCTGGGCTCTCGTATGAAGCTGAGCAGCCAGCTCCTATCTTTGATGGAGCAACAACATACCTGGGCAGGACGAAGAACCTCTGCTTCAAATCAGTTCATGAGTGACATAAAGGTGGTTCAGGGAAACACAGCCCCACTAACCAGAAAGTTGCAGTTTGGTGCTGAAAAACATCTAAACAACCTCTTCTGAAGGATCTTTCTTCTTTCATGTCCTTCTAGCCAGATACACAGGAAGGGAATACCCTTTAAACTCTTCCACTGGAAAAAAAAATAAACAAAATTCCAAGACCCTGGGAACTGAAAAGAGCAAATAAATATCTTAGCACCATCCTAAATTAGGGATGCTTGCATGCAGGATAGCCTTTGCGCACTCAGAAGAGGAGCTCCCTGTCAGAAAGCATTGTTGTAAGGCAGGGTGCAGACAGGCATCCTCTGTCTAGCTGAAGTGGTTTCACACACGAAAGCCTCCAGCGGTTTGTTACCACTTCTCAGGTGGAAATTACCATCTCTGCATCCAGCCAGGATTAACAGGTCAAGGGAGTGCTCCTAGAGAGCTCCGATGCCAACTCGCTCAGCGCGGGTCAAACCACTGCCCAAAGTGGTTGGAGTCTATCGGGCTGATGCAATGCCACGGTGGATTAGGATGCGAACGTGTGACCAGCCCCAGCAGCAATAAACAGTGGAGGGTGATAATATCTTAAATAATTCTAGCTGCTTACAAAGGGTTCGTGCGGTTGCAATACCTCAGTGCACATATGAACCAGAGCTCCACAACACTTCATGTCTTAATGTTGTGGTTTAACCCCAGCCGGCAACTAAGCACCACCCAGCCGCTCACTCACTCCCCCCCCCGGTGGGATGGGGGAGAGAATCGTGGGGGTAAAAGTGAGAAAACTCGTGGGTTGAGATAAAGACATTTTAATAGGTAAAGCAAAAGCTGCGCGCGCAAGCAAAGCAAAACAAGGAATTCATTCACTCCTTCCCATCGGCAGGCAGGTGTTCAGCCATCTCCAGGACAGCAGGGCTCCATCACATGTAACGGTTACTTGGGAAAACAACCGCCATCACTCCGAACATCCCCCCCCTTCCTTCTTCTTCCCCAGCTTTATGTGCTGAGCATGACGCCATACGGTGTGGAATATCCCTTTGGTCAGTTGGGGTCAGCTGTCCTGGCTGTGCCCCCTCCCAGCTTCTCGCTGGCAGGGCATGAGAAACTGAAAAGTCCTTGACTAGTGTAAGCACTGCTTAGCAACAACTAAAACATCAGTGTGTTATCAACATTATTCTCACACTAAATCCAAAACACAGCACTGTACCAGCTACCAGGAAGAAAATTAACTCTATCCCAGCCAAAACCAGGACACTTAAGCAGATTTTTCACCAATAGACCAGAAGGTACATCATCTCCCTCCCCAATTTTAGTTTTTCATGCTGCCGTCCTCAGCACCGGTCCCCCAAGAGCAATAAATGCTGAGACGGTGCGTTGCAGGAGGGTTGCCTGGGAAGGAAAGCGCTGAAAGAGGAACACCATCAATTTGGTCTCCTGCCTTGCTGCAAAAGGAGCTAAATCTTGCCTAGGCAAAGCCAAATTCCTCCTAAACAGAAGAAGAAAAAGCTTGCTGTCTCCTCTGAGTGCCATGAGAGATGCTGCGGGGGTCAGATACCTTGGACAAACCCAACCTGCAGGCACAGACTCACCTTCCCCACTGGCTAGTAAAGCCCGTGAGTTTTCGGGATTGCTGCTGGATGCCCGCATTCAATTAGCTGGCCTATCTGGAGAGCAAAGTCCTCCCAGTCCTACTCGGCAAAGTTCGCAGGAGGAAGAAACAAACGTGCAGGTGGAGTGACATGGCTGTCCCACCTACACGTAACCCCGTTTCCATTTAACCCAGCAGTGCTCATGTTGCAAAGGTCTTCAGTCTTCCGTCAGGAGATGTGGAAAGCACCATCAATCCTATCTTACAAGGCTTCACTCTCTCTCCAGGTAAACACACACACACGTTCTCCCACACCCATGAAGAGCTGCTGGTGATAAAGACAGTTTTCCCCTCCTGGCCAGCCCTGCAGATTGCCTCTGGGAGGCTAAAGGTCTGCCCGCTTCTTCCCCTGCTCTGCTCTTGATTTCACACACAGCAGGAAATTTGGAAGATAACATTTTCTTTTCTCCTTTTTTTTTTTTTTTAAATTTGCAGGTCTGATTCAGAGTCTGTTCAAGGCACTTGGCAAAGCCGCAGAGTGATGTTGGCTTGACTGGGAGCAACACTCTGGAAACACTGGCTGCCTTTCCTGCCAGGACGCAGCCGCATTACCCCCCAGGATTTACTCTATTTAAGAGCAACCCACAGCAATGCTGTTGGAGAGCACAAGGGAATCCAGACCAATTATTGGCCCTTCTGCTACACCCAGGAAAAGGCAGCTTTTCTTATCTTGGAAACTAAAGCAACAAAAAAACCCAGAAAACAGATATAAGGAGAGCTGTCAGACCTGGCTTACACATAACAACCTTTTCACTCACCCTTTTTGTAAAAAGAGAGTTATACCCTGCTCCAAGCCATAGGTCCAGATGGATCAAACCTTTGTGAACAAAAAAAACACTCAGTGATTTGGTTACAATTTCCAGTGGGCCACAGCTGAGCAACCCGACACAAATGCCATCAGGAAAGCAGAGGCTGAAGCAATCGTACTCTAGTAAATCTACTTAGAAGTGACAAGATTTTAAGGAGCCGCGAGGCAGGAGGGCTCTGTGGTTTGGAGGAACATTCAGAGCACACTTTGATGCTTTCCTCTTCAGCCAGGAGGGAGGCGATATTTGTTCTTAAGACTCTTAAAATACTTACAGATGTTCCCGTAATCCTTGACGCCAAACCCTGAAGCCCCTCATGCAACAGCACTATTACACACGGGGGAAAAAAATCACACGACTTCCAGTGCCATTTTGCCAGCCAGCAAGGCGTGAAGAAAGGATTTCTCAGTCTCTGTTCAGTCCTTCCAGGAAGCCAGATTTTCTCTGTGGCTCACAGAAGGGTTTCTGGAGGCCACAAAGGGAAACCAAAGTGGTGGAGAGCAAACCAGGCCACTGTCCATGGCAGGGAGGAAGAGTGGTGCATTCAGGTGGAAAAAACTGTGGAGCAGTCTCTCCTCACTTATCTGGAAGCTCATGCTTTGCCCCTTTTCCTTGTCCTGGCTGTTAACAAACTCACCCCCGGCCCCATCCCATCCGCTCTCAAAGCCTGTGCTGCTCCCTTCCCCTACCTCTCACATCCAATCCTTTCTGTGGAGCCCAGACCTTCACCCCAAGAATGAGGCAGGTTATGCACAGCTCAGCTTTATTTTCTCTTTTTAGGTTTAATGTTTTTTTCCCCTCCTTGTAAGAAATAGTTTAATGCTTTCTAGAGCTTCTGCTAATACCTCCTTCCTTCTTTGGGCCCGTTTGTGACACCTCTTTGGGGATGTTCACAGGATACAGCAAGCAGCATTGGCACCGAGAGGCGCAGAGGAGGAAGATGGGGGTGGCAGAGCACTGGAGTTGGCAAGACGAACTCAGCACGGCTATCTGCCTGCTCTGCTGGGCGGTACTGGGCTTGCCACTCCTTTGAGTGAGGGTGAAGGGCAGCTTTCTCACCTCCTCCTTGATATCTGCCCACTGCCAGGCAGAGGCAGCTCCCTCCCCAGGCAGGTGAGAGTCCCACACGGAAGTCAAGTCCCCGCTTGGTTCACGTGAGACCTCAGGCAGAGGAGCTGGAGAAGGAAACCACACTCTGCAGCGAAGGAAACCACACTCTGTGGCGAAACCCCAGGAGCCTCGCAGCTTGTCCCGCCTGCGGCCTCAGCTACACCATCAGTCCGACAGACAGCTCCTGAGAGATCTGCCCGGAGGAGCAAAAGGAGAGAGGGGGAAAGAGAAAGGCTCTCCACCATGCAGGTAGGAAACAGAAACTGCTCAGCTATTTCCAAGAGGTTGCTTTTCAGCACCTCTGAGCCACCCATAGCTTGGAAACATGGGACACTCTAAGCTCCAATCTCTACCACTCATGTGCTTTCAGCCTTTAAAGTACTCAAAATGTACTACAAAACTCCCGTTCCTCTTTCCAGCAAGCAATCTCATTCCTACCATGAACGTGCAACGGGGAAAGCGGTGTGTGCTGCTGGCTCTGCAGTTTCCTGCAGCCGGGCAGCAAGGCAGAGCTGAGCCCCATGTACCACCCCAAGGTGCTGCGGGGTCAGGCCAGCAGGGTCACGCATGGTCCCAGATGCTGGTACCAGAGTTCAGAGGTGCCGGAGCACTGATCAGAGAAGGATGGTTTGGACTGAGACCAGATCTTTTGCTTGTATAAACCCAGGCACTGCATGTAGCAGCGGAGGTGACAGCCCCAGATGTTTCAGGAGCACCTGAAATAAAGCAAGGGGAGAGGGGGAGCTGTGAAGTTTTGTTTCTCTAGCTTGAAAGAAAAGATGCGGTTTTCTTTTATTCAAAAAGCCAGGCAAACTCTCTAAGATTGGAGCAGCTAGTAAATGTACAGGTGCACCATCTGCCTGTTCAATTAAAGATTGTCACATTTCTTAGGAAACTATGAGGTAAGGTGGAAGTGCTCTAAGCGAGGCGTTTGTGAGAAACATCCCTGACATACTAGCAATTTGATCATCTCAGTGTGGGTGATGGGAACCACCCAAACCCTCAGCAATCCCCAATTAGAAAGGAAAACAAGGATGCCGGATCCTATCCAGGTCCTTTGCCCGAGTTACTCACGCAGGTGACTACACCTCCAGCCCAAGGGTGCCTGTTACCATTTCTCTGAAGGATCCAGTAACCTCGCACAGGGCAGTGGGTTACCTGGCTTGCGACAAGGGCACAAGGGCCTGCTGATACAGCTGGAGAGAAACCAGGCACACTTCAGGGCATGCAAACCCTTTTTGACATTGAAATTACTGCTTCTCATTGTGCAGATTACTTCTCCTACACCTTTGCCCAGCGCACCTCCAACCCGCCTCCAAACACGGGGCAGGAAAGAGCTAAACAGGCACCGTCCTCCTTGATAGCAGGGATTAGAGCCCAGGGTTTAAACAACCACTTCAGAGCCAGGGTGGCCTTCCCCGCACGCAGGGCCAATCTGACTGCCTTGTGCTTGCTGCCAGAGCAAAGCAGCCATAATCTGACAGTGTCGCTAGTCCCCAGGGACAAAAAAAATGGGCCACATCTGGCCCCAAAAGCAGGCTGGGCTCCGACACAATAGTCCCAGCAGCCAAGGCTTAAAGCAGCCTTTGCCTCGTGAGGATGCCAGCAGCCACCGTAATGAATTAAGCCTGCTGAAATGCTGCTCTTCCATCATCACAGGTTTGCAAATCCCCCTTTGCAGCTGAATGCAATTTTTATCTGTTACCACTCCAGAGGTGGGTACTGGGAATTGTCTGTGCTAATCTGCAAATAATTTGCAAATTCCTCCCCGTTTTTCAGTCCTACGCAGAGGCGCTCACGATGCCTGCAGAGCGGGTACCAGGCGGTAAATTACGTTGCTATGGGAACACAGAGAAAAGCCAGACCCTGCTACCACGACGTCCTTATTGCCTAGAGAGCCATACACGGGTGGTGTGAGAAGCATCCCCACCGATTCTTAGGGCTTGACTGGAAAATTAGGAATCCAAAAAGCCTGCTCCAGGGCTTTGGCAGAGCAGAGGACACCTCCACAAACCCCCCTCTGCATCTTGGCCTAAATTGGGGCACCTTTTAGCAGTGGGAAGTGCTGGTCCTCACTACAACAGCATCTCTAGGGGAGAATATCCCTCTTCTCAAGCCTTTTCACTTTGGCTTTCTGTTGGTCAGTCTCCCCATGGCCCCTTTGCGTTACGGGAAGCCAGGGCCCTAGCTCCACATGAGAGAGGATTTGGCAGAGCATTTCAGCCCTTTCCTCATCCCGGTCTCTCCTGCTTCCATGGCCTCATTCTTCAGTGAAAGCTTGGGATCCAGATCTTACATCAGGGCATGGTTTCACCACCACCGCTCTGCTCCTGAGATTACAGCTGGATGAACTTGTCTGGCTGGCTGCTGTTTCAGGTCACAACGTCTTTAGTGGCAATACTGACTGATGATATTCCCCATCCCCTGGCAGCTCCTTCCCGCTTCTGTGCTGCAATACCATGCCCTCGGGACGGGCAGCGTAACTGTTTGTGGGGCTGCACCATGAGTCACATCAGAGAACTGCAAAAAACCCAAAAAATGCTGTTTTTAAGACGGGATCCATTCCCCGCCCCTGCCACAGTATGGCCTGCAGAGCGTGTCTTTATTAAACTCATTACATTCACTGGGACCTGAAGCCCGGCGTGCTCTTGCCAATCCATTGAAAGGCTGGTTGGACTAATCCCCTCTTGCTTATGAGAGAACTATGGCTGCAAAACCAGGCTGAGATCACATCAGGGAAGCCAGGCGTAGAGGACAGGGACAAAGTGGTTTGAAGCTAATGTGCTCCAGTTCTGGGCACCCACCCAAGAGTGCTCACTGCAGCATCCTTTGGCAGAGGGGCACCCCGGGCTGGGAAATCACGCCAGGCAGAGGGCAGGGGCTGCCACAGGGCCGCCTGATTTCCTTCATGCACCCCCAGAGCCACACCGCTTGGGTGTCTGAGCATTATTAGGCTTAAATAATGAAGGTGAGCAGCTGCGTTCGCCCCTGTGCAGCCTCTCTCTTTGGAGCCAGTAGCACACGGGAGGGAACCAGGTACAAACATCAGCAGCTCACCTTCCTCGCTCTGCCCCTAGGCCGCAGACTGAGGCATCTGAGGTGTTTTCCCAAGAACTCGTTTTTCACCTGCTTTGCTGCAGTCTGCAGGGTTGTGTAAGCCTCCGATTGTCCGTGCCCCACTCTCCCTTCACTGGAATTTAAAACTACCTTCCCCACCCTCACCAAAAAGTTAACAGTGCCCTATCTGAAAGGAACAACTAAAGAGGGGAAAAGGGTGATTAAAGATTGTAAAAACCACTGTAGCATGGAAAGAGAGTTAAGTGTTGACACTCTTCCAGTACAAATGTCAGGACATGAGATGAAACAGGATGGAGCAAAGTCCAGAGCAAAGGGAGGGGTTTTTTTTTCCCCTCCCGTCTGGCTCCCTTGCAACCCAGGGTGCCATAAACGTTGGGCATTACATGAGTTCAAGAGGAGGCTGCAGACACTCACAGAGCAGCGGTCCCTCCAGGATCCCTAAACACGAAGCCATATTTGACTCAGGAAGACTCCAAACTGGAGAGCAGGAGAGTATGGGAGAAGGTTTCAGACAAGCCTGCTCATACCCTCCTCCCCGGGCATCCCCTTGTGGCTGCTGGGAGAGGAAAATTGGGCCAGGTGGATCTTGATCTTATGTTGTAACGCAATTTTATCTACATGGGTTCTGTCTTTTTTGATATACTGTGAGTACGACCAATGACACACCCTAGAGCACCTAAACGCCAAGCGGGCTTTGCTGACAGGCAGGTTTCTGTGTACCACAAGCAGAGCACTGCTCACCTGCACTCACCACCCGGAGCGGGGCAGCTTGATCCCGATGCCCCCAGGCATCTGGGGATCTCCTGCTCTGATCCAGGGCATCGCGATGCCGTCAAAACATTTGCAGGGAGAGGTTTGCTCCATGCCCAGACACGGGATCTCCCAGGGAGCCTGCTGAAGCCTTCCCTGGTTTTCTCTTCCACAGGATGAAATTCTGTTGACTCCCTGGAGGGATTTTCCTGTCGAAGACACAGACCCATTTGCCCCCCCGGTAAGCTTTGCTCCCTCTGCACTCACAGCGAGTTCAGCACAGCTCAAAGAGGGGAGCAGGGCAATGTCAAGGCAGCAGCTGTCTCAGTTTCCCCATCCCCATTCTCCTGCTCACTCCCAGTTCCCAGGGGCCCTCTACACAGTCATGTTGAAGGTCCAAACCTCTGAGAGGCTGGAGCCGAGAGGGAGAGCTCTCGGCTTGCCACCTCGATAAATTCCCTGGTGTTTTCTGTGGGCAGGATGAAGAGAAGTGGGATTTCGTCCTGGTAAGCGACATCCACGAAGTGGGCAGCGAGAAGGAGATCAAGAGGAAGAAGTTCCTGGACGAGCTGAGCAAGAAGGGGTTCACCATCAAGGTGAGGGGCTGTAGGAAGAAAAGGCAGCAGATACTTGGCTATCTTGTGGTACCCAGGATCCAAGCCCAGTTCGGGCTCCTGCATCCCAGGAGATGGGAGTGACCTGAACCATTGAGCTGATCACCATATCAGTGCTGGAAAATAAACCACTTGCTCAACCAGGGGAGAGCCCAGCCCCAGGACTCACGTGGCCCCTGGCCCTTGCAGCTCTGCCCCTTTCCCTGCCCCTCTGGCTCTGCCAGCATCATTCTAACAGCCCTTCTCTTCCACCCACTAGAAAATTGAGGATAAGAAACTATTTTATGGAGTCCGTGCCCCAAAACAGATCTTCCAGAAATACCAGGGGCTCCTGAGGAAACCCAACAACAGGCTGCAAAACCCCAACGTCCATCAAGACGTACCAGTGACCACCAGGTGGGTGCTGAGCCGGGCTACTGACTTCCAGCATCTTGCACTCCCCTTTCTCTGCACCAGCATCCAGTTTCCAGCTCAGCTCACAGTTGCGCCAGGCTTTTCATTTTCCACAGAAGGCCACCTCCACCTACCATGTGCAAACTTGCCGGCTTCTCATTGTCCACAGCCAGCTCCCCATTTCTTCCCCCCTTCCTTCCCCGGATTTTGGTGCACGCCTTCTCCCTTCCCTCCCCTGTTTTCCAGGGCCACACAACACAAGTCTATATCCCCAGAGCAGCCTTTAACCACAGTTTCTCCTTGCTCAGGATACAGATTGTGAACTTCATCCTGCAGAATACGACGACGCCCGACCTCGGTAAGGGAACAGGGCCAGCAGGGGTGATGCTCAGCCTGGATCTGCAGGAAGGCTCCTGCCCCGTGGTGGGCACGGGCATTCCCAGCTGCCTCACCACCCACGGGGAGGATGCAGAAGTGGGGAGAAAGCCAGGGTGCAGCTCAGACAAGTAAATTTGCTGCTGCATCCAGAGGCTGGGAGATTTGGACTGCAGGAACCAGCAACAGCCCTCTACTCCCTCTCCCCAAACCCCTGACCTCAGCTGCCAACCACTGCTCTCCCGTGTCCCCAGAAGAGCTCATCCCTCTCTGACACTCCAGGACGAGCAGGGCAGCACAGGGTGCTGGCTTTCTAGCTGTCTCTAAGGACCTGCCTACCTGGCTTGCTCCCAGAGCCAGCCACAACACAGCCTGCGGCAGCCCAGCAGAGTAGCACAACCACAAGGATTAGTGCTGATCCCTTTTGAATAGCTCAGCCTCTCCCAGGTGGTGGTTTTTTTTTTTTGCCCCCCTCAAAGGCTCCAGAAAAGGTTTGGGGTGATTCTGCCTGGCAGGGAGTGCATGGGGTGAGAGCAAAGCTTCACTAATCCTCTCCGTTCTGCTCTGCTACCAGAGAAGCTGCATGACCTGATGAAGAAGAAGGTCTTTGAGGCGACGTTTCCCCTGCACGAGGTGAGGCTGAGCACATGGGTGACTGGGAGGAAAAGCCACGAGAGGTGAAGGAGCAAGACCGGGTGGGGGAGACCTTTGGGTAACTGGGGCTGCATCAAGACCTCCCTGGATGAAGGGCACAACAAAGCTCCTGACAGTAGCCTGGGAGCTGGCCTGGGGATTAAAGTTGCCCTAATAATCCTGTATCCAACCAACTTCTCTGCTCTCCAGAAAGAAGAGGTAAGGGAATTCCTAAAGGAGAAATGGGCTCGCTGGAGAGGTATATTTTGCCAACAGCCGATTGAGAAGATCAGGTAACACAGGCAGAAGAGGCACGGCAGATCTTTCTAACCAAGAGTTCCCACCTAAAACCCAGAGAGCTTTATGCCCTTTGCCAGGCTCCCGTGTTTTCTTTTAAATCATTAGTTTGAACCTGGCTCTTCTCACACATACTGGGCTTCTTCTGAAGCCTGCAAAGTTCTTACCCTAAGGGGTATCCCTGTGGCACCGAGCTCCATCTGCTAATTTTGCAGTATGAAACAATCCCCACATCTGCATGGTTTTTAATTAGCCCATTTCATTTTCAACTACGCGCTCCCACGTTCAAAGGAAGGCGAAGTGGGAACAGAGCATCAGTGCAGCACATCCAGCCTGAGGCTGAACTTGGGGCATTAAAGGCAACAAGGGGCTCCTATAACCACATTAAAACTCAAGGAAGAGCACAGCTCTTATTTTAAAAGGGGGAGAAAACTAACGCTCCATAGCCAGGGGAAGAAGGGCAAAAAGAACATGCTACTTCATAAAGTTGTCAGTAGGCTCTGTTAGGGAAGTGAAATGTTAAAATGGAGATGTGCTCTACCTCCTTAAATGTTTATTACAGTTTACAAGTCTAGCAGAGGCACTAGGGACTCTTGACACCTCCATGGTGCACAAGGTCAGACAACTCATCATTTCTAAGGTCAATGCATCATGACTTCTTGTTATCACAGAAGGATTAAGGGACTGAGTATGAAATTGGGCTGGGGGGGGGGGGGGGGAGGGGGGGGGGGGGGGCTGGGGTGGGGGGGGAGCGTTGGGGTTGTAGAGAGGGGGGGGGCGAGGGGAGCGTTGGGGTTTTTGGTTTGTTTTAAACAAAGGCCAGGGAGCACATCACCACCTTTGACTACTGGTAGAAAGTTAATTCCTCTGGAATACAGGAGGGGAGGCAGGTCCATCAGTCAATAGTTACCATCATTTCTTACCCATGCCTCCAACCCTCTTCCCCACACCAGAAAAAAATGAGATACTGCCACCATAAGAATGAGATGTGAAAGCACTGCAGGGAGATAGCTGAGCCCAGAAGGAAAAATTGCTCTGGTTTGAGAAACACCGCACCCCGCAGCTCATCTTCTTCAAGCCTGGCACGTCTAAAATTGTTCTGTAGACACTGATTGCAACTTGGTCTCTCAACTGTTCCCACTCCTCTTACCTGGCATACGGTCAACCTGACCACATGCAGGCATCTCCCCTTGAGTTAGACCCTCTGGGCTCCCTTCACGGAAAGGCAGAAGCAGTGCCTGTGGGACCATGCCCACTTCATACGGAAGCGGGCATCAGCAAGAGTGGCTCTCCCTGTGGCATATTAACCAAGGGGGGAAAGGGAAAAAAAAAAAAGAAGAAAAAAAAGAAATGAAATCTCACTCCTTAGTTTGCATCAGTCACCAGGTTGACTTAAGAACAGGAGAAGCCTTCTCACAGGCTTCTCTAAACCCCTAAAAAAAGAATGAAATCTCACTCCTTAGTTTGCATCAGTCACCAGGTTGACTTAAGAACAGGAGAAGCCTTCTCACAGGCTTCTCTAAACCCCTGCAGGACAGCATGCCCTACACCACGCGGTGTAGACCAAGCCAGCCCCCACAATGGCCTTGCGTTGCTCTCCATCCTGAGTTCACCTCTCAGCCAGAGCTGTGCCCTCAGCACATCTTTGCCGTGCAGCCCCACAGTGATGTCCACAATGCACTTCACTGCCTTCCCATGCAGTCAGAGCACAAGGAGAGCCAGCTCGCTCTCCTTGCACATGCCGCCGCTGAAATCCCCTGGGAAATGCTGCACGCGGTTCCTCCAGCTCCTCTACTCAGTTGGGCTGACTCTCCCAATCCCAACAAAATCCCCAGACATGCAGACAGCACTGCCCCTCCTAGACCCGATATCCCTTTGGGGGTGGAAGAGCATTTTCTAGTGACCCCGAGCAATATGGTCTCCTCCGCTGGCCCCAAAGCACATCTCATCTTTCCTTCCAGGTGCTATTTTGGTGAGAAGGTGGCCCTGTACTTTGCCTGGCTGGGCTGGTACACCTACTTGCTGGGAATCGCGGCAGTGGCTGGAACGGTGGTCTTCGTGGCTGGGATTACTGTTTTCAGTTCCAGCCAGGTGAGGTAAGGCAGTTGGGAATGCTGAACGTGCATTCCATTCATGAACCTTTTCTATGCACGTGGCTTTGAGACACTGTTATTCCCCTTTGCTTCCCTCTACGCCTTTCTAGCAAGGAGATCTGTGAAGCCAGTAACACCATCATGTGCCCACTCTGCGACCAGAAGTGCTCATTCTGGCTGCTCTCCGACACCTGCACCTACGCCAAGGTAGGTAGCCCCCTTCCCAAGACAGGCTCAAGGCAAAGGATGGGGAAACACTCCCAGCTTGTGCTGTTCCCACACCACTAGAAGGAAAAGCCACCCCGGCAAACTGGCTAGAACACGCAGGAAACCTCCACTAACCTCAGTAATAAGGAGGAATTATAGCCAGATCATGGTCTCCATCACCACCAAGGAAGACTTTACCACTAGCAAGTCCCAGTGTCCCTCCCGTTCCTGCACTTTGCCCTCCTGCAGCATCTTTACCTGTCTCGGGGGGGGGGGGGGGGGCGGTCCCCCCCC
>NW_008796200.1:196069-205094 GCF_000699145.1 Aptenodytes forsteri
GTGGCAGGAGGACCGCTGAGCACAGAGGCCTCTCCCCAGACCCCGAGGTGCCACAGCCCCTGCACCCCGCTGCCCGTATCACGCTCTTCCTTGATCTTCTCCAGGTCACCCACATGATTGACAACGAGGGGACAGTTTTGTTTGCCATGTTCATGGCAATCTGGGGTAGGTGTCAACATCTTGGTGCCAAGCACAGGCAGCTTGGAAGAGGGAGCAGCCCACTGTGACATAGGGGGAGAGTAGGTGGAAGAAAACAGGACACCAACACAGCTTCACCATTCAGGGCCTTTTTAGTCCTTATCTCCTCCACTTCCAGGGCCATCAGGTCCCCTTCCAGACAAGGCAAAGGACAAAATCACCCCAGCAATTTCCTTCAGCTCTCCAAACACTCCTTACCTGTCCTGCCTGAGCCCTTTTACCCATTCACCCACCACAACCTCCTGCAAAGCACCCACCAACCTCTCTAGCTGGGCTTTTCTAGCAGCTGCCTGTAAGTAGTTGCAGCTGCAGAAAGGAGGGACCGTCAGATCCCTCATTAACCTTCCCAGATTGCTGCATGATCTCTTAGCTGCTGTGGAATAAGCACGGCAGACCACTGGGCTCTGAGCTGATGTGATCCCATCACCATATTAGCTACACATCTCATTTGGCTTTACTACAGCCCTTTCAGTTACAAACACCATGGAAGATGTGGGCTGGGCATTTCACCTGCGAGATCATGGTCTGAGCAGGTCACGGACATGGTCTTGCGTGTTGCTGTGGGCTGGTTTACACAGGGACAAGCTCAGGAAGGTCAATCCAGAATAACAGAAGGGGTGGTTGTAAATGGATTTGCAGAGGTGTAGCCATGCTGGGGTGCAGTGCAGGATACCTATTTTTGAATACATTTGAAGGGTGTATTTTTCGTTAATCCAGAATAATGTGTCTGGCTGGTGCCATGTAAACATGGCCACCACAGCAGAACAGCCCTGGTGCTTACTCTGGTTTATGCCAAATCCCCTACAGACACTAGAGCTGGCCTGACTCCCAGTGAAAACTCACCCGCACACCTCCATCCCCACCCCTGCGTGGGGCCGAGCACTCATTGCTGCATGTCCAGGGTCCTTCCCGGTCGCTGAGATGCAGAGGTGGCTGCCTGTTCTTCATGGGCCAAGGGCAGTCTGGGCTGATTTGCCATCAGGTTGGATGGTAACATGACTATCCATCCCACTCGTCTCCAGAGCCGTCCCCGAGTGCCACAGCTTTCTCTCATTCCCCCCCACAGCCACTGTGTTCCTGGAGCTGTGGAAGAGGCAGAGAGCCACCGTGGTCACCAACTGGGACCTGTACAGGTGGGATGAGGAAGAGGTGAGGATGTCATCTTTCCTGCTTAGTGCTTCCCTTTTCAGGGCAGTAGTCAGCTGGACCTACAGAAAAGACACAGGGACCCCCCTTGCCCAGCTTGATTCTCTGTAGATGTAAACATCTAATGGAGACACTTAAAGAAACAGCAAAGCCAACATCTGACTGTCCTGGGAGAGTCCTGGGAGAGACAGAGCCCTCCAGAGAGTTAAGCAGATGCTAGCTACCTCTCTGCATTGCTAGTCACCTCTCCATCTGCACAAGGGCTTGAACTCAGTCAGGATTGGCCACGCTGTTGTGGGTTGGGTGTTCATCCCTGTCCTTCTCTGGTGCTGCTCATCCCATATGTCCATTAACACAATGACTCCTGGACTTTCCACTACCTGGGCACAGCTCTGCTGGATCCTTTCTTTCCCCCTCCCTTTTTTTTTTTTTTAAAGGAGGAGCTGGCTATGGAGCTGATCAATAATTTGCAGCACGAACCCCAGCAGTACCAGCACTCCTACTTCCGCAGCACCGTCATACTCCTCTTGGTTCTGTTGATGGTACGTGCCGGGGTGAACATAGGAAGATCTGGTTTAAGGGCACACGGGCTTTTCTCCTTCCCTCCCTACTTCACTGCAAGAACAGTACCTCAGAGTGTCCTATTGCTGGAGCAAAGGCAGAAACCAGGTTGTTAGGGCAGGTCCGTGCCCATCACAAGTATCCAGGGGCCTCCCTACGCTCACACCTCTCTGTGCTGATGGGAGAGGCCAACTACCCTTTGGGGATCTGGGCTGAAGGCTCTGCTCTTGCAGTGGAAGGCAGTGAGGATCAAGGCAGTAGCACAGAGGGTAGGAGAAGGCAAACCCCTAATGCCCTCATTTCTTCCCCTGGGCCAATGGAGAGAGTCTAGATGAGTAGTTCAGGTGGAGACATCCACCTTATGAACCTCTCATCCTTAACTGAAGAGCACTAGCTTCCATTTGAGGCCACATCCAGATGAGCTCTGGTGAAGGGAGCCAGGGTTTGAAGGGCTGGTGGTCCTCAGGCGGGATGGAGCATGTGCCCTCCGTGCACAGCGCCTCACCACCCCATTGCCCTCCTCCACAGATTGCCGTGCTGATCGGCATCGCCCACGCACTCGTCATTTACCGGGTGATAGCAATGGCTCTCTTCACCCAGAGCAACTTCGCGTTCCTCCGCGAGCAGGCCAACACGATGGCGGTGATGACGGGGGCCGTGCTGCACTACATCACCATTGTCGTCATGACCAAGGTGCGGAGTGAGACACGGGGCAGGCAGCAGGTTTTCTCCTTGCTTTTCCACCATCAACCCTCCCCTCTCATTTTATACCTCTCTCCTGCAGGTCAACAGGCGTGTGGCCCTCTACCTCTGTGACCTAGGTAAGGGAAACTAGGGGCTGTCTCCCGCCTGCACACTGCAGCACCGAGCTGCCCAGCAGTACTCAGGGACTGCAGCGCAGCACCCCCTTGGTCCCCAAATGCAGCCAGGCTCCTGGCCCCTTCCCTTCCTCCACCATCACAAAGCATCTACCGGGCAGCTCTTGCCATGCAGGTCCCTGTGGGAGGACAGCAGCCCTCCAACACACAAGCTCAGCTGTGGCCCACATGCTGCCAGCTGGCTGTCCCACAGCCACATTACACTTTGGAGGGGCAGTCACCCTGCAGGGCTGAGACCTGGCACGAGCAGGAAGCCACCACAGCTGCAGGAGAGCTCACAACATGGTTTTCCTCCCAGCTGAAGGGCCCCTTCTCCCCCAGCTCATGGCTCTGAGGGACCTCCCTGCTTACCTGGGCTCAGCTCCACCAAAGGGCTCAGGTGAAGGGCAGGGAAGGCTCCACGAGGGGCAGAGACACCCTTCCAACCTTCAAAGAGCTGCTGTGGCATCCGAGGGGGAGCAGGGCAAGGTCCTACCGCTCTGTGACCAAGCCCCTGGGCCTTGTTCCCTTCCCCAGAGAAACCACGGACCTTCTCCCAGCGTGAGAACAACTTCACCGTGAAGATCTTCACCTTCCAGTTCTTCACAAACTTCTCTTCGCTCATCTACATCGCCTTTTTCCTGGGAAGGTGAGTGGTGGCTGCGGGCCCCAGGAGGGGAGCAGAGGGGAGCCTGGGTTTGGGGCATACATCCCCAACTCTCCCCAGGGTCTAGGGAGAGCCCAGTCCCTCTACCCTCCCTGCCAGGCACAGGGACCCCATTTGGGACCTCGGGAGGGCCATGACTTTTCCCCGTGGGGATGGTGGGTGGGGGAAGCCCCTTGCCTCTCCACCAGTGCCCGGAGGATGATGCCTTCCATCCTGCACCTGGATGTTCATCCAACGGGGGTCAGCAGTGGGGCTCAACAGATATTGTTGTTCTTGCTTCCTTGCTCAGGATCAACGGCCACCCGGGGAACTACGTGCGCATTGCTGGCAAGTGGAGGCTGGAGGAGGTGAGGGACTTGCCATGAAGCTCTCTGACCCCACACCACAACTCCTACTCTTCCTTTCCCTACTGCCCAGCAAGGCTCTGGGAATCTCAGCTTCCTCCTATAGTAGCTGCCTTGGCCAAACAGCCCCTCAGGCCAGGCCGCCCTGCTTGCAGGGCACAAGTCGTCTCCTCTCATCCCTTCGCAGTGCCACCCCAGCGGCTGCATCACCGACCTCTTCATCCAGATGGCCATCATTATGCTGCTCAAGCAGACCATCAGCAATGTGATGGAGTATCTTGTCCCGTAAGCTTTCCTCCAGCCCTCGGAGTGCTCGCTGGTGCTCCTGCACGTTCAGGACAGCTTCCCAGCTCTTATAGAGAGTAACCCTGGTCTTTGGGCCAAGATTTCCTCCTTTCCCTTCCTCAGGTCTCCAGGGCTGTCACTGGCAGCAGTTCAGCCCTGCTGTCCTCTGCAGGCAGCCGTACAAATTGTTTCCTCCCCTTGCAGCTGGATAGCCCACAAGCTACGCAAGAAGCAGCAGCGCCCCAAGAAGAGACGCTTGATTTTAGGAGAGGAGGAAGAGGCCGAGGACCCCTGCAAAAGGCAGTGGCTGAGCAACTATCAACTCAACGAGGTCAACATCTTCAGCTTGTTTGATGAGTTCTTGGAGATGGGTATGTAGGGCAGGGGGTCAAGTGAGGAGGGATGCTGGGTGCAGAGCCACATGCCCTCCTTGGCTGGAGAGAGCGTGATGCTGGGGAGCCAATATGTAGGCAAGGGAGAGCTCCGAGACCCAGCTCCATGCCCAGCTCTGCTCCAAGAGCTCTGGCACACCAAGGAGATCATTCCCAAAACAAGGGAGAGCAGGCAACTGTGCTGGCCTTGGGCCCCTGCCTAGGACCTTCCTCTCCTCCCAGGAGTGTCAAGGTGATGGCTGTAACCCCAGGGCGGTCCCTCTGCCTGGCTGTCTCCACCAGTGCCCTGTGGGGTCCCCACAGATCCCCCTCTCCAACAGCCTTGTGAGAGGTGGGTGTCCCCTGTGGAGGTGTGGGGTCCCCAAGACAGGTCCGTCTCCCCCTTTCATCCCTGCAAAGCCCACTGACACAAGCCACAAAGCAGGACAAACCCAGACAGCAGTCAGGACCCTGTGGGATGTCCCCTCTGTGGTGGCTTCACACCAGCACCCGGCATTTTCCCCCTCCGCAGTAATCCAGTACAGCTTCACTACCATTTTCGTCGCTGCCTTTCCCCTCGCCCCGCTGCTGGCGTTCTGCAACAACCTCTTCGAGATCCGCCTGGATGCCATCAAGATGATGCGGCTCTGCCGGCGCATGGTGCCCAGGAAGGCCAATGACATCGGTGAGATGGGGCCCGAGGAGCACCCTCCTTCCAGCACTGCTGCTTGTGCGAACGGTGCCAGCGTTAAGCCCTTTCCCCAGTGTGAAGCCCTTGAGCATCCCTTTGCCAGGGACTGGTATCACTTCACCGCGGAGGTAGGAGAGCACAGGGAGAGCTGTGGGTTGGGGAAGGAAAAGCAATTTCAGACCCTGCAGAGGCTGAGGGGCAGCTTGGAGGCCTCCTTCCTTGACCTCTTCTGGCCATGCCAAACCTGTCCTGAGCTGGGGCTTGGTCTGCAACCCTTGAACAGCAGCAGTGAGTTGTCAGAGGGGCCTCACTGACCACTCCTCTCCCGCAGGAATCTGGCTGCATGTCCTGGAGGCCATCGGCATCCTGGCTGTCATTGGGAATGGACTGGTGATCGCCATCACGTCTGACTTCATTCCCATGCAGGTCTACAAGTACACGTACAGCCCCTGCATGACGGAAAACAACACTGGCGTGGAGTGAGTGCTGCCAGTTGGCTGCTCACAGCCCTGCCTGCCTGAGTGCCGCCAGTGCAGAAGCGCGAGGCAGCTGAGCAGTCCCCCAGAGCAGGGTGGAGGGAAAGGGGAGTAGGGGAGGGTTTTCCTGATGGCACCATCTTCAGCATCCCAGCCAGCCTTCCACTCACATCATCCCCGTGGTGGGTACACTGGTACCCCTGAATGGAAAGAGCCCCATGTAATGTTGGAGAGCTGCAGGACTGCCTGGGTGCCTGCCCATGCTCTCTCTCCTGCCCTCCCCCTTTTCCTCCAAGCCTTGGCTCACTGGCCAAGTTCAGTCAAACTGGACAGAAGTCTCAGAGACATTCATTTCCCCCAGGCTTTGTGAAAATGGGTAGCTAGGGAGGGGAGGGAGAGCCCCAGATGGGTGCTAGCTTCCCCAAAATGGGAGGCTAGTCTGTGCTCAACCATACTACCAGTCATCTGAGAATCCACACACCAGGGAAACCGTAGAAACAAAAGCTGCAGGCAGACAGGCTTTGTAGCAATCAGAGGCCTTTGAGTCCCCTAGAAGACACAAGAGCTGCAGCTTTCGGTTAGGGCATGCCACAACCCCCCAGCATAGCCATGAACCAGGAGCACCCCACTTCACCGCCGGGCCAATGTGTGCAGACATGATCTTTTCCCCCCCTGCAGCTGCTCGACCGGCTACATCAACCACAGCCTCTCCATCTTCCGCGTTCAGGACTTCGAGCCGTACACAAACGTGCCTGAAATGCAGCCGGACTTCGTCAGGGACGAGATCAAGGAGTGCAGGTAACAGCAGCCCGTGGCCATTGCTCAGTAGCATTCCCCCGTCCCGAGCCCGTCACTGTGACATCCAGCCTGCAGCCAGGGAACGGGCAGGTGGTAGAGCAGGGCTTGGAGGCAGCCATGTAGAGGAAGCTGCCGGGGCTCCTCTCAGACCCCGACGGAGGGATCTGAGGCAGGGCACAACGCCTGGTGCAGGGGGAACCTGGGCTGGCACCGACAGGGCTGTGCTGCAGGTACCGGGATTACCGGAATGCCGACGACTACAGCTACACAGTCCAGTTCTGGCACATCTTCGCAGCCCGGCTTGCCTTCCTCATCCTCTTTGAGGTAAGGACCTGGGGAGGCAGGAGGAGGCTGGGGCAATCGGAGGGACAGCAGCAGGGGGAAACAGGCTGTGTCTGTGCCACTCGCACAGGCCCATTAACTGGCCCGGGGAGCTCCTCAATGCCCGCAGCGGCTCCCTTTGCCTTCTGCAGCACGTGGCTCTGTGTGTCAAACTGATTGCAGCCTGGTACGTCCCTGATGTCCCTCAGTTCGTTAAGAATCAGCTTCTGGACAGAAAACACAGCAACCTTCATGAAGAACTGAGGTGGGTGATGCCCCAGAAGGTGCCAGGGGCTGCTGTGCTCAGAGATGGCACAGCCTCCAGCAGGAGGCCTGCCTGGCAGCAGGATCCATCCGCTCCAGAACCCCACGATCAGGCTGACGCTCACCACCGCAGGCATGGAGAAGGTGGGGCTGTGAGCTCCTGTCCTCAGGGCAGCTCCTCCATCACCCTTTTCAGGGTAGCTTCTCCCCCAGCTTTCAGCCCAGCCTCTACTACCTGGGACCTACGGCAGAAAATGTTCTTTTTAAGATGAGCTGCATCACCCATAAATGAGGATCCATCTCACTCCACGCCTGTGGCCTCACTCACTAGCCCAGGTGCCTGGCTTTTAGGCACTCAAGGCCAGTGAAATGAGTCCCACCTGAGGCAATTCAATACTAGAGCTCACCAGTGGAAGGGTCTGCTTGGCTTTGGCTTTTCTTTCAGAAAAAGAAAAGCTCCAAGTAAAAACAAGGAGCAATTTTGCCCAAATTTTCCATTTAAACTGTTTAAAAAAAAATATTAAGTATTTCAGCTGGAAACAGAACCAATGTAGCTGACAGCCATAGGCTGGGCCGCCCTGGTGCTGCTGTCCTTCATGGACTGAGCCCCGCTTTGGAGGAGGGCTCAGCCTGCCCCTCTTCACAGCCACCTTGTCCCAGCTGCCACCCCATCCCAGCTGCCACCCCAAAATCCAGGCGACAGCAGAGGTGAGCGGAGCTCAGGAAGCACCATGCTGCTACAGTTCAGCTTTCAGGCTCTGGCTTCCCGTTGACGGAGGGATTTCCCACGAACAGGGATTTTCCACAAACAGCGTGTCATTCCTTCTCCATTTATTTTTGGCAAAAGGCCCTGTTCCCACTCTGAATATTTTTCCACACCTCCCCATTGCTTCCCGATTTGGACAGTTCCCTTCCACAACGCCCCTCTCCTTTCTCCCCCAGCATGATGGAGTACTCCACCGAGGTCCAGCCACTGCTCACTGAGGAGAATGAGAAACACGGGCTTGAGCTCCCCCCCCAGCCTGGCAGTGCCGCGGGCGCGGGAGGAACCGCCGCGGCACCGCCCGCGGAGACGGGCCACGTGCACTGGCTGTGACCGAGCTCGGACTTGAACTGGGAAGCGACAATGCGACGGTGGCTTTGCAGGAGCAGGATGCTTTCCGACTTGCACGGCCGTGAGGAGGAAGGAAGTCACAGCAGAGCCGGGGATGGTGCCTTCCCAGCACGCTGAGTAGCTGGGGAAGAGCTTTGGCACTACGGACAAACCACGGTGCAGCATCCAGCCGCCGTCGGGCAAGTGCGAGACTGGTCTGCAGGAGGTGACCTTGCTTCCTCGTCAATCATGGCCTTAACGTGCAACTTGGCATCACAGGAAAAGCCGGTTCCCTTGTTCCAGCTTCCCTCTCCAGCTCTTTTATTGCACTTCGGCCCCTTTTTCCTTTGCCTTCAGTGACCTTCCTGCTCTTGCACCGCCGAGAAACTTGAGTCCTTCCTCTTTCACCACAGCCAGCACAATCCTCCTCTCGGCACGACTACCGCGTGGCTACAGCTCCAACCCGCTGTTTTCACGGACGTTGGAAAAATGCAGTTGTTAGTCTGACTGTGTTTTGCTCCGGGCTCTGCCGAGCCTCTGCATCTGCCCCAAGCACACCTGACAGTTGTGCCTGGCTCAACTACCACGAGCAAAATGGTAAATAAACGTAACACCCATGCGGACACAAGAGGCCAGATCTTCAGCTGCCGTTGAGTCACTGAATTCACACTGGTATCACTCCTGCCTCCCTCCTTTGCCGTCCACATCACCCAAAGAAATCGTCCCCCCAAACCTTTTTTTTGTCTTAACGTGGGTAATCAAAAAAAGGCTGGAGCTGAAGCGTCTGTGTGTAGCCCGTAGCTGGGGCTGAGTATGGGTGCTGGCTGGTGAGACACTTAAAAGAAGTTGGCACTTTGGCCATGCACAGTGGGAAAACAACCTGTTAAATGTGCTGGGGTGTCGTGGTTTAATTTCAGTCGGCAACTAAGCACCACGCAGCCGCTCGCTCATTC
>NW_008796200.1:205908-209200 GCF_000699145.1 Aptenodytes forsteri
GGCCAGCTTTCCCCAGTTTATGTACTGAGCATGACGTCACATGGTATGGAATGTCCCTTTGGCCAGTTTGGCTGTGCCCCCTCCCAGCTTCTTGTGCACCTCCAGCCTTCTCAGTCGGTAGAGCATGGGAAGCTGAAAAGTCCTTGGCTAGTGTAAGCACTACCTAGCAACAACTAAAACATCGGTGCGTTATCAACTTTGTTCTCATCCTAAATCCAAACCACAACACTGTACCAGCTACTAGAAAGGAAATTAACTCTATCCCTGCCGAAACCAGGACATGGGGTAACAGAAATACTGAGCTACACAGAAAATCCTGAGTGATCGGACTAGCAAGGGTTATCTCTTGCTCCAAAACACGACCTGCTAGCCTAAACCCGAGCCCTGCCCGCCTGGTATTTCTCCACCTCTTCCCTTACAGCCCTCCAGTGCTGGCTGGGGCCACCCCCTTCTCCCTGCAACTGCAGACAGAAGGGGGGGTTTTGCCTGCAGCAGAGAGCAGGGGTTACATCCCACGGCTGGACTGGTGTCGCAGCCAGCACTGCGACTTTTCTAATACGTGCGCATTCCCGGCCTCTTAGCTTTGCTCTCTGCCGGGTCTACCTTTAGCGATTCGTTTACTGACTTGAGGCAGAGTTATCTGTGCTTAAGGAACAAAGTCTTTGTTCATTGCTGCCCAGGAATGATAACGTGCCCTCAAACACTTCACTCGACTCATGCCCTCAAACACTTCACCCGACTCTTCACTCGGCATCGAAACAGCCCTTTGATGCCCCTTGGCATCGAAACAGCCCTTTGATGCCCCGTGAGACTCCCCACACGTTACGTCAGGCCCATGCAGCCTCGCCGAGCTGGGTTTGCAAATGTATGGGCAAAAAGCTTTTCTCTTAATTTTTCCTAATTTCAGTTAATGAGGAAGGCAGTAGCACGGGACAGGTGACCGCAGCTCAGTTTCCAGCTTTTTTATGCTCCTTGTAAACTCCAGGGCAAATCCACTAGCGCGTTTCAAAGCGTTAAGAATATTTTTTCTTTATAAGAACTGGAAACTTTTAACCGGTTTGTAAGTTTAACCTCAAGCTCCACCCTTTCATCCCCTCTATAAAATGGCAATAGGTGCCTCCCTGTGCTGGAGGTGAATTGTGGGGATAAACTGAATGAAACGTGGGACCTACAAGGGTGCCACAGCGTGAACGTGTGTGTGTGTGTGCACATGTAACAGCTGTGACAGCCACCCCGCTAACTCAGAAAGACGCAGATAAGCAAACACGAGCACCACAGGTCAGGAACAACTATTTCATTAGGGCTGATTTGTCTTGTTCTGTAATTAAAAGTCAGACTGGCCCAAGCCCCTGCTGTGGCTAGAGCCATGCCGCTGTAAGAAGCCTGGGCAGCGATGCTCCTTCCTGTGATGAAATCGGTTCTTGCTGTATAAAGCGCCGCGAACGCTGCACGTGTCGCAAGAGCCCACATCGCTTTCAGCTCGCTTGAAAGGTCAGAGCAGCCACACACCTGGAGAGTCCTCAGCCCCGATTTAAGAGCAAAAAGCCAGCGCCCACTGTGCCTCCTCGGAGTGGAGCAGGGATTGTGATTAAAGGTCTGTTACTAGGTGGCACCTCATCCTCCAGCAATATTCTAGTTTCTGGAACTTGGAAGCGAACCCTGGTTTCATATTGTATCGATGGCCTTGGAACACAGTCACCTGGCAGCTCTAAGTAGCTTAAATTTCATTAGCTTCAAGCTGTTAAATGTTTCAAGAATTGGCTATTAGCAAGCTCACACTACACAGTAATTTTCATTCACCTGCTGGCTTGCAGGGAGCCATTCGTGCCGCAGCAGCGTGCGCTCACCTCGGACTGGGGTGCAGCAGCAGGCAGGACGGGGCCACAAGCCCCGGCGTGGCGCAGGGTCCGAAGGCGACAGCCTCAGCTCAAGAGGATTTTGACAGGGGATTCAGATGCAGAGCCAGGGGAGAGCCGCCTCCTTCCCCAGACACGTTGACCCCAGCCACTGCCCCCCTGGCAGGACACAGCTCTGTCGACGCACAGGGCAGGGTCACAGCTGTTTCGCTGCTGAAGCCGTAACGCTGTCAGAGTCCCCCGAGGGTCCCACCACAGGCACTTCCAGGAGGTGGTGGGTCCGTAGGGGCTGTGCCCCGCGGCTGAAGCCAGTCGCAGACAGCAGGTGACTCTTCTGCAGGTGACGTGCCTGCGTCAGTACTGCAGAGAAAGGCACCGGGGTTAACTCAGCCTCAAAACTTCACTCCCAAGAATCTGGAAAGCCACTATCTAGCAGGGAACTGAAATGAGCCGTGATCTCAGCCCTACAGCTTGTTTTGTCCTTTTGCCGCTGCAACCAAGACCGCCTCCACTCCTTCCTGCTACCCACAGGAATAACTCTGATGGACAAGAAAGGTTTTATCAGCTCCCAATTTGCTACCAAGCCTCCTCACACCCTTGCCATCCCCAGGACCTGGACCTGTTCCTTGGGATCCTTTATCATCCCACAAAGCCAACTGGTTTACGCTGGCTTTCGCAGCCCGTGCATCAAAGTGACGGCGGTATCGTGGACGGCAGAGAAGCCCTCCCCGAAAGAGCTGCTTAAATGGCTGCTACCCTGAACACGGACACAGCTGCCTCGCTGGAGGGCACAGGACCAAGGGGCCATTCCCAGAGCACCAGCCCTCCAACGCGGTTCCCTCTACCCCTTCCCCCCCCCAACAGGTCAACAGCACCAGTATTTTACATAATAACCAATAAGGATTCGGAGCGGAGGATGTTTCTCCACGTGAACAGGCCCACAGACCTACCCGCGACCTGCACCTCTGTGTGTGTTTGTATACCTATAAAAAAATACATATATACACCTCACCCAGGGACAAGGGGCCCTAACGAGACGAACACCAGCTGTACACGAGCCCAAGCGCACTTCGCCAGCGCTTGTCTCCCTCGCCCCCAAGCTTTTCCCTCAAGGGGTGGGAGAGGCCCCGACGAGTATTTTACATAATAACCAATAAGGATTCGGAGCGGAGGATGTTTCTCCACGTGAACAGGCCCACAGACCTACCCGCGACCTGCACCTCTGTGTGTGTTTGTATACCTATAAAAAAATACATATATACACCTCACCCAGGGACAAGGGGCCCTAACGAGACGAACACCAGCTGTACACGAGCCCAAGCGCACTTCGCCAGCGCTTGTCTCCCTCGCCCCCAAGCGCTTTTCCCGAGGGGTGGGAGAGGCCCCGACGCCGCGCTGACCCGGCGTTATTCAGCCCCCGGCGCCCCCCGTTTCCA
>NW_008796200.1:209410-216358 GCF_000699145.1 Aptenodytes forsteri
TTTGCAAAGGGGGAGTTAGAACCATTTTTTTCCCAAGTCGGGGACTGTGGAAGGCTGAAGGAGCCCTTCCTGGCCTGTTCACCCACCCCAGCCTCAGTGGGGAGGTGTGAAAGCCGCCGCTGACGAGCCTGGCAAAGGTGCCAGGGCCCCGACACCATCCCCGAGCCTCTAATCCTGCTTGAGCTGGGGCCTCGCAGGAGGAAAATAGCCTCTTTTCTTCACTTTTTGGCCCCAAAGCACGTGCTGGCCAATGTTTTTGCCACTCTGCGGTTGCGGGTCAGGTCGGTGTTTCTCTTACGCTGGCCGAGGCTGGTTGCAGCGCCAGGCGTTGCCGCCGCTATGAATGCAGACCGTGCCTGGGGCGTGCTAGGGCTCTAATCACCTCCTCGGTAATTATTACAAGTGATCACTGGCTGGTCGGGAGCGGCCACGGCTGGGCCCGGTTCCCCGCGGCCAGCGCCAGCCGGAGGAGCCACCCCGCAGTACCGGTTTCAACTTGCAAAGCGGCTTTTAAAATCACGGAGGAGAAGGAAACGGACGGGAGACCCCAAGACACACACGGGCACAGCTGCCGGCTGCCCGGCCTCCCCCCACCTCCCTCCATCAGTAACTCACCTTAATGAAGCCTGAGAGTATCGAGTTTGCCAGTGCTCAGCAAACCGTGGCCCCAAAACGCAGGCTCTGCCCCAGGCTCTCCCCATGGTGTTGCATTGAACAGACACCCCCAACCCCCCCGGGCACACTCCAGTGCAAGCCCCCGGCTGCTACCGTGGCCCAGGGAGCCGGTATTACCGGTGGCAGCAGGTGCTGGGTGTGGGTTTCATCTTGCTCCGACGTCGCCATGGGCTTTTCCAGCCATGGAGAGCCAGGGGGGTTCCTCCTCAGCCCCGGGAGCCTTGTGCAACCTGCGTGCGCCCGGCTCCCCGGGGGTGCTGGGCCAGCAGGCTGGGTGGGTTGCCTTCCCCCTCCTTTTTTTCCTCTTTGTGTTTTTCTTTTCCCCTCCCCTAAAGCCAGAGTTATTTATTTTTTTTTTCCCCCACAGGTTCAGGTGGAGACGGAGGTGGAGCAGCGGGAAGGAGGGACAACCAACCCCTCCTGCAGGCCTGGCGCCTGGCGATTGGGGCGGCGGGAGAGCCCGGCGAAGGGCAGGAGCTGAACCGGGGAGGGGGGAAAATAATTAAATTGTTTAAAAAAAAAAAAAGGAGAAAAAACAAGCACTGATCTGGCAGGTCCAGTCGGCTCGAGCGGCGCACGAGGGAGGCGACTGACAGGAAGCCTGTGGACAGGGCACCGGGGAAAGCTCCCAAGGTAAACGCAGCTCTCCTCCGCTTCCCTTTCTGCGTCGATGCCGTCTCGGCCAGGGTCAGCAGGGTTTTGCCCTCTCCCTGCAAGCCCTGCTGCTCTCCTCTGGCTCTCTGGCTCCGCTTGCTCCCCCGGCGTACGCAGACCTGCAGCTCCCCCGCCACGGTGCCTCCCTGCCCACCTTGCTTTCCCCGTGGCCGTGCTCCGGGGGGAATGCTGCAGCCCAACCATCGCCTACCACCGAACTGCGTCTGCATGGTCCTCTGCCGTGCTTGGAGCGCTGCAAAACCAGGGTGTCCCCAACCCCAAGACGTAGGAAATGGGAGCGTGCTGCTGCCCGTTAACCTGTGCTCCTCCCTCCCTCGCAGGCAGCAGCCCTGACACCCAGCTGCCCTTTGGGCATCCGTCGCCATTTCATGCCCCAGAGCAAAGGGGCCCTGGCTGGCTGCGCCTCTCCATGGGGCTGGGGAGGCGTTTAGGGCCTCTCTGAGCTCTCCAGCCAGTCTGCATCTTGTTGGGGCTTCCTTATTTCCAACCATCAGAGTGAAATGATTTACGAGCAACCCATCTGGGCAGGACCAAGCAGAGCCAGAGCATCCCCATCAGACAGAGAAAGCCCCACGCCACCCTGGTGTAGCATCCCCCATCCCCTTCCCTGTGCAAAAGCCGGGTGGGCTGGCTCATCTCCATCTCTTGCCTTTCCGTCCCTGGCCACGGACAAACCCAGTTAATACTTTGGGTATAAATCGCTTTCCAGCTGCTCAGGCTGAACATGTTATAAGTGTCCCCCACGTACCTTGACCCACAGTTTCACCCCATGCCCGGCGCCAGGGCTGCTGTGCCAAAGGGAAGCAATGTGCCTCCATCGCTGTTCACGGCAGAGCAGTGCTGCAGACCTCCCCCCTTCCCGTTTCACACCAGCAGCAGAGAGACACAGTTTCTCCAGGGATAAGCCCAGCCTCAGCAGCCCTGCTGTTACCCAAAATCAGCGTGCAACCAAGCGCGATGAAGCTCTGGGGCAAAGAGGCAGCTGAGAGAGATTTTTATCCCTCCTGGTCCCAGCAGTTATGCTGGATGTGTTTACGGTCACGTTGCCGTGCAGAAACACCAGCAACGTGACGTCCTTGTTATTCCCACATCGGTCCCAGCGGACACACCGCCCGCATCGGGGGCTCTGCAGGTGTTTGGGGACGGGGGAGCCCGACCCCGCCACCGGGCTCTGCTTCGCCGTTCGCTCCCAGTGCCCCTTTGCACCGCTGCGATTTATCGGCAGGACGTGGGGTGTCCTCCATGGGCCCCCTCTTCCCGCGGGGCTATTGCAGCGGCACTGCCACCGATTGCACGATGCCAGCCGGGGGCCAGTCCCCCCGCACCATCCTCGCGCTCCCCGCGTGCATGGCACGTCGTGCGGCTATGCCTCTCCCCGGGCACGGCCACAGGATAGCAACGTGCCGAGCTTCCTAACGCGAGGGGAGCGCTGCACCCACTTTGCTTAGCCTAACGCTATGAGAGCTCACGAGATAGGAAGCCCGTGTTTCTATAAATAAACCGCCCCACTGTTTAATTAGCAATTTCAGTGGGCACATCAGACTGGAAGCAGCACTGCAGCCAAGACGAGGTGTTGGTAGCATGGAGGTGGTCCCGCAGAGCCCCCCCAAAACGCAGCCGCGGGGGCAGCTCGCCGTGGTTTCATGGGGAAGTGTTGCACACCCCACGGTTGAGCTACAACCATGGCTCGTTTCCCCTCACTGGCCTCTGGTTTGAGCCGAAGCCACATTTTTAACATCTTGCAGCCCCGAGTTGGTCATTAATCACCTCCCGCCTGTAAACTCACGGTCAGGAAAGCCAGGCTGCGAGTCGGTGCTGCGTGGGGAGGGCAGGCGACACACTGGCCACCAAGCCGTGGCCGGGACATGGCTTTGGCTTTACCCCAGAGTGACACCCGCCGCCCCCCAGACCCAAATCGCTGTGGGGAGCGATGGGGACCGCTGGGACGCTCCCTGTGCCTGCCCGTCCTGGAGCAGCCAGCACTCAGGGAGCCGTTTCGGATCTATTCCAGGCCCAGCCCGCCCTGTGGCGGTGGCAGGTGGACTTTGCCCTCCCGGAAGACGCCGTGCCACAGGGGCCCCACCGTCACGGGTGGCCCGCTGGTGGTGCTGGCAGCTCCCCCGCACATCGCCTGAGCACACCATGGCAGGTAGGCTGCAAAATCGAAACTTTCACCTGTTTTTATCTGGGAAGGACCCCTTGCTCGCAGGCATGGCAGGGGGTCCAGCTTGCTGCTCCGGCTTTGCCTTGTAGGGCAGGCGAGGGTCTGTCCCAGCCCCGAAAACCGGCTCAGCCTGTTGCAAAACAGCATCAAGCACCGCTCTCTGCCAGACCCCCGCGGCAGAGCTTGTTTTTCCAGGGAAGCCGGGATGGCTATGACAGTTGCCGGCCCAGCCGGGAGCTGGATCAGCTTTCCTATCTGAAACCCTCTTCCTGCTGTGTCCCCAGACCGTTGCAGCGTGCCCCCCGAAATCCTCGTCCCAGCTGCCAACGAGACACTGGAGCTGGCGCTGGGGAGCCAGGTAGCACTGAACTGCACCGTGCGCTGGGTGGCCGCCGAGCGCTGCGAGCCCGTCCCCGTCTGGACCAAAGATGGGCAGTGGCTGGGCAGCGAGAGCAGCCAGGACACCGCCTGGTAAGGAGCCTGCCCTGGGGTATGTCCATCCGTCTGTCTGTCTGTCGGGGTGGGTTGCCGCATGTCGTACCCATGGTGGCCTTATCTCCCCCAGGTTTGCCCAAAATGCCTCAGAGTGGCTCCTCACCAGCATCCTGCAGCTCAACCTCACGCATGATGCCGACTTTGGGGTGTTTGCCTGCTGGGTCAGCAACGCCACGGCCACCTTCACCCTGCGGCGAGTGGGTAGGGACATGCCAGGGACAGAGAAGGGACACCTCCAAGGAGGACCCACTTGCATAGGGCAGGAATGGCAGCCCCATGGGGATCAGCGCTGCCTCTCTTAGGGCAGCGTATCGCGGTGCAAACCTACACCAAACCCAGAAAACCTGGGCCAGGGGCCACCAGCCACGCTCACCGTGCCCTTCCCTGTCCTTGCAGAGGCGGCAGGGCACATGCCTGCGGTGCTGGCAGCCCTCCTGGTCCTGGCACTCCTGGTGCTTCTGGCTGGGCTCTATGTCCGATGCCGCCTAAGTGTGCTCCTCTGGTACCGGAACCGCTACGGCGAGCTGGAGATCAACGGTGAGCTGCTGGAGAAGGGCACAGAGGTGGTGCCCCCTTGGGAAAAGCCTTTCCCGGGCCAAGGGCTTGCCGATGAGCAGAGCCCTCCCCGGTGTTACAACCCCCCTTTCCCCATGGCTCTCCCCAGACGGGAAGCTGTATGACGCCTACGTCTCCCACGCCACTGCCCCGGATGACCGAAAGTTTGTCCACTTCATCGTGAAGCCGCAGCTGGAAAACCGCTACGGCTACAAGCTCTTCCTGGACGAGCAAACCATCCTGCCCAACTCAGGTAGGCACCGGACCCACATGGGGTCGGGCAGAGGGGCGACACCAGCACCTGGGGGCTTGAAATCCCTCTGTCTGCAGAGCCGTCGGCCGACCTGATCATGAACGTGAGCCGATGCCGGCGCCTCATTGTGGTCCTCTCCGTCGCGTACCTGGAGCAAGAGTGGTGCAACAGCAGCTTCAGGTAGGAGCGGCTCCTGCCTGCTCCCAAGGGAGAGGAGCCGGTGGGTCCTTTGCCCTCCTGCCACGCGCCTGTCTCACAGGGAAGGGCTTTGGAGGCTGCTGGAGCTTTCCAAGAAACCCATCTTCATTGTCTTCGAGAGCCAGTACCGGGAGATCACCCACCCTGCCATCAGCCTGCTGAAGCAGCACCGGAGCACGGTGACCTTGCTGGTGTGGCGAGCTGGCTCCATGGTGAGAACCGAGCAGGAGCCCGTCCCACCAGCACCCCCATTTCTATCCCCAAGCACCCCGTTTTGTGTCAGCCTCCCCGTGATGCTCCAGGGCTGCTCCCTGTGCTTCTGTGCTCCTAAAAAGCAGGTTTGGGCACTCATCTTTTAGAGGCAATTTTAAAAAAAACAACAGCAACAGCCCCAGATTTGTGTGCTTGCTCCCCAAACTTGTGCAATCAGGAGCCCCATGCCACGCCGGGGTCTCCCCAAGCCGAGGCGCCAGTGTGAAGCCTCAGCTTTCAGAGCGAAGCTTTGGTCCGTGGCTGCTGTGGCCATTTCAGGGCCAGGCTGGGACCTGGAGCTCTCGGGAGCATTTCAGCAGGTTGGGCCGGTTTCTCCACTGGCATGCGGGCACGCTGCCATGCTGGGAGCACAGCCTCGCCTTGGCTGAGCTCCCAGCACTGGGAAGAGTGAGCCGAGCCCCACAAAGCCTTCCCCAGCCCCGTGCAGGGCCGGGCTTGGCTTCATGGTGGTCCCAACACAGCTCATCTCCTCCCTGCACCACACAGACCCCATCATCGGACTTCTGGAAGGAGCTGTGCCTGGCCCTGCCCCGCAAGGTATCCTTCCAGGGGACCATGGGGGACCCGCAGACCCAGCTGCAGGAGGACAAGGACCCCATGCTGATCCTGCACAGCAGCTACCTGGACAGCGGTGGAGACCTCCACCCAGATGGGGACCTCGGTACAGGTCCTTGTCCCCTGGGGGACAGCTTCTTCTCCTGGGGGGGGACAGATGTGCACTAGAGGTCACCTTTGGGTTTTGCTTTGCCCTCCCGTGGTAGGCGGGCTGGGTTTAGCCCCTTCCCCACAGCCTAACACCCATCTCCCCGCTCCTTCCAGGCCTCCGAGGGTGCGTTTTCAGAAGCTCCCCGCCTCCCCGCATCGGCGGCCTCGGCTCTCCCATGGCTTCAGCTGCCGGCGCGACGGAGGACACACAGCGGCAGGACAGCCAGAGACCCGAGCTCGACATCTCGGACCTGGGATTGCGCAACTACGGCGCCCGCACGGACTTCTACTGCCTGGTGACGGAAGATGACATCTGAGTGGGGCCGCAGGCTGGCAAAGGCAACGTCCCACTTCCCTGCGGGGCCGCACGAACCCAGATCACGGCCAGAGGAGCCCGGGCTTTACGATGGGACCAAAGCCAAGGTCTCGGTGGGAAAGACAGGAGCTGGCTCCTTTTGGCAGCACGCTCTGTGGTGGAAAACCATCACCAGGGGACATCCCTGCCCGTAGTGCCTGGGCACCCTTGGGTGCTGGGCCCCCCTCCCTCGCCGTGGGTGGCAGGGACATTTTTCCCGCGTGATGGACAAGCGTTGGGATGGGTGATGCTCTCTGAGAAGCAACGTGCCCCGGTCCCAGTGGCCCAGGGGCTGGGAAATGCCAGACGGGAGCAGCTGCAGCACCCTCTCTCCCACAGAAACCCCCATGGCAATAAAATGCTGCTGCTCCGAGTGGGTCTCGTCCATCTGCGGGGACGCAGGTGCCACCGGCGGGTCTGTCCCCACCATGGGCAGTGGGGCAGGCAGCACTGTGCTGTGTCCCGTCCCCGTGCCAGCATCCCCCGCCATGCTGACTCGGAGCAACGACCAGACGTGGTGAGTGGGGTGGCACCGCAAGGGTGAGCTCTCCCACACACCGGCATCCCGTGGGGTGCTCTCCTCCCCTCCCGCATGCGCAT
>NW_008796200.1:216695-217525 GCF_000699145.1 Aptenodytes forsteri
CGCCGGCGGGTCTCCCCCACCCTCCCACCCCCTCTACCTACTCTACCTCATTTCCCAAACAGGGCACGCAATGCCCCCCAAGTGCAGGGTCTCCCCACCCAGCCCCAAACCCGCCGGCAGACCAAAGCCACCCTGAAGCCCACCCGCACACCCTGGCCTGACCGCCGCTGCGGCAGGGAGAGCTTTGGGCCCGCGCCCCCTGTGCCAGCCACGCCGGGCATCAAGGGCATCTCCCCACCCTGCGGGGAGACGCTGCCCAGCAAACACAAGCCGGCTGGCCCTGCCCAACTCCTGCTTATGCAGCACCAGCCAGGCCCAGCCCTGAGCAGAGCAGCCGGCAAGGAGCAGCAGCGGCTGCTCTGCCTGCACAGGCACAGTCCCCACGGGGTGCACGGGTGGGGATGGATCCCCCGGCTTCTCGCAGTGAGGGCATGGGCAGCCTCAATCGCAGCCCCCCACATCCCCGTCAAAGGGGGGACTCAGCACCACGTTGCTGATGCCGCTTCCCAGCTCCTTACAGCCACAGTGCCAACCCCATAAAAATTTGGGAAGCCACCTCAGACCTCCCACAACCCCCCTTGAGCTCTGCGAAGCCCCATCCCCACCCAGCCAGGGCAGAGCACGTGCAACCCACGGTGCGCCCCGCACCGGCATGGCAGCATCGGCACCCTCCCAGCCCCCGGTGCGCCGCGATTCGGGGAGCTGGGATGGGGTGCCCCCAGAAGCCCCCATTCCCACCAGCATTGCTTTGCAGGAGCCTCCCCAAAGCCCTGCAGCTCCTGCCCCTCCGACGAAGCAGAGCCAAGTCGCTGGGTTTAAGGCTGGGCTGC
>NW_008796200.1:219369-226569 GCF_000699145.1 Aptenodytes forsteri
CCCTCCCAGCCCCCGGTGCGCCGCGATTCGGGGAGCTGGGATGGGGTGCCCCCAGAAGCCCCCATTCCCACCAGCATTGCTTTGCAGGAGCCTCCCCAAAGCCCTGCAGCTCCTGCCCCTCCGACGAACCACAAGACAAGCTGAGCTTTGCAGCCGGCTCCTCAGGAGCGGGCAGGGTCCCCAGAGGCTGAGGACCCTTGGGTGCCATAGAGCTGTCCCCAACTAACTGGGGTCCCAGTGGGGCCCCACAGCAGAGCCAAAAGCAGTCGCTGGGTTTAAGGCTGCGGCAGGAGGGAGGACAAGTGTCCCCCCGCCCGGGGAAGGGGGACCTGGTGGAGGGGGGGAGGCGCGAGGGACGCAGCAGGGACTACGCTATGGAGCGGGGACCCGGCGGCGAGCAGCCTCCCCAGGGCACGGCCGGCAGCAAGGAGCATCCCGGCGGGGAGAGTCAGGGCTGGGCAGTCTGGCTCCCGGGGGTTGTCCTCACAGGCCGAGGAAGTCCTCCTTCCGGTACCCCTTCTGCAAGGAGACAGGCCACCCATCACACGGGGGGACACCAGCGCCATCACCTTTCCTTCCCGAGGACACCCCTGCCCACCCCTCGCTGGGCAGTGGGAATGCGAACACAAACCCCCTCTGCTCTGGCACTGACAGGGCCACGCTGTCCCCATGTTGGGCACGTGGCTGTCCTCACCCCACCGGTGCAGCTGCCACCACAGGGACGATGCTCTGGGGACATCCCTACCCCTTCAGGAGGGGGAGGCACGGAGTTGGGGCCCACCATATGCCTGGAAGCATTTGGGTGGCATGGCCTTCCAGGGTGAAGCCCCTGGCCTCGACTCCCTTAGGATCCACCCTCAGGATCCACCCCAGGATCCCGCCGGCTGGAGGAGGCACCGGAGGTTGGTACGTACCATCTTGAAGTCCCGGTGGAGCTTGGTGTATTGCCACATGTTGCCCAGAAGGCTGGCTGCTGCTCTGGAGGACTTCTCGTTGTCCGAGCTGGGACAGGGACAGGATGCAGTGAGCTTTGGATACCACTAGCCATGGGATGGTGGGTGCCCATCAGCCTAAGGATACCACCCCAGAAGGGCCCGGAGGGGCTGAGGACTTAGCGCTGGTGGGAAGAGGCAGAAGACTAAAGGCTGGAGCCCACCGCAATGGGCAGGGTGGCAAGCGCTTCTGGCAGGAGAGGTGGGAAGCACCCAGATGGGAAGAAGGTGGTTGCAGTGATGGGCAACCCTGTGGTGGGGTGTCCTGAGGAGGTGGCAAAGGGCTGGAAGGTGGCCATGAGGCCACCCTGAGCTGGTCTGGGGACTCCCAACACCAAGCCTTGGGAAGGAAGACTGGTTGTGACCCTCTTCCACCTCGCTGGACCAGAGGAGGAAGGGGAGAGCAGGACTGGACCCCAGGTCTGAGCTGGGATAGCAGAATGGAGAGGGAGCTCCCACCTGTCCCTTCTCTTCTTGATGTAGAAGAGCTTCCTTAGACCATCAAAGTAAACGATGTCACGAGCGGCCATGGGGCTCTCCACCACCAGGTTATTGAGGACCGCGATGATGTTCACGATGACGTCAGCGGGCGGCGCCTTGTCCCCGATGCTCCCCGGCAGCTTCTCGATCAAGTGGCTGACTACCTTGGTTACTGGTGGGCAAAGGCATCACGTCAGGGCTGGTGGCCACACCCAGGGGACACGCGGCAGCCTGGGGAGGAACCCTACAACCTCCCAGGGGCAATGAGGGGACAGAAGGTCCAACCAAGGACCTGCGGGGCAGCACCAGGGACATCTTCAAGCCTTTTGCTCTCTGGAGTCTCTGCTGAGACTCCCTGGCACCTGGGAGAGGGGTTGGGGGACAGGGGCAAAGCCAAGTGCGGTGGTGGGGTTGGAGGCAGAGGGGGGGATGTGTTCGGTTACTGGGGATGGGGGATGGACTGGCCACCGCTCACTTGGCTGCGAGGAGGGATGCAGCAGGCAGGAAGGTGCTGAGACATGGCTGGAGGTAACTGGAGGCCAGACCAAGGAGGAAAAGGGTAGAGGGCATCTGTCGGGCTCCTCCCCGCAGCCCTGGCCCTGCCCGTCCCTCCCCAGCACTCACACATCTCGTCCTTGTTGCGGGCGTGGCGGGACAGGTTGCGGATGAGCCCCGTCAGGGAGCGCAGCTGGTGGTGGTCAGCGGTGCGGACACGGTCCAGCACGGGGTTCAGGACGCGCTCCTGCTCCAGGGCCAGCCGGCTCAGCACGCCCGCCCACTGCCAAGGCAAACACCCGCTTGGAGACACTTGCCGGGGACCCACCGGCTGCCTCCTCCTCCCACCCCATCTTCCTCTTCCTCCTCTTGCTCAACAGGGCCAGGTCGGGTGACCCATGCCCGGGTGGTGAGTAGCGTGATGGTCACGTCCCCCACCCAGGAAAGGCTGGTACCAACCCGCAGGGAGGTGCATCCCCTCCCCGGGCACAGCTGTGACTGGCCAGGTGGTGGAGACAAGCAGGCAAGACAGGGCAAGCTCCAGCGGACGTTCCCCTCCCGCGCCCTCACCCTGCGGTCCCCGGCAGTGATGTTCTGCAGGGCGCCCGAGGCCGCCTCCGTCGTGTGCTTGTTGAGCTCGCAGCGCTGCAGCAGCCGGTTGTAGATGCCCACAATCTGTGGGTTCCAGAGCCACTCCATGCCCTTGGGGTCCTTGGAGACCTCGGTGAAGGTGACGATGTCCGCATTCAGGTAGTGCTGCGGGGATAGGGGCAGCAGTGTTAGACTCACAGGGGATGTCCCCTCTGCAGTATCCCCCACTGCTGGTGTCCCCTTTTCCCCTCGTGCCTGGCCTCAACCGTTGGGCAGCTCCAGGCTGGCAGTGACCTGGCAGGTCACCCTGGCTGCGTCATGTCCCATGGCATAGCAAAGTGGGGGTTTGGCACCCTAATTCACCCCACACACCTGATTCACCCTCGGCTGAGCTCACCTGCGTGTCCCACCCATCAGCCGAGGCCGGCGTCCACCTCCGCCCCAGCGTCACCTCCACTGCCAGCTGCTTCCCAGTGCCAACCCCGCCCCAGGTGACACGGCCGCCATGGTGCCCACCACTTCCCAGCCACTGACCTCTCGTGCTTTCTTGCTCTGGGGGCTGAAGCAGCCCACCAGCTCCCCCGTCACCATGCTGCTGTTGTTCCTCCTGTGGCCTTCCAGGCGCTGGAGGGAGGACGGGGGCATTTCGTCGTACAGGCGGTAGGAGAGGTTGCGCAGGACGCAGACGGTGTTCTCCACGCTCTGGGGGGGAGGGAGATGGGATGTGAGGGTGTCAGTCCTTGTGCTGCCTGCCAGGGCATCTCCAGCTGGCACATCCCCTGGAGTGCAATCCCATGGGGCTCCATGGCCAGAGTCACCCCGATGACACCAGCAGTGCCCCACTGTGCCCAGTAAGCCCAGATGGAGCCAGATGGTTTTCTCACCGTCACATCAAGACGTACCTTTGTACCTGCAGCTGGCCAGGCAGCTGCCAGGAGGGAGGGAGCAGCACCCCGTCTGAGGGCACCCAAACCCTCCCAGCACCCAGCTCCCGGGGCTCACCTTGTCCTCTGACTTGCCCACTTCCAGGGAGCTGTTCACGTAGTGGATCATGGAGTCCACCAGCCCGTGGCACTCACGCATCTTCTGCCGAGTCTGCTGGCTGGCAGAGCTGAGATTCCTGCACAGGGAACACAGGTCCGTCACGGCAAGAAGGGGCTTCCCCATGGCCACCCTCCTCCTGCCACTGGGCACCACCACAGGGAGAGCAGCTAATACCTCTCCCATGGGGTTGACCAGGCTTTGCCTTGATGCACAACTGCTGCAAGGGATGGGGACCCCAGAAAAGAGGCCTGGGGACTTTGCTCCCTATGTATACAGCACAGATGGTGTCTCTCTTCCTCCACCCAAAACTTTACCCACAGTGGGAGGACCGGAGGCGGCCCAGAGCGGGTACCTGAGGAAGCCTGTGGAGTTGTAGAAGATCTCCGCCTCTGAGGGGTTCTGCTGGATGACACCCGAACCCCCCAGCCCAGAGAGGGGGACCAGGACCAGGTCCGTGAGCTGCTCCAGCGTGTCCCGGGCCAGGCGATCCTTCAGGTTGTCACTGGAGGAGAGATTCCACAGGATCCCTGCACAGAGGGGGATCCTCAGTCCCAGGAATGGCTGGAGAGCACGTCCACCCCGATTCACCTCCCCAGGGGACTCACGACGACCACCCACAGCCAGGAGCAGCCATGGGACAGGGTGGGTAACGATGCAAAAGAGGTCATCCCCATGAAGTGTCATCCCAGCTTTACCCATGGGGTGGGGGCACCATGTGCCACCCCCAGGGGAGGAGGACCCCTGCCCGCCCCTGCCATCGTCTCCAACCTGTGACATTCTTGCGGAGCTCGTCGTCAGGCTCCCGCAGCGTCCGCATGAGCTCGTAGATGCCATTCTCCTCCACCAGCGCCAGCTTGTTCTCGGCGTTGTCGTAGATGAGGTTGCGCATGGCACCCGTGGCATGGCGCTGCACCTCCTGGTTGGGGCTGTTGAACAGCTTCACCAGCTTGGGCATGGCCTGGAGGCTGCGGGCCTGGGAGGGGACGGCCCAGCCGGGTTGAGACACCCAGCCCCTCTCCCATTCAGCTGGGGGCTGGGGCTCCCTCCATCTCTTCCACCCTCCCTGGGGTGCCCCACCATGGCAGAGGGGCTGGGGACAGCCCCTTCCCTTTCGGCTCCTGGGTGCTCACCTGCTTCTTGGCGTTGCTGTCACTGTAGCATTTGTGCTGGAGATAGGCAGCACCCAGGACCTGCAGGTTGGGGTCGCTGGCTATCAGGTATTTCACTGCCGAGGGCAGGTCGATGTCATCAAACCTGGAAGCCACAGGCAGGTGAGGAAGAGCCCAAGCACAGCATCCCACAGGAGTCCTCCACCTCTCCACCCCACCACGTTCTGCATCTCAGAGGAGATGCGTCAACCCATCTCCCTCCCCACCACACTCTTGGGGCACAGGACTCCAGACCCAGCTGAATGAGCATCTTCCTACCCTCATGTCTCAGGCTGTGTCCATGAGAGGAGCTAAGGCCACATGCAGGACATGCTTGGAGGTCAACCCATGCCATGGTCCATCACTATGGGGCCAAATTGTGCCCACCATCTCACCCCTCCTCCTGCATCCCTTGCAGCAAGGTAACTCCAGGCAAGAGGTGGAGGGTTTTGCCCTCAACCAGACAAGTGACTAAGGTGGGGACAAGGACTAAGCCAGTGCCGGACCAGCCCCATTGGCACTCACCCCCCCGACTGGTGGCTGAGCAGCGTGCTGTGCCCATTGTACATCTCCATGGCACGCTGGTCCTGGAGGTGGTGGCTGGACTCGGCCAGGCTGTGCATGGAGGGCGCGCGGGAGCTGTGCTCCACCATCCCCATGTACGAGCTCCCGATGCCTGCCTGCGAGGCTGCCTGGATGCTGCCAAAGGAGCCGGTACTAAGCCGCGACCGGTTGTTGCTCTGGAAGCGCTGGAGCGTGCGCATGGCAGGCGCCCGGATGGTGCGGCTCTGGGTCACCTCGCCGCCCTCCAGCCAGTCAGAGGCGGCCTTGGCGGTGGAGCCGGCGCTCATCTGCCTCTCGAAGGTGTAGGAGCGGGCGAAGCCACCGTTGACTCGGCTTTTGTAGGGGGGACGGTGACCCACGGGATCCAGCTGCTCTGAGATGACGCTATAGCGGTCATCTGCGATGGCGGTGGGCTGGAGCGGCCCGTCGGTCAGCCGCAGGGAGCGCAGCGAGAGGGTGTCGAAGTTCTGACGGGGCCGGTAGTTGCGCTCGTGGAAGGAGCTGGGCCGCGGCGAGGTGTTGGCAGCCTGCGACATGGCATAGCCGGTGCTGTAGCCCCGGCCCTTCGCCAGGCCCCCGTTGCTGATGGTCGCCATCCGCTTGTGTGGGGTGAGGTCCACCGCTGAGCGCGAGGACCAGCCGCTGCCCTTCAGCGTGCCAAAATCCTTCTTGGCCAGTGGCTGGTACAGCTGCAGGGGGAAGGCATGTGGTTAGGGGGTGCCCACGAGCCTGTCCCTCCATCCCCACCACGGGGAGAGGAAAGGACGGAGCCAAGAGCCTCCCCTGGCACAACCAAAGCTACAGCCAGCGGCTGGGTCTCTGCCGGCATCCCCAGCTGCCATGGTGATGGGCGCTGGCACGGGGTGGGGGATGAAACCACCCCAGTACGTACCGAGGCTTTGGGGTCCAAGCCATTGCTCTGGGAGCGGGAGCTGAAGGAGGAGTGCAAGGTCGTGCCGTACCGACCACCTGCAGGACGGAGACGGAGGGGTCAACGTGAGCACTGGGGGGCCAAAGGGGTGGTCTTGGGGACCAAAGGTCCCCCCCCAACTCATCCCGGGGGGACCTTCTTCAGGAGCCGCAGCAGTGCCAATGGCACGGAGGGGGACAAGGGAGCGGGAGGACTCTGCCTTCTCCTGCCTGCCGGCAACGGGGAGCAGGAGAGGCGGCAGCAGTGCCGAGCGGCGGCCTCCCTGCCTTTCATCATGCCCCAACAGCAAGGGGAGTAATTGCCACCTTGGCAGGGACGCGGCGGCTCAGCCAGGTCCCCTCCGCCATAGCCGGATCAACAGCCCAGGCATCTCCCCCAAAGCCAGTCCCGGCTCTGCCACCCTGGGGACAGGAGCCCAGCAGGGACCCGGTCGCCCCACTGCACCCCGTGCTGCCCTCCGCCTTGCCACCACCCCGGGGCCACCGGCAGGGACAGGGAGGACACTGCCAGCCCCGGCGGTGACGGGAGCGTGACTCACACCCATGCCCGGGGCGGCCCTCGGGGTGCCGGGAGGGGCTCTCCCCACCGCTGCCGGCGCCCCCAGCACCTTGGATCTGGGGGCTCGGTGAAACCCCACGCCGGTGCCAGGCGAAGCAGCAGGGCGGAGGCCGCGAGCGGAGATGTTAAATGGAGGAGCTTGGAGCCCAGCCAGCGGCGCTGCTCAACGGCTGGGGGGGACGAGGAGGGATCTGCCAGGGTGAGAAAAACCTCCCCCCCCAGCCCAAAGCGGGGTGTGGGATCCCCCCCAGTGCAAATCCCCCCCAGGGGGCAGGTGGGGAAATTGAGGCACGACCCCTGAGTGGGGTGAAACGAGCCCACGCTGGGGCCGTGCTGCCCCCATCCTGGGTGCCGGGGGTGCGGCAGGGTGCTCGGGGGGCTCGGCCGGGAGGGGGGG
>NW_008796200.1:227127-229944 GCF_000699145.1 Aptenodytes forsteri
GAGACCCCCAGGCAACCTCCTGGGAGAGCCCCGGACCCCTGGGCAAGCTCCCCAGCCAGCCCTGGACCCCCACATGGCCCCATCAGCAAGCCCCAGAGCCCCACATTGTCCCTCTGGCGAGCCCCAGACCCCCACATGGCCTCCCAGGAGAGCCCCAGACCACGGGCAGCCTCCCCATTGACCCCCAGAGACCCACATGGCTTTGCCAGTTAGCCCCAGACCCCCACACTGTCACTCCAGCTAGCCTGAGACCCCCAGGCAACCTCCTTGGAGAGATCCGGACCCCTGGGCAAGCTCCCCAGCCAGCCCTGGACCCCCACATGGCCCCATCAGCAAGCCCCAGACCCCCACATTGTCCCTCTGGCGAGCCCCAGACCCCTACATGGCCTCCCAGGAGAGCCCCGGACCCCCGGGCAGCCCCACCACTGACCCCAGCCTCCTTGGGCTGCCCACCAAAACCCCTCTGAGGCCGGGGGGCCGGCTCGCCTAAGAGTAATTACTGGCCAGGCCCTCCCTGCTTTGCTTTTCAAATCAGCCGGGGAATTAAAAAACAACAATAATAAAAAAAAAAAAGAAGGGGCGGCTCAGCGCCGGCAGGCCTGGTGGTAATAAACGTGGGGTGACTCAACCGCTGCCACTGCACAGGTACTAATTAGGCTCGCCCCACCCGCTGAGCCACCCCGGCCAACCTCGGCATGGCCGTGGTGGGGGATGCCACGTACCCCCCCCCCAGCCCGCTGTATTCAGGAACGGCTCCTGAAATCCCCACAGTGGTGTTTCACGCCACTCTCCCTCCGCCCTTGACTCGCTAACTGAGCTGCTCACTCCTGAACTGAGTTGTGCCCATTCTCAGCTGCGCCCAGGCACTCAGGCTCTGCCCCTGCTCGTGGGCACGGGGCATTTTGCCCGTCGGCTCCGGCACAGCGCATCAGCCAGAGAAGCCAGTGCTGGCTTTGGCCGTTTGAAGGCGAGCATGTCGACGCGGCCTCGGCTCTGCAGCGAGCCATGGCTCAGCGCTTGGCGTCACCGCTCCAAACCCGCCTGGCAGAAGCGTTACGGACTTTGCCGGCCGGTGAGCTGGCCGGGGCTTACGACACCCAGTGATGACAACGCCAGGACAGCTTTTGTGCTTCATTAGGAGGGTGAAAAGGGCGGCTGTCCCTGAGGAATGTGCCGCTGTCAGCAGGAGCAGCGGCTGATGCCGGAGGCGGGGGGGCGGGGCAGGGCAAGAGCTGCGGGCGAGTGTTTTGGGGTGACGGTCCCTACTTTGATGGCCTCCTCAAACCCCAGTGGGCTGCAAACCCCAGTGCCACCATCGCATCGTGCCCGGGGACTGATGCAGGGGGAAACCCACCTCCTCAGCTCAGGGACTTCATGGGTTTACTGGGAGCCCCCCCTTTGCTTGGGGGTCACACTTGACCCTTTTGGGGTACAGCACCCAGGGATAACCCCAAGGGCCCCCCCTCTTCTCCCATCTTGGCACCACCCACACGGGGAGTGTTGGTGGGTGCACCGGGTTTGGCAGAGCTCAGTGGGGCGCTCCCAACCCTCCGAGCCCGGCTGAATCATGGGTTCTCCCCCGGGAGCAGGCGGGGAGGGTGGTTCGCTCCCTATGCAAGCTGATGCTTGCCTGCCGTCCCCGTGCCAGGCTCTGAGGGGCTCAGGGATGGCCCCGGGACAGAGGGGCTCCCAGGGATGGCCCTGAGCCCGCTGGCAGCCCCATTCCCCCAGACTCTGCCTCCCTTCCAAGCCCCCGTCCTCCCCGGTACGACACTGCCCTGCAGCTTAAAGACGGAAACTGGGGAGTCATGGGGGGGGCTGGGGGGGTTTAAGGCAGGTTTGAAGCCAAAACCAGCAGCGCTCGCCTCAAAGTGGCTCGTTAATAGGGGAAAGTGTTGGATGGGAGCGGGGATGCACTGGCATGCTTAAAAAGCAGCAAATCAGCACAAAATAACCCCACATTTGGAGCAAAATTGGGGGATTCCCGAGGGGATCTGGCCATGGTCAGGGTGACGCAGGGTTAAATAAACTCGGTCTGGGGGTCCCTAAAGCAGTCACTGACACACACACACACAGAGCCTGGAGGCACCCATATCCCTTCCTCTGTGGGGTGACAGAGCCACGTCCCGAGGGAGACCCCAGCTCCTGGGTGCGCGTCCCTAAAGCACACTGACACACACACACACACACACAGAGCCTGGAGGCACCCATATCCCTTCCTCTGTGGGGTGACAGAGCCACGTCCCGAGGGAGACCCCAGCTCCTGGGTGCGCGTTGTCCTCTCCCACCCCCTGAGCACCACTGAGTGCCTGTCCCCAAAACCAGGTCCCCAGGGAAGCCTGTGGCTGCCAGTGCGGTGCCATCGGCGTTTCAAGCGGGGAGTGGCTGACGCAGCACCATGCAGCCTGGCCACAGCGCACATGTGCCAAGAGCCACGCTGGGGAAACTGAGGCACGAGGAGAGGAGGAAAAAAAGCCTCTTGGCCAAAGCTGGCCAGGAGCAGGCAGCTGCTGGATCCGGCATCTGCACTGTCCCTTTCCACCTGCTGCATGGGGACTGGTGGCAGGGCGGGTGCCACCGGCTTTCCCCGGGGACCCGCGCTGGGGACAGCCATGCAGATGGGTGCGGGACCAGCTGGCACATACCTTATTGGGTGGCCCCAGAGGGCCGTTGCCCTGCAGCATCCTCCCAGGCAGGCGGGTGCACCCGTGGGTGCTACACGGGCGCCAGGCACCCCAGCACGGGGTGGGCGATGCTGTCTGCGGCGGGGCCGGTGGGGCAGGGGGGGGGCGCGGGCGCGGGGCCCCCCCGGGGGGG
>NW_008796200.1:230291-233306 GCF_000699145.1 Aptenodytes forsteri
GGGGGGGGGGGCACAGTTTTTGAGGTGCAGGGGGCTCCCCCAGGCCCCAGGGGTTCACAGAGAGGGTGTTTGCATGTGTGGGATGGAGCAGGAACCCTTTGAAGACAGATAAGCCAAGAGGGAGCGTTTGAAACGGGCCAAACCAGTTTGGGGGCCATCGCTTCCACCGGCACTGCAGCCCGGGCTCCACGGCACACCCAGCATTTGCTGGGGGCTGCCGAGAGGTGACCCCCGACAAAGCCCAGTGTAGGGCAGGAGGCTGCCCAGGACACTCCACCCGGCCACTGCTGTCACACTTGGCCCGTTCTCAACCCGGAGGTGTCGAGGAGGCTCCCGCGCTCCCCCTCGCCCTTCACCAACCCCGCACTCAGCCCTATGGCCAGGGCAGCCCTATAGCAAGGCCGCTCCGGGTTGGTGTCCGCCTCCGCCACCCCAAACAAGCCCCAACACCTTCGCCAGCATCCCCCTGGGGCAGGGCGAGCCACCTGGCCAAAGCCTCGCCCCAGCACCAGGGTTGCTCCTCCAAAAGTGGGGACCTGCCTGCACCCCACTGCCACTTGGGCCTCCAACGCCTGGCCTGGGAGAGGCTCCCCGTGGTCCCCACATGGTCCCCATGACCACAGCTCAGCCACTGATGAAGAAACAAAACTCTGGCATCTTGCTGCCAGCGCTGCCCCGAGCAGACACCATTGCCGGCTCCAAATTGCTCCCCGGGGTTTTGCAAGCAAAAATGGGGCTGGACCAGTGTCCCCAGCGGGGATGGCGCTGGTGGCACCAGTCCCTTCCAGCATCAGCAGCAGCTCTGGATTTGCTGAGCCTGGTGCCCACTCCGGTGCCGGCGGCTTTGTGAGCTTGCCCAGCTGGGAAGCTGCTGGAAAAGTTGTGCTTAAGGAAAGGTGGCTTTAGGGATCCCGCTGCTGGCCCCAGAGGGCCGCAGGGCCACCCACCCTGCCCAGGACTTCTCAGCCACAGGCCAACTCCTGGCACAACAGGCAGAGCCCTCGCCCACAACAAAGCACTTCCAAAGTACTGGAAAAAACAGGCAGTGCGGAGAGAAAAACCTGCTACCTGCCCAAGACTGTCCCCTCCTGGCAAATCCTGGGGCCAGAAACACCAAATTTGGGGTAAAAAGCCCCTAGAGCAGCAGATTGTGGCTGTTTTCTGATGGTAAGCACATTGCTGAGCCCACCACCTTCATCCTCACCCCAAAACTCAGCGGATGCTCAAACAGAGCCCAGGGGATGCAGACAGGGAATAAAACGGGCTATTTCAGCTCTCCCAGAGGTGCTCACAGTTGTTGAAAGCTCATGGTGGAGGGCAGCAAGGACACGGTGGTTACAGCCCAGGGGATTTGCAGGGACAGGGTGACCCAGCTAAGGAGCAGAAGGAGCTCGCGGCAGCAGCGCCCGTGGCAAAGGGGGTTTGCTGGAGCTCACGAGGCGCCGCGTGCAGCCAGGCACGTCCACGTACATAGGAGAAAACGCGAGCAAAGAGCTCGGGCGGACACGACTGTTCTGCGAACAAGCGTGCAAGGGCGCGCCGGAGCAAGGGGAGCGGCTCGTGGCTTTCCCCACAGCTCACCAGCCCTGAGGGGGCATCGGGGTGAGCCCCCCACGCAGCATGTGGGGTGTAGGCAGCTGCCTGGGTGGAGCCCAGGCATGGGGCGGAGGCTCAGCAACCTCCCTGCAAGCCCGGGCGTGCGTCCGGGCATCAAAAACACGGCTGCTGCCTCCTCCTCCTCGCTGCACGAAACAGCAAAGGGGCCCCTTGCAACGCTGCTGCTGCCCGCTCCTACTGAAGAGGGGGGATGCTTGCCCCGTACCCATCCTCCTCCTCAGTCCCACGGGGAGCGCAGGGAGCCCTGCCTGGGGATTTCTGACCTTTCCTCCAAGCACTAGCCAGGCTCAGCCTAATGCTTCCAACGGCACGCTGCCGAGCAAGCTCCCTGCAAGCACAGGGCAAGGCTGCTCTCTCCTCCAGGGCATGCCATGGGGTCAGGGCTTCCTGAGCCCTCGTGGGTGTTACAAACGGCAGTGGTGATTTTGAGCGGGCAAAAGCATCCTCCCAGCCTGCACGGCCACCTGCCACCGCGAGGGGACTTGGGAGGGGCAAGGGACAGAGGCCAACCTGGCTTTTCGTGCCCTACACCCGGCTGGGGACCACATCCCTGCCAAGGCACGAGGGTGATGGAGCGGAAGGAAATCCCAGCCAAGACATTGATTTTATTTTTTAAGAATAAAAAAAACCCCAAAACAGACAAAACTTCCTGAAAACAGCTTCCTACCTCATAATTTCACAGAAATTAGCTTGGAAACATCATTTGCTCTCCCCCTGCTCTGAGCTCTGCCCTTTCCCATCCCAACCCAGCCCCCTGGGCGCAGGCAACGCCAGCCCATTGTGCCAAGGGGTGCTGCCCCCCACCCCGTACGGCTGCAGCGGCGTGTCCCTGTGTGGCAGGGCAGAGTCGAACCCCTTTTCCCCTCCACGGTGGCTCCACAGGTCCTGGGGATGGGAGCAGGAGGGTTTGGGCAGCCCCAGCAGGCGCGTACCACCTGCAGCCTCCTGTGGATACCAGCGCCCCCCTCAAAAAAGCTCAGCTCTCCAGCCTGGCACAGGAACAAGGTGCTGGGCATTTTGGGGGGGACGACCCAGCAAAGGGGCTGCAGAGCGAGCGCCGGCTGCGAGCTTGAGTACCGCTTTTCCACCTCTGGCATCACTGGTCCGGCACAGCCCCCAGGGACTCACCGGCTCCAGAGATCAGCCCGGAGGCTTTACCCCTCCCGACAGCAGGACGCCCATTGTCCTGGTGCTAATGAGTTAATAAATTCATTTCTGACTAAGAAATTAGACCCCTAAGAAAAAAAATCACCACCTGCTTTCACCCTCCCCGCTCACCCCCTCCCCAAAATAACCACGGTTCTTTTACGGGTGCCCTCCATGCCGGCACCGAGGCGCGTCAGCGGAGGCTGGGGACAACCGGGTGCCAGCAGTGGCCTGCCTCCGGCGGGTGCAGGG
>NW_008796200.1:233316-253584 GCF_000699145.1 Aptenodytes forsteri
GCAGGCCAGGCGCTAGTCCTTGGGTAGCTTGTAGCTTCGGGCGCTAGTCCTTGGGTAGCTTCTTGCTGCGGGTGTTCCACATGCCGCGCTTGGAGTGGTAGTAATGGTAAAGCTTCCTGAGACGCAAGCGCTCCACCTCCAGCCCGCTCTGAAGGACCCTGCAGCCGGACGGAGGGACAGCCGCTCAGGGAAGGGAGGGGACGGATGCAGGCCTCCTAAAGGGAGGCTTTGCCCCTTCTCCACCGCATCGCCCCAGCCTTTAGCCAGCTTGATGGAGAGGAGGGAGGGTTTCCCAGGGGATGCGCCCAAATCCGCGTGGCCAGCCCTGCCCCGGGAGGGGTATGGGGCTGCCGGGACCCCCAGCCTCACCTGTCCAGGAGTTCCCAGTCCTCCCCACCCCAGCGGTCTCTGAACTCCTCCGTGTTCATCCCTCCCACACGGTCGAAGTCCGACTTGTAGATGCCGAAGAGGCCGAAGCCATTCACCTCCCAGTAGCCTGGAGGGGGGAGAGCAATGAGGCAAGGGGTGTGGGGGGACCCCCAAATCCCCAGGCCCTCACCTCTGTGCTCTCCCCGCTACCTGGGAGCACCCTGTCTCAACCCCTCTTCCCACCACAGGTCTGTCCCCATCACCACCACCTCCCATGGGGGTGCACCGGGTGACAGCTGGTTTTGGGGGGGCATCGCACCCAGCGCGCCTCGAGCACCCTTGGGCTTGAATCCCATCTTGCCAGAGCAAAACAAACCCACCCTCCCTGAGCATCCAAGCCTGGCTGTAACCCAAACCCAGTGCCGCAGCTCTCCTCGGGCAGGCGGGGGATGTTTTCCAGCTGGAAAGGCGTCACGGCAGAGGGGACCCCGCTTACCGTTGGGCTCCCGCGGGGAGCTGCCGCAGCTCAGCCTCATGACAATGGGCGCGTAGGCCAGCTTCCCCTCCACGCAGTGCTTCCGGATGCTGTCCAGGATATTGGGGGGGAAATGGATGTGCAGGTCGCAGAGGAACACGATGCTGTGCCCATCCTACAGGAGGGGACAGACAAGTGGGAGGATCAGGGCAAAACAGCTCCGGGAGAGAAGCCAAGGCGAGAGCTGGTTCTTCTCCCCCAGCTCACCTCGACCGTGTCCACGCCAGCCTGCAGCCCAGCCGAGCGCTCGAAGTTCCCTGTGCGCCGCAGGTACTGGTAGCTGAGGAGAGAGGACAGGTTAGTGCTGGTGACCGAAAGGGACACAGCCAAGAGGTGGACAGGGACCATCAGCCAGGAGAGGGGACCTTCTCAGGAAGGGGGCCAGGTGCCTACAACTCATGCCGAGGGTCCCCCCACGGAGGCAGAGGAGGTTTCTGCACCCCTGTCTCCTCCACGTGGGAAACAAGTTTAAACTCCCAAACCAGAGGGGGAGGAGAGGGGCAGTGAGGCAGAGACCCGTGCTGGGCTGGGGAAGGAGCAGCAGGTTGTGTGAGCACCACCAGGACGGCCTGTCCCACCACGAGGAGCCCCGCAGACCCCTCTCGACAGCCTCGAGGGCAGCAGGGTGGGACCCGGAGCTCGTGTGGGGTGGCTTACCGGGGCAGTCGGGCATCCTGTAGGGCTTTCTCAACATCCATGTCATCACTGTCAAAGTCCACCAGGATGACGTTGAAGTTGGCATCCTTCGTAGCCCCGTACAGGCGGGCCATGTCCGAGATGAACTGCTGGACCCAGCGGGCTTGGTTCTTCACTGCCGGACACAGCCACAAACATCCCTCAGGCTCAACATGGGGGTCCCAAGAGCACCCCCTTCCCCAACCAAACCAAAACTTCTGATGAGAAGCAATAACCTCAGCATCTCATGAGAAGAGAGAACCTCATCCCCCTTGGGCCAGCCTGGAGGATGCAACCAGGGAGCAAATAGGTTGCCTTCCTCCCGCCGGAGGATGTTGAAGGCAGAGGGAGCAGCAGAGACCCTGGAGAGACGAGTCCTTCTGTCACCTACCAGGTACGACGAAGTGCACCATGACGTCCTGCTTCCAGCTGAGCCGCAGGGGCCGGCACAGGACGGGTCTTCCGTAGAGGATGCTCCAGGTGCTCGGCTGGGGCTCGGTGGCCCCCAGGGCTGGCCCTTCGGGGTTGGCCTCAGCGCTGTCATCCTGCTTGCCCTGGTGCAAGAGGACATAGACGTACTCGGAGAGCCGCACCGTCCGCTGGCCCCGTTCTGCCAGCTCCAGCTCCAGCAGGTAGCGGTTCCCCCGGGCCGTGTCCCGACGCTTCTCCACATTAACAATCCTGAGGAGGGTGTAGATGCTACAGGGAAAGGAGAAGCACTTGAAAGCACCATCGCCGTGAGCTCTGCTCCCCGCAGCTCCCTTGCTCGAGGGGTTGGCCTGAACCCACCATCCAGCTCACCCAGCCCCAAGGAGACAAGCGGGGCGAAGACACGTCCCCCCCCAACCTCCCACCCATGCCCTGCTCCCTCCCTACCCTCCATTCTTCTCGTTGAGTTTCTCCATGTACTGAGCCACCACGTCGACGACCTCGCTCTCGCTCAGCTGCAGGTTGCCCGACACATTGCAGCGCAGGTCGTTCCAGTCGGAGCGCAGGAGCTCAAAGTCCACCGAGCTGACACTGAACGTCCTCTGCCAGTTGATGGAGTCCTCCAGCCAGCTCTGCTGCAGCTCCCCGGTCTCATAGCTGTAGTCTGACACCTCTTCTTCCTCCTCCTCCTCTTCCTCCTGGCCCCTTCCCTCCTCCTGCTGGGACGCCGTTGTTTCTGACATCTTCAGAAAGGATGTCACCCGTGTCCCCTCCGAGTGGGTCACCTCAGAGGAGTTGTAATCGGTGGTGGCCGCTGTCCTGCCTGGGCCAGGGGTCGTGTCCTCATGGGTCTCCCTACTGAAGAGTCCTTCGGTCCCCAGGGCGAGGAGGCTGGGCAGCATCCGCCGCTCGGTCCCCAGCTTAGACGGACGTTCCCACCTCCTGCCTGCCACCCGCGTGCTCTTCCGACTGGCAGGGTCCGTCTCCTTGGAGATGTTGCTCAGGAGCCAGGGGGTCCGGCGGCCAGGGACGGCACGGAGCTTGCTGGAGGCAATGGGATGCTTCTGAGGTGTCCTGGAGCGAAGATGGACTTTCTTCAGAGGTTTCGGGTAAAGGAAGATGCCAGGGAAGACCGGCTCCTGGGCTGGGGCTTTGCGCTTCCCCAGCTGCAGCCTGGTCACGTAGACCTTCTCCTGGGCTTTCTGGGGCTTTTTGTCCTCCCTGGTTGCTGCAGTCTTGCTGGGACCCGGCGTTTTGGCTTTCCCACCAAAGATGGGAACAGAGAGGTGGGGTTGAAGGCTCAGAGCCCCAGCACGCTTCGAAGATGCCAGCAGCCCCAGTTCATCCTCCTCGCCTTTGCCGGGATCCTGGGGTAACCAACTGAGCATCCGCCCATGGACCTGCTCCGGCACAGGGCCCACATCCTCCTCGCCACGGAGGTCCTTGGGGACAGCTGCCGGGCTGGCGCTGGTCTGGCGGGACGTGCTCCATCTTCCCGGCTGCCCAGGCATGCTCGCCTCGTCCCGGGCCTGGCCCTGCTTGCGGCGAAAGCTGTAATAGTCCAGGTCGTCTCCGTAATCCCCGGTGACCGGCAGGGTCTCTTTCCCTTTGGCTTCAGCTACCGGCCCAAAACTCTTCTCCTTGGCTTCAGAAGGTGGGTCTGTGGGCTCAGGGCTATCCACTCCTTCCTCCTCCTCCTCCTCCTCCTCCTCCTCCTCCTCCTCCTCCTCCTCCTCCTCCTCCTCCTCCTCCTCCTCCTCCTCCTCCTCCTCCTCCTCCTCCTCCTCCTCCTCCTCCTCCTCCTCCTCCTCCTCCTCCTCCTCCTCCTCCTCCTCCTCCTCCTCCTCCTCCTCCTCCTCCTCCTCCTCCTCCTCCTCCTCCTCCTCCTCCTCAAGGAAATCTAGGGAGTAAAGGCGGACATAAATACCCCAAGGGTTCTGGCTGCTCAGCACAACCCCCTGCAGCGTGCTGGCCCAAGACAAGGAGGCAAAGCTTGTCTCCAGCAAGAGATTAAACTGCGAACGGCCGCTGGGCGACAGAGACTGAGAGCTGGTGGGCACTGACTGATGCTCACCAGGGCTGGCAGCTCCAGGCTCTGTCCATTAACCCCTCCAAACCTTGGTCACATCTTGGCACCACTCTTATTTCATCCGGGAGCAAACCTAGCCTGCCAGGGCTTTGCCAGGCTGCAAATCGACAGCAAGGCAGGCTCTGAACAACCCGGCTCCTGCGGGTCCCCCTGAGCATCCCCAGACTCCGCAGACATCCCCAGACTCCACACCAGGTCTGGTCGTATCCTGCTGCCCACTGACCAGGCAAACTCAGGAGATGTGGGTACACGGCTTCAAGAAGCAGGGAGGGCGAATCCCAACCCTAGCATCCCACTTCCCATATCCCGCAGCGCTCTGTGGCTGAGCCGAGCGGGATGCGTGACCCCAGGGCACACGGGACTGCTCAGAGGCAAGCTGCTCCGCGCAGCCCTGCCCTCCTCGAGCCCCCCGGCATCGCTCATCCCGATGAGTTGCATCTCCGAGCGGATGGGCTGGTGGGCGAGGATGCCAGGTGCTCAGCCCCGTGCCAAGCTGCTGAGAGATGTCCAAAAAACTGCCAGCGGGGAGCAGTGACTCACTGTCTGGGTTGAGGAAGAGAAACGCTCGCTGGCGTGGATCCTCCTCTTCTTCATCCATCTTCATGTACTTATAAAAACCAAACCTGGGAGACAGAGAGGAAAGATGAGGTCCCGGAGATAAGGGAGGGGTGTACGCGCAAAGGGACGTGCTCGCACAAACGCGAGCCCGCGTGTGCGTAGGGAGGAACATCCCTGGCTGCAGCGCAGGCACCCGGGCACTGCCCGGCTCCGAAGGGAGCTGGGATTCCCAAAATCCAGGAGCACTGCCAGGTCTCAAGCTGCTACATGCCCGAGAGATGGGAAAAGAGCCAGCCTGGAGGTGGCCCTTCTGTGGGGGACGGAGCTTGGCGACACATGGCTGAGGATGCATCATCTCAGCACCGTTTCTCCAGCTCTTTGAGTGCCCTGTTGACATCAGCCCCTTCCTCCCCCTCCATGTACCATTCCCAAATACCACCCCCCCCCCAACACTTACTTCTCCAGGTAGAGGGGGGACTCCCTGTAGAAGCACTTGTTCTCCGTCTCCATGTGAGTGAGGCGCGTGAAGTCATTGGGGTACACGAACGAGAGGTAGACCTGAGGAGATGACCATGCCGCCATCACCCTGGTACAGAGCAGGCTCGCTCTGAGGAAGCGGGGGCCAGCAGGGCTAGGAGCCATGGACCCAAGGCCACCGGCATAGCCCCTCAACACTGAGGTGACTCCCAGCATCTCAAACACCCCCCGAGGCTTTTAACCCAAACCCTTTCGGGTCAAGATGGGGAAGCTCAGCCTGATCCTCCAGCGAGGGACATTTTCTCCTGGATTTTAACCAGGTGGAAACATCCCTGCCCTGGGGTGGGGGCAAAGCACTCTGCTTCACCATGTCCCCCATGGGCGTGTGACCCCATCCCCGTTGCAGGGAGACACTTACAAATTGCAGGCCCTGGTAGCGGGCGATGGGGAAGTCCTTCACCACGTAGGTTGGGCTGTAGGCACAGGGCACTAGCACGTTCTCCACTCGGGAGGCCTCGATCGCAGGGGCTGAGGAGAAGCAGCCGCGGCTCAGCCCCAAGCCGTGCCCTACCACCCCCGTAGCCCAACCCACCTTATAGTCTGTAGCCCAAACTATCCCAGCTTGCCCCCCTATAGACCCCAGCAGAGATGCCCTCCACCCAAGAGATGGGCAGAAGGTAGGAGGGATGCTCTGGGTGCCTGTGACAGCCAGGTCCTGCCTTTTTCCTCCCCCAAAACCCTACGGAGATGTGCAAGGGTCCAGTCCCAGCCACTTACTGAGGAAGAAGGTGTCCCTGGGGTCAGACTTCAGCATGTCAGCCCCGTGCTCATCTTGCTGTGCCTCCCAGAGGTAGCTCCCGCTGTGGCTGGCCAAGGTCTGCGGGATGTGCTCCACGTGGTTCATCTTCAGGGACGATTCATCTGAAGAACGCGAGGACAGGGGCTGAACCCCACAGGCATATGCATACGGAGCATTGCTCCAGGAGCATCCTCCAAGGTGGCACTTCCCAACCTCTCCATCCCTCCCACCAAGAAGGCTCGGAGGATTGTGGATTCCTCCTGCTCCCAGGGGAACAAGGGGAGCTGATGTGTTTGCACGAGGGCAAACGCAGCTCCTCCAGCCCTCTCACACCCTCACAGACCCCGTGACTAATCAGCCTAATGATTATTGCCATCAACTAATGAGCACCGAGAGGACAAGGGTACAACTGATCTCAGCCAGGCAGCCCAGCTCCGATTACAGCACCACACCACGCTCAAAGACAAGGGGTGGGAATGCTTGGGGGCTTTAACTCCCAAGGACACAGGAATTAAACCGTGAATGTTCTTCCCCATAGAGGTGCAGGTAAATGCAACGTGAGCTGGTGTTGCCTCCTATTCAGGGATGAGGGTGGCATGTTGTCCTTGGCTATCAACCAGCCCCGCCGAACCTCCCTGAGGGAGGTCACCTTGCTCCAGTCACCATCGCCACACTCAGAGCTGCCTGCCTGAGCACCCAAGGGTGCTCCCTTTCCAGGCAGCCCTGCTACAGAGCTGCAGGGAAGCAGGCAGGTCCTGAAGTGAACAGGACCCCCTTTTCTGAGCCCCAAATTCTTCTGCTTGCAGCAGGGAAAGGCTCCCCAAACGCCTCCGTGCAGCTGGCTGAGGTTGGGCTGCAACCCCTGGAAAAGCCCAGAGAAAAGGAAGGAAGGAGGATGCTCCGTGTGCTGCTGGCGTCCCCCACGCCACGGGGATGGGCTCCCCACGAGTGATGTGGCTTTGCCCTGGGATGCTGCTGGGGTCTGAGGGAGCCGGGAAGCAGGAAAGAGAAGCAGAAAGAGACAGCACTGACGGATAGCGGTCAGGGAGGAATTTATCTGCATTTCATCCATCTCATGGGAACCGGCATCAACACCAGCAATACCCCTCCATCCCTCTTCTCCCCATTGATCCCCACCTGTTGCCTGTCCCCTCCTGCGCTATCGACACCTTCCAGAGCATGTTTGATGACCAGTCCTCCAGCGTATTGAGCACTGGGGCAGGACCCATCTATCAAGTCCCTTCCTGCTGCCAGGGAAGGGGCAGGAAGCAGAAGATCTATAGATTTAATTAAACCTTGCGCCATCCATCCCTGCTTACACGACAGCTCTTCATAACTCAGGGCCAGGCCAAGAAGCCAGCCCTCTGTGGTCTCATTAGCAGGGACGAGGCTGGAGCACCAGGAGAGCTGTGCTTCCGTGGCGTGCCACCTTGCATGCCATTTTTAGGAGGGTCGCAGCACGCTCCCAGCATCATCCCTACCCACCACAGCCCCTTGCCTCCTTCCTTACACCCAGCAGAAGCTCTAGGGGGGTTGAGAGGCTGAGATCTTCCCCCAGGATCTGATTTCCCAGGATCTGGTTTTCTTCCCGGGCTCTGGTGCTGTCTCTCCCCGGCTGCACCAACACATACAGCCCCCTCAAGGGCTTGCTTGCCATGGCTGCAGGCGGACACGCGTGAGCCTTACCTGTGTACAGAGAGATGTAGGAGGAGTCGATCACTTCGAACTTCAAGCTGGGGAGGAAAACTCGCCACTAGGAAAAAATAAAAGGAGATGGAGAATGAGTGGGAGGGTGGCAGGGGTTCAGGATGCAGCTGCCCAACCCCAGGCACCCTAGGGTGGGTCCTCCCCCATCCTCAGCTCCCAGAAACTTGCCTGCATTGATCCCAGCCCCAACCCTGCAGGAGAGAAACAAGGGAGAGGACTGATCCTGCCCCAGCACAGACCCAGGCCCATCTCCTGCCTTTACCCCAGGTGATTTGAGATTAGCAGGCATCCCCTGTGTGGTCAGAGAGGGGAAGGCTCCTGGAGGTAGGACACAGGCTCATGCTGCTTCCCTCTCGGGACTGCCACATGGCCACCTGTGGTCCTCTGGGCCAGGCAGGCCAGATTCAGCCCCGCATCAGCAGCGGCATCAATAACATCATGGGAGGCAGCACAGCCACACGTCCTGCCTCGCAGGGGAGGGACGATGCCAGGGCACGGGGCAGCTTCTCCACACGCCCCGCTTCAACCTTGGGGAACAGAGCAGGGAGGCCACGGCACCCATCAAGGACCAGAGCCAAAGCCAACATGCACCGAGACCTACAACGCCTCCTCTCCTTCCTGCGCCCTGCTCCGGTGCTGCGTGAAGGCACATTAACAGCAGACGAGTTTGCGTTGACTTAAAGAGGGTCTTCACAGCTGCCTGCGCTGATTTAACTACGTGTATTTTAAAAGCATGTCGAGCCTTTGTCCAGACAAGCCCTTAAATACCCACAGGGAGAGATGCATTAGGGTCCTGCTTTTTTGTTGTTTCTTTCTGAACATCTGAAAGGCTTCCCTCCCTCCAGCAAAAAAATGTCTCCCCCATCTATTTGTTTTTCACAGCAGAAATGCAGATCTTATCGGGATGGACTGAGATGGAGCCCTGGGAGGGTGAGGTTGAGCGACGGGGAGGAGGGAGCCAGCGAGGAAGGGGTGTTGTCAGCCTCTCTGATGCTTTGCTGGCACAAGTTTGACTCCAGTGATTAATGACTGCTTGGGAGAAAGGAAACCTTTGCTAACGAGCCAACATATTCCCCTCCCGAAGACAGCCTGATCTCCCAACACACACATTCCAGGCTTTGCCAGGGTTGTGCAGCCAAGGCAGACAAGTTCAGATTTGAAACTCATGGTATCTCTAAGGGAGAGAAGAAAAAAGGGACCCGCTCCATCATCTCGGCCATCTCTCCCACCACTGACCCTGGGATGCAAGCCAGCAAGATGGGCTGCCACTCACAGATGGTGTCCTGGGACCTGCCTGCTCTGACCTTACACAGTCTGGGCTCTCCTTGCCCATGGCAATGGGCTCCTCAGAGAAGAAGCCCATGGGGGACCTTTCTGCCTCTGCCAGCCCTTCTGCAGAAGGACAAAGACAAAGGAGAAGGGATGGGACCGGCCACGCAGAACTGGGTGTCCCAGCGCCACTGGAGCCCGGAGCGAAGGGGCTGCTCCGTTAGCATCCATTACGGGAGCACATCAGCAAGGCAGGAGCACAAGCGAGGGACGGCAGCATCTTTAGCTCCCGAAAGGCCAGCAGCACAAAAGGGTCGGATGAGCACGGAGAAAAGCAGCCCGTGCCAGGCGTCCTGCACAGGAATAGCCCAGGGAGATGGGAAGACGAGCCCCAGCTCTGTCAAAGTGACGCTGACTCGTCGCTGAGCCGCTGGCAGCCATGGGAGGGGGAAATCGTGGCTTTGCTCCAGGATAAAGTGTTTTAATGCACATTGGGAAAAGCCCTGGCATCAGCTCTTGACAGGACAAGCCTTGAAAGGAGCACAGGGCGGGGACATTTACTCACGCCAACTTCCACGTGGTCTGAACCTCGGTCGTCTTGTTTGTGGAGCAGCTCGAAGTAGTAGCGTCTGGAGGACATGAGGCTGCGCAAGAAGGGAAGAAGCCAGTTAGAAAACATTGCTGAGCTGACTGCTACCACTGCCAGTGCGATGGGAGCTCTCCCGCTAGAGGAGCCATCTCAGGAAACCGCCTCTGTCTTGCTCACATGTGGCTAAACCTTCCTGGGGCAAGGAGACAGGCAGTGTGATGTGGGTATCTGCTCCTCTTAGAGGTCTTTTCCAACCTCAATGATTCTATGATTCCTCCATCCCACTGCTGAGAAGCTTCATGAGATCGGGGGGATCCCCCGTCCCCACGTCATCATCTGCAGAGGTGGCTGCAGCCCCCAACATCTTCAAGCCATGGGCCTGGGGGCATGGTTGGTTGAGCTCCTGTCCAGCCCAGACCCCACATGCCTTTTGGGAAGAGACCATGGCCAGGGTCTCCTCCTGGGGAGGAGGAACTGGTCAGAGTCCGTGTGGAGCCAGCGTTGGTCTCCCCAACTCCATCCACCCAGAATGTGCAGCAGGAGCAAGGACACACTTACCGTAAAGGCTTGGAGACTTGCGAGCTGAATTTGGTGAACTCTCCCGGCGCCGTCCACTCAGTGCCCAGCTGGAGGAAGGAAGGAGGAGCGTGTGAGAGCACCAGGGACACCACGGGCCAAGCGGGCACGAGGTCCAAACCCCACCGGGCTGTGAGAATCTCTCCTCCACCTCCATCGGGCACTATGCCATGCTGCAGAACAGCTCTTCAGGCAGGAGGATATCCCAGGAGCTCTATCCCAGGGCCTGCTTGTCCCCAGCTGGTGGCACTCCAGCCACAAGAACTTGTCACCGGCCAACAATACTAAGATCCCAAAAATGCATGGGTGCGATGACGGACCACAGGGTTTCCAGTTATAAGAGTTAACGCCAAGGAAATCCAGGAGCAAATATTAAATCTGGGACATAAGCTGGTCTTTGGTAGCTACAACTAGGATGGGACCAAGGGGCAGATGGTCCTTCAGAAGCCAACCCAGGCCTGGCCAGGGGCAGAGATGGGACCAGGCTGAAATAGCCCGGCATTTCCTAAGGGGGCAAAGAAGCAGGTGAGCTGCCTCTGGCAAAGTCACACACGGACCCTGCACGCTCCCTTTAAGAGCTGCTGCAGCAGAGGCACTTGTAGAAGGGAGAATTTGTGGTGGCTGAAGAGCGCCCATGGGTTTGAAACATCGTTAATCGAGTGCTAGAGATCCCCAAAAGGCACTCAGGATGGTTATCAGCATACTGGGAGCGAGGAGCAAGGCACCCCGAGGGAGTAGACGCCCTCGGTGGGAGCTCGACCATCCCCGGTGCAGGGAAAGGCAGAGGGTCAAGGATGACGGCGCGTACCTTGCCCACGAATGCAGCCAGCCGGGAGTTGGACGGACTCTCGTCAGAGCTGAGCCAGAACTCCGAATTGTCATCCGATGCCACAGAAAACTGGAAATCCCCTGGGGAGAGCAAAGGAGAAGGTCACCACGGCGGGATACAGCAGATGGACAGAGGCGATGGGGTCACCCGAGACCCCACGTTGTGCCTCTGTCCTGGAGGGGATCGGGGCTTCGTCTCCCTTCGAAGCAACCATGGAGCTCCTGCCCAGGACCCAGGGGTTTGGGGACAGTCTCTAAGAGCCCTTCTGTCCTCGTGTGGCCCAAGAAGGGGGAAGGAGGCAGCTTCTCCACATTGCTGCAGGGGGAGAAGAGGCCAAGCTCCATCACTCACCATCCTTGAAGGGGTGGATGTAGCCAAAAATCCTCAGCCCGTAGTTCTTCCACTTGGGCGACACAGCCAGCTTTTTCACTGTGGTGCGGGTCTGCAGAGGAGAGAGACATGAAAGCATGAACAGTTCGTGGAGGAGAGAGAGAGACATGAAAGCATGAACAGTTCGTGCCCAGGCTCATGCCTGGCACCAACATCACCCAGCCCACCTCCTCCTTGTTATCCCGGGGTCCTGTGCCCCTGACACCAGAGGGGACATGGAGGTCCCACCACCACCCACCTCTCCCTCCATCCCTGCTCTGCTGGGAATTACCTGCCCTGAACCAAACCCAAAAGCCTGCAAGCAAAGGTCTTGAGGACCAAGCCCACAGCCAGTGGAGATCCAGCAGCATCCAGAGAGGGATAAGCGGACCCTCCCTCCGACCCACCACCATCAGGCCCGGGACTCACGTGGGGAAAGAGCGGAAAATGGAGGTTCTTCCTCAGGTGCCTCACGGCCCCTCCGCACCAGTCTTCGAAGACGTGCAAGTTTGCCTTCCCTTTGTACTGCGGGACGAGAGAGGCAGATGAGCAGGGTGTCCTCCTCACATCCCCCCTCACCTCCCAAGGACAGCATTAGGGCAGGCTGAAACGTGCATGTCAAGCCCTAGGGATGTCACCTGCCCGGCCTCAGCTCTTCTGCAGTGACACTGAGGAAAGGCTGAGCTCCCATCCCTGTGCCAGCCCCAGGGTCAGGACACCAACCCCCAGGAGATAACCCTCCTCCTGCTGCTGCTCCTTTGGTTCCCAAGCACACTTGGACAAGGGATGTTGTCTGGATATGGCACCAAAGGCCCAACCCCATCCTCCACCCACCCCCAGCATCCATCCCACCAGCACACAGCCAGCACCAGGAGACGGGCACAGCATGGACCCATCTGGAGAAGACATGCAGCAAGATGCCCCCTTGCACACCCACGCGTGGGGGCACACCCTGACGAGGGAGCTGATGCACACCCACAACACGCACCCGCCGGCTCCTCGCACACAGGCAAGGAGCTCATCCTCATGGACACCACGTTGACTGCGGGACCAGACAGAGCCCCCGGGCCAGGCTGGGTGATGGAGACCAGGGAGGAGGATGGCTGGAGATGACTTTGAAGCCTGGCACGCTGGGGAGACATGGGCTGCAGGCTCCCCAACGAGAGGCTGGGTGGACCTCCTCCTGGGACCTCCTCCTCCACCATCACCCCCTTTGCTGCTCCCTGCCCGCTTACCTGCTCGTTCCAGGGCAAAGCCTGCTTGGTCAGGTTGAGTTTGGGGTGCGTGGTGGCTCGGTCGGACCGTTGGCCTCTGGAAAACCAGCCGTCCAAGTCCTGCCCGTCGTTCTGCCAAGGAAGCAGGAGGGAGAGATGAGAGATGGGGGGATCGGGGCCAGCCTGGCTGTGCTTGCAGGAGGTCTCCCTAGATCTAAACATCTCATTTTGGATGTCAAGCGTTGCCAAACCGAGGCGAAAGCTTTCAAGGCTAATGGCAAAGGAAAGCAGGGGCAGGAGGAGGCAAAAAAATATTGGCAAGGTGTCCTAGGGAGCAGAGTTTCAAAATGTTCCAGCTAAACTTGTTTCCCTTCCTCTGCCAAGGAGAGAAACTTCTCCCAAACAGTGAGTTTTCTGTTCATCCAAAATATTTGCCTGGTCTGATGGGCTACTGGAAACAGAGTATTTTGGGCTCCGTCTCCAAAAGAGCAAAAGCAATCTCTACATCCACTCACGGGTGGAAGAAGAAGCAGGATGCTTCTGCTCCCCCTCTTCCTTTAAAAGGGATTAGGTTAATCCGATCGCTTGTGTCTTGTAATTTAGAGAGATTAGGTGAGCATTCATGTGCCCCCGGCTTGCCGAAAAGGTGATGGGTGGCAAGGAAGAGCCAGGCTTTCTGGACCCCGCCCAGAGCATCCTCCTCTTCTACCACGTTGGCAGCCACAGGCAGAGCCGGAGCGAGCCCGTGCCACCCCCGCGGACATTGCCCCAACTCTCTGCCATCGCATCCCAGGGAGCGCAGGCAGAGGAGGGACATGGGGAAGGAAGAGCCACCAACCCTCTCCAAAGCGACCACCAACCCGCCACTCTGTCCCTTGCTTGGGGTGATGGGAAGCTGCGCCTGTCACACGGGGACCTGGCTGGTGTCACAGCCCATCGTCACACTGGTGACGCCTGCACTCAGCACCAGCCCTCTCCGGGGATGGGACCGAGGGGGGCATGGATGTCCCTGCCACCTGTCCCAGGAGGATTCACAGTCATTGTCCCCCATGGCCTCAGCCAGGCAAGGAGGGACCGTGCCACCCCCCGAAGAGCAGAGCCGACCCTCTCTGAAAGCAGAGCCTGGCTCCGAGCCCAGGCAAGAACAACCACAGCATCAACGAAGCACAGCCCATTAGGATGCACAGTGCCAAAGAAATAATTAGCAAACTTTGCCTAAACAAACTCATTAGCATCCCGGAGGAGGGGAGCAGTGCCCTTGAAAGACGTGATTAGGGAGGTGGCATAACTGTGCCGCGCTTGTTGGAGGATTCATCCTCCTCCCGGGGAAAGCCGAGATGCAATTCCCGCTGTCCCCCTCTGTCCTCACCCCACACCAGCCCATGCTTTCTCCGGGCACCTCATTTTCTTCCTTTGTCCCTCTGTCCCTTATTTATGAGGAGCTGGGATAGATCAGAGCAGGGGTCGTCCTTTCTCGCCCATCCCCTGCCAGCCAGCCAGGTGCAATCAGCCTCTTCTCCATCCGTATTTCTCACCGCTTAATTGCTGCCTAGCCCAAAGCCGGCTCTCCTTACTGGCACGCAGCTCTCCACCCCCAGCACCGGGAAAAACCTCTCTGTCCCTCTGTGGAGAGGGACCGGGACAGGTCTCCATCCCTCGGGTGAGACATGTGGAGAGGACAAGCCACCGGCGTCCCTGCCCTGCCCCAAAGATAAAGGACCAGCTGTGCCGACAGCAAGATCCGCGGTTGGGAGCTCACCAGGAGGAAAGTTTTCCATCTCCTTTTTTGAAGCAGCATTTTTGTGCTCCGGTTTGCGGAGTCCTTTCGAGCAGGCTGTTTGCTTTCAAACTGGAGTGAACTTTTCCCCTGCCTGCCCCAACAGAGGGGACTATTCACAGCCCAGCTCCCCACAGCTGGAAACAGGGGGGTGGGTTATTTGCTGAAGGTGGGCTGGGCTTTTAATTGCAGAGCCAGCGATGCTGTAGATGTCCAGCAGCTGTGAAAGACACCGAGCAGGGCTAGGCATAAAGCGATGGGCACCAAGAGGGCTCTGGCTGCAGGGACTCGATGCTTTCTCCTCCCTCCAGACAACGAAACACTCACCCGTGCTCAAAGTACCACGGCTTGGGAATAGCCCAAGCAATGCCCACCCCGATGGCAACTCGCTGTCATGGGGACTTGCAGCAGTTTGGCAGTGACCTGCTGTTGGGATGGGGCAGGGGAGACCACGTGGCTTCCCTCTCCCACCATCCCACCAACCTGCCCTGCTCCGAAGCCTCTTGGTGACAACAGGTTGAACAGGGGACAGCAGGGTGTTGAACAAGGGCTTGGTGACAAGCTGAACAGGGAACAGCAGGGTGTTGAACAAGGGCTTGGTGACAAGCTGAACAGGGAACAACAGGGTGTCCTCGTGGCTATGATGCCAAGTGCGTCCTGGGCTGTTAGCAAGGAGAGATCCTCTCTCCAGTTTCTGCTTGGAGACCCCACCTGGGGTATACTGGGTCCAGTTTGGGGCTCTCCAGTCTAGGAGAGGCAAGTGGAGGTTAGCAAGATGGAGCAGAGGACACAGGAGAAGGTGGCTTTGCCCAGCAAAGCAGGACCTTATTGCCATTGACAGCTACGCAAGAGAGGGGTGCAGAGAAGATGATGCCAGACTCTTCTCAGAGGAGCACAGCGACAAGGCAAGAGGCGCAACACTAGAAGTTTCAATGGGATATTAGGGATTTTTTTTTATCCACCATGAGGGTTGCTGAGCAGAACCAGAGAGGTTGTGCCCTCTCCATCCTTGGATCTACTCCGTTGGACAAGGCTTGGAGCACCCTGCTCTAGTTGGCCGTGTGTTGCGTAGGGGACTCGGACCAGCAACCTCCATAGGTCCCTTCCCACCTGACCACGCTCCGGCTCCCTGATTACCATGGGCTCCTCCTCGTGGCTCTCGCTGGAGTCCTCGGCTTTCCTCCGCCATGCCAATGCCTGGGCTGCTGCCGGCCGCCTGCCGGGATCAGTCACCTCCCCCAGCCTCTCGCCATCTGCAAGGGGAGCAGAAGAAGAAGAAGGAATGAGACCACAGCCACCTCCCACATCCTCCCCATCCCAACACCGCTCCTCTTTTGGGGACACCCCCTCACCCCAGCATGGGGAAGGGCAGGCACTGCCATCACCGCTGCTCCCAGCGGGGGGGTCTGGCTGCGATTCCCCTCATTACATTTGTACTAAGCAGCTTGCAGCAGCTCATCAGCATCAGGTTTAATTACACCTCCCGCAGTCCAGTTCGTGGCCCTTTACGTAAGGGATGGCTGGGGTAAGCTCCTGTGGGATCTCACTCCACATCCATCCTTGGCGACGCATCCCTGCTCCCCTGCCCCTCCGGCCCCTGGCTCCCTCGGAGCATCCCATGGCTCTACCCAGAGCACACCAGCTCCAAGCCCCCCCAGACATATTCTCCCCGAACCCATCTTCCCACCCCCCAACACCACACTAAAGGCACCATTGCGAAGACCTTGCTAACAGCGCCGTCGCAGACGACTTCATTACCATGTGCTGCATTAATTATTCCCAACCTACGGACTCCCCTCTGCAGCTCACACCCATCTTCCTCGGGCTCCGAAGGGAGGGTTTATTTTAAACCGCCCTCGCTTCCCAGCATTAAAATAACTGACTTCCCCCAAAATAATAGTGCAGACTTGGAAAATGTATTAGTTATTTGGGGTGGGTGGGGGGGGGGGGGCACAGCCCCTTCCTCTGCCACAGCAGATGGGTGCCTCTGAATTTTTTAGACAGGCACCCCAAAACCAGGGTCAGATGGAGGGAGGTGACGCAGCAGCTCCTCCGCTGCCGCGGTTTGACTGTCACTTCTGGCATCCATGTTTCAAACTGGCGTCAAGGGAAGCTCAACGCGATGCTCAGAGAGGCAGGTGTCTAAGAGCCACCACCGCAGACACTTGCGGGTCCCCCCAGTAACCACCTGCCCCCATATCTCAATAAGGGGGAGCCCCAGACATCACGAGCAGTGGCGCAGCCCTGTCCCCTGGCCACGGGCATCACAGCAAGGGGGTCACTGACACACTCCCAAGGGTATGGCAAGACGCCCCCCAGTCCCTCCACACCCTCCTTCCCCCCAACAGCAAGTCCTGGGGAACTCCTACCCCCCCAAAGCGAAACAGCCTCAGTGGCTGCCACGGTGGGAGCTGCCGGGGTAGCTTTGGACCCCGCAGCCTGGCCAAGGAGGGGCTTGGGGTGCACCCAGAGCCCCCTGCTGCACGCCTCCCATGCCATTGGTATTCCAGCAACCGTGCAGCCGGCATCTCCTTGGAGATGGCAGCACAAATCCCATCCCCACCGCGAGGACAGGAAATTAAGCTCTAAAGCCCCTTCTTCTGCTCTCAGCCATTCTTCAGCCCCTGGCAGCTCTGGCTCTCTCCTGGCAGCTCCCTGCCTCCCTCCAGCCGCCCTCCTCCCCTCGCCCATCTTCATCCCCGCATCGTTCCTCCCGCAGCCCCACGGAGCACGATGGGGAAGCATCGCAGGGAGGAGCAGGACTGGGTCCAGCACTCTCCTTTTGTCTCCTCCGCTCTCGAGACCCCCCCCCATCACTCCTAGGGATGTTCCTACCAGCACAGGCAGTGGAAATAAAGCCGATCCTCACTGTGCCAAGGCCACAGATGCCGCTGCTCTGGCACAGAGCACTTGGGACAGCATTATTCCCCCCCATGCTGATCTGTGGATTAATCACAGCCACGAGTAGGAGTTCAATGCTCCCAAGGGACCTGCCAAGGGGTGGGATGCAGCGGCCGGCTCTGCTGTACCCACGCAGGGTATCTCTCCCAGCCTTGGAGGAGATGAACCTCTCTTCTGCCAGGTTTGCCAGCTCAGCATCCATTTGCGATGCAGGCTGGGGGTGCTACACTGCAAGTCCTGTCCCCGGGACGGACTAAACCCCCATACGGGCCTTTGCTGCCAAGCCCCGGGTCCTGGCGAGCATACCTGAGCCAGCAGCAGCCCAGGCTGCATCCACAGGGGATGGCTGGACATGGTCACCCCCCTTCACTCACCCTTTTCGCTCACCTCTGGGTACCGCACCCAGGTTTGGGCCTCTGTTGCAAGGCATCGGGTAAATTTGAGAGAGATTATTTGATATAAATTGGAGGAAAGGGGGGCAAAAACACGCATTCCCCGCAGCGAGGCTGCACAGGCTCCGTCCTCGGAGGCTCTCAAGACCCAAAGCCATGAGCCCACCGCTCACTCTCCATCCCCGTCACCCAGCTCCATCCTCATCAGGGACCCTCTCAAGCTCAAGCAACTCCCCACCGTAAAGGAGCAGGACAGGGCTTGTGCTCCCTACTTTGGTTTGCACCTAAATTAAATGTCACCACTGCTCTGACGGGGTTTAAGTAAGACTGAGGCTCAAAACCTGTGTGCCTTCAGCAAAACCCTCTCTCTTCTCGACGGGGAGGCACGTGAGGTGCCCGCATCCCAGGAGGAGCGAAAGCGCCAGCAGAGCCCTGGAAAAAGGCTTCCAGGCTTCTGCGCCGATGTTTATTCCCCTGCAATTCAAATATCGGATAGGAAAGTCAAGGACAGCCTTAGCCAAACACCCAAATGCTAATCAGCCTGTGTGGGAACTGAAAATAAATGACCCCCTTGATAAGGGGAGGGAAAGGCCAGCACCTTGTACCAATCGAGCCCCTTTGGTCTGAACCTCACCCCTGCGAGAGAGGAGCGGGTCACAGGGTACGAGAAGAAGAGGAGGGAGAAAGCAGTGCTGGGAGGAAGGGGGGGGTTCGGTTTCCTCCTATGCATCTTCCCAGCACCCTCGGGAACCACCCGCCAGCCATGCCCAGCCCGGCTGCTCCCCCAGCATCCCCCCCAGGATGCACAGCCAGCACCGCCGCACTGATTAGTTCTGCTAACCTGCCTCTTTTTCAAGGACCAGAAAGCCGCGTAAAGGCGGGTAGGAGGAGGTGAGAGGATGGGGGAAGGTCTGGAGGACGAGCGAGGGACCTGCTCGCTCGGGGGATGGCATTACCCAGGGGATGCTCGGCAGGGATGCATTAAGAGCTCTTCCCCCAGCAAGCACGGGAGCAACGCTAATGCTTTCAGAGCAGCGCAAGGAGGGGGCAGGAGATGCACACGCTATCGCATGAACCAGCTTTGACTCACAGCAGCCTCCAGACAACGAGCCAGGGCCGGGAGCAGTCCTCAGGATGAGACCATGGGTGCAAGGGACCAAGCACCAACCCCATCGCACAGTGCAGAGACCAGGGCGATGCCTCCCCGGGGGAGACGAGCTTCCCCGTTATCACGGTCATATAAACCCCCTTCATGCCGCCTCCCCCCTCCGCTGGGAAGCACAGAGGGCCTTTCATGCAGCAAACTCCTGCCTCCCCACCTCCCTCCTCTTCCCCTCCTGCTCGGCTGACAGCACACAGCTCGCTCGCCCCGAACACAGCCCCTTTCTTCGGATGGGTTTTGGAGCCGGGATTTCTCCTGCAGCTTTCTGGACCCTTCCCAAACCCTTCAACGTGGTTAGAGATGCCCCTCGCTTACGCTTCCTCCCACATCTCCTAATTGCTTCTAACAAGTCTCCCCTCCACAGTCGCTTGCTGCAAGCTTGCTCCACTCTCACCTACCACATTCCCAGACCAGTCACCCAGGGATAAACCCAGACACGACCCAGCAAGCCGAGCTCCCTCAGCACAGATAGCGGGAAGCTCACAGGAGTGTCCACAAAAGGATCAGGGCTGGGATTCCCAAAATCCCTGGCTCCTGCCCTCCAGCTGGATGCTCGGCCCTGACAAGCTCCGGCTGCTCAACAGGAAGGGTCCCATGGGGAGATGTCGGGTGGGATGCTGGTCCCTGCCATCAGGCAACCGCGTACGGAATGGATGGAGCCACCGGAGAGACCAGGATGGGACAGCAGTCGGGGAATACCTTGGCACACTCTGCCCAGCTCCAGCTCCAGCCACGGCTCTGCTCCCCGTCCCAAAGGTGCCCATGCAAGGATGAAAACCCCTGAGTGGCAGACAAGGACTCTTCAGTAACGAAGAGCATCGGCTCAGTGGTGGGCACGGCACTGGAGGAGGAGGCAGCACTGCCCAGGACCTCACAGCATCCTCCCATCTGACACAGGTACACAGTCAGAGTCCAATCCTGCTTTGCTCCAGGCTGTGTGTCCGGGTGAACGATGCTGAGCCCTTGGGTCTTCAGAGTTGAGACTTCTTCCTTCAGGAGAAGCCTCCGGCAGCAGCACCAACAGCAGCTGAGGACCCTTAGGACCCTTCTTCTCTCTTTTCCCCCCAAAACAGACCCCGAAGGGCACCAAGCGCCTGGGTTCAGCCAGCGAGAGGAGAAATGACGCACCCCAGCCCAAGTTCCCAAGCACATCGGCTGGGTGGGATTCAGGGCACAGTCCCTGTATTATTTCCAACCCCTTTCCCACCAAGCTGATGCGCCAGAGCAGACATGCAGAGTGATTTATCCATTGCCAGGAGCCACATCCCACTGTAATACAGCCCTCCGCAGGGCTCCCCATCCCCTTCAGCCCCCCCGTGTTTGTCCCCTGCTTGCCCTGCACCCCCCTGTCCAAGCCTGGCTGCCTGCAAAGCTCCCAGTCCCTTCAAAGCCCCGATAAAGATGCAGGCAAGCTGGCTGGGACTGGAGAGGACTGGAAAAATTATGATATTCCAGCAAAACATTGCATCTGAGCTCCAACCCCCAAAATCTTGTGCTTAAAAAAAAAAAAAAAACGACTTAAAGCTACATTTTGGAAGTGCCCCGCGGAGCC
>NW_008796200.1:253617-259556 GCF_000699145.1 Aptenodytes forsteri
TGTGTTTAAAAAAAAAAAAAAAACGCATTTAAGCTGCAATTTGGAAGTGCCCCGCGGAGCCCCCCAGGAGCTGTGGTTTGGTTCCCAAGCCCCATGTCGCCTGCGAGGGTCTGATGCTTTAGCCAGCCTCCCCCTCAGTGGGGCATGGCACCGTGCCCCGGGGGACACAGCTGGCGAGGGCAGCCCGGCCACGGGAGGAGACACCCGTGTCTGCAAGGAAGCCTCAGCGCCGCTGCACGCAGGAGCCTACGGTTCCCCACCCCGATGAGCAAACTGTGACTGGAGTGATGGAAAAGGAGATGGATGGATTTAGCTCGGTGCTCCAAGAAATCCCCCCTGGGGGTGACCATCTGCTCTCCTGTCTTCCCATTCCTGCAGCAAAATCAGCACTGGACGGGAGATGCCAAAGCTGCCTCCAGCCCAGCTGCGAGCAGCCTCACCACTGTCCATCCCTGAAATGCCGGTGGACTGGGCTGCAACGGGTTGCCAAAACCTTCTAGGCATGTTCAGAGCTGCATCTTAACCTGGATCCCTACCTCCCGGTAAAAAGATGAGCTGGGAAGCAGCACCACCCCCCATGCACAGGAGATGGGGAAAGGCAAGGAGAAACCAAATCAGAGCCGGAGCTCGGAGCATCCCCACCGACGCCAAGCCCTGTGGTCTAAACCAGAGCTGGAGATGGGTTTTACTACTCACAGAAACACGAACCTGGGATTTGCTGCTCTCCTCAGCATCCCAAAGCTGCTCCCCAGCACATCCCGAAGCCGGGGGTGAGATACAGGATGAGCACCAGTCTCAGGCTGCCCACCCCAAGGGATAACTTCATCCCACGTTGCACTTCCCAGCAACGCAGGGCTGCTCCCCATTTTTGGCTTGGGGAAGGAGCCTGCCAGAGCAGCCAGCTCCAACGCTCAAAAATCAGGCAAAGCCTTTGGAGGCTGGAAAACACGGGGGCCTGGGTTAATGCCCTTAATTCCCGCTGCCAGCTGCTGCAGGAGACCTTGGGACCAACGCAGGAGATTGCCGAGGGACCTTCACAGGCACGTGCCACTACCTCGCCTTCCTCGGAGAATACAAATACAAGAAGAAAGGCCAGGGAGGAGCTGGGATGGGATGGATGCCCTGCATCTCCATGCCACGAGGAAGCGCTGCTCAGGAATGTGCTGGAAACACCAGGACAACACTGTGAAGGTCAGGATGCCGAGTACCCCAAGTCTGAGCTGACATCTTTTGAGGTCCACCATCCAAGTGAGGTCTGCGCATGTCCTGGCTGCTCCTGATCTCTGAACTTCTGCGGGATGCTTTGAGCTCTCCAAATCCAGAGGGATGGGAGAGGGACAAAGCTTCTCTGGCATCCAGCCCAGCTACTCTGAGTCCGCCTGCACAGCTGGGAAACACTGCAAGACTTCAGTAAAGAAACCCTTGCCCATCCAGACCATCACATCCATCCCTTCTGTCCCCATGGAAAAGGGGAACTCACACCCTACCAAACTAATGAGCCCACAAAGAAAGTCAGAGAAAAAAACCAGCCCTTCTCTTGGGAAAAGCGTGGTGGTGGAAAGAAAGGGGACAGGGCCTCACTCATGGTGGCACGTGAAGCTACGACTGTGCCAAAGGGGAATGCCAAGCCCCCAGCGAGATGCGGTACCCGTGTTGGGAGGATGCCAGCGAAAGAGGGATGAAGGCAGCAACTCGAGCCAGAAGACGCGGCCAGGGATGTGGCAAGCAGGCAAGCAGCTCAGGGAGGACCATCCCGAGCATCTGCCGTGGGTTCAGGGAATAGAAAGGAGGGCAGCCCAACTCCGACGCCTTCCCAGGGCAAGGAATGGGGCAGCTCGGGGGGAGCGGGGCTCTGCCCAACAAGTCCTTACCAGCGAGAGGGGACACCAGATCCGCAGCTGCAAAAGCAATGGGGTTAAACTGGGTTTACACCCCCCGGGGAATTCAGGCTGATCTCTCCCCGCCTTCATGCGGGCACACGAGCTCGGCGGCCAGTAACAAATTGGTCCCAAACCACGTCAGGACCGGTGGCAGAGCGATGCCTGGGGGGTGTCCACCTCTGCAGGAGCCAGCAGAAAGGAGAAGTGCCCTCCCCAGGGCTCTGGTGCCCGTCCTCGAACCCTGGAGAGCTGCTAACACTCCTGTTTTCCCCTGCAACATGACCGGTGGCATCTCTCCAGCCATGCAGGACTGCTCCACACCCCAACACATCCTCCCAGGATGGTGCCACGGGGCAGAAAACCGAGTCCATCCCTCGGGACTCAACCCCCACGGGCTGAACGGGGGCACCCTGCCATGATGGGGCTTGGGGGGGAGTGGAAAGAGCAGCAACGTGAAGCGAGGCGACATTTAAACCCAGACACAGCTGCAGTGAAGGTGGCAGCATCGGTGTTTTTATTAAACCCACCGGTTTAATTACCAACAGCCCGGTGCTCTCCAGCGCAGACACAGCCTCAGAGCCAGCTGCCAGAGAAGAGAAGCGCGAGCATCCCTCCACCAAAGCTCCTAACAAGCTGTTAAGCAATTATAATTAGCCAGCAAGGAGTCAATATTGCAAACCCCCTTCCATCGCCGCAAAAACGCAGCACTGCCCGCCGCGCTGCCTGCTCCATGGCACCCGGGGGGAAACCCAGGCGGCGGGTGCTCACACGGGCCGGCTGGCAGCCAAGTGACAGCAGATGACATTGATGGGGTCGAGGAGAATGGGGCTTGTGACCGTCATGGGGATGCAGGCAGGGGTGCAGGATCAGTCCCCCAGACAGCCCTTCCCTGCCTGCTTCAGTCACTCTTGCCTGCTTAGATGCCGCTTTTACCTGCCGCTGGCTGAGAAAAGGGTTTCGCTTCGGTCCCTGGGTCACTACCTCAAGGCACAGACGCCTTGCTGAGGGAACTAGAGGAGTGAGGGGATTTTTTTCCTGCCTCCCCCAAACCAATGCTCTTCATGCTGTTTACCCACTCTGTGACATCGCTCTCAGCCGGCACAATGGAAATTGATGCAAATCGCTCAGGGCTGGCGATGGAGCTGCCAGGAGACCACTCAAGCTGGCAAACACCCACCAGGAGAGGCAGTCCCGACATTTCCATGCTCAACTCAGGGTCACGAATCCCTCCTGTGCATCGACAGCACCCAGATCTCCCCCATTTCCACCCAGCTCGCACCTCACCGCACATCTGTTGCCCTCCATACCCCATCTCCTCCAGCATTATTTCATTTTGCCCCAGCTCCAAAGCGTGCTGGAGCGGCTCCGGCCGGACCACCCACCCATCCCCCCCGCCCTGCCCATTTTGATGGAGACGATGCTCCCTCACGGCCCTCAGCACAAAGGTTTCGCTTCCTGGGACACAGCCTCCGGAGGAGGTTACTCATAGCCTGTGATGTGCTGGCAATCAGGCAGAATTCATTTCAGCCTAAAAGCACTTCAGCCTCCGACCTCCACGCTGCCCTGCAGACAGCCCATGGGGTTCACCATTTCACCTGCCAGTTTTCCAACCTGTTTCAGCCAGCGCCTGGTTTATCTCCACCAGCCCCGGGTGCTTTTAACCTTTTCCTTAGCTTTAATTTGGCAGCGAATTTGGCTGAGCTCTACCCCTCTGCGGGGACCATCCGCTCCTGTTCAGCCTCCCCCATGAAATCCTCCCGCGCATCGCACTTGTGTGGTCCCTGCCGGTCAGCAGCCGGCTCCCACCCGTCTCCTCGCCCAGCTGAAATCCCTCCATCCTGCCATTGCCAAGGCAGCCAGCCACCGATATCTCAGGGTGGCTGCTCATCCCCTCCCAAAGAGCAGCTCCGGAGAGGCCCGGCCACGGCACGGCACGGGAAAGGGATGGAGGGGAGACACACGGCGGTGCTGGGAAGGATAAAGGTCCCCAAACACCAAAGCAAAGAGCTCCTGGTGCTTGGTAAAAGCTTGTACCATGGGGTGTGGAAAGCATTCGCCCTCCCCGAGCATCTCCAGGTGTATAGCAGCTACGCCTTCAGAGCAGAGCGTTTTCCTAATAAAAAAACCAACATCCCTGCCCTGGCCCTCGCAGCCGTCACCTCCGGGCCAGGGGAAGCCAAACGCGATGGCAGCAGTCAAGACGTGTGTCACCCACCGAGACGCCCTTATGGGTAACCCACGGCACCTCCCGGCACAGCCACAGCCACCCAAGCGCCCGCTGCCGGAGCAGCGCCGTGCCCAGTGCCGTCATGGGCTCAGAGGGCATCGAGCCAGCCGGCTGCAGGACAGGGCTCCTCTGCATCGTGCCGCCGCAGCCGGTCCCGGCATGCCAGGACCCACCTGCTTCTCGCCTCCCCCTCTGCCGCCGCGCTCCCTCAATCGCCTCTTTGATGCCAAAGCCGGCGGCACAGAGAGGGCTGTGAGCACGGCCGTGCAGCTGGCGCCCGGTTGGGGATGCGCTCACCTCCCCGCATCCCTCCGAGCCCGGTGGACACAGGCAACGAGCAAAGGTCCCCACCACGCCAAATCCCCCAGGATGTCGTGCTGGATGAAGGGAGCTATGGGTCCTCCAATGCCCTCCCTGGGATGCTCTGAGAGCTGCTCAACTCCATCACAGCACATCAAGGCTGGAGGAAAAATGCCATGCGTCTGAGGGACCTGCCGCCCCTTGGCCAGCCAGGCTTTCCGGAGGCCCTTTCCATATGGATCCGCCTTTCTCCCAGACACAGAGGAGGCGACCAGTGACCCCGGCTCACTGCAGAGCATCAACAGCTCTACAGCTAAAGGAGACTTCAACAGAAGCCCCGAGAGTAGGAAAACAGCGCAGGAAATTAATCGACAGCAAATGCCCACATTAAAGGGGATGGGGAATATTTTTTATCAGGGTGTTTTATGTCTTTTTTTAATGCTTTTAAAAGGACTTAAGCTGCCAGGACTTGGAAGAGCCATCGCTCCATGGCTGAGGAGCGATGAAGGGACAGAGCACTTTGCTCTCTTCTCCTTCTGCCATCACCGAGGTCCAGCGGGACCCGCCAACCCATCCCCACACAGACACAGACATGTCGAAACCACCCCCTCTGCCCGGGGTCTGGGGTTTCTGCAGAGACAGGAGCGACAAACGTGCCCACAACATCCTTTCCCTGGGGAGGGACCACGCAGCTCGCAGGAGGGCAAAGCAAAGGGCGAAGCATCCCTAGAAATAAAGCCGCATTCCTGCTCCTGCCGTCACACGCTCAGTGCCGGAAATCCTGGGGCGCGCAGGGCGAATCCCCGGGGATCCGCTCCCACCCTCGCCTACCCCGCACCTGAATATTTCAGGCAGAGGGAGCAGGACCCAGGGCCAGGGTTATAAAGCCCTTTTCCCTGGGTATGGGGTCAGATCCAGGCTCCCCCCACACCCTGCCTTACTGGTCACGGCTGCGGGCAAGAGGACCGGCTCTGGCACTGAGCCCCCACGGCCGAGCCCAGCTCAGGGTCCCCACGCTGTCACTCCAGCCCGCCGTGACCCTGGGAACAGATGGCTGGAGCAGAGACAGGCCCAGGCACCCTGCCCCATCATACCGCTGGGGTGCATCACAGCGAGCCCTTAGCCCCTCCAAAGCAGCAGCAGGAGGGCAGAGTTAAGGATAAATTACCCCGGCATAACCCATTTGTTTTTGCTTCACTATCAAACACTGCAATTCCCCACCTCCCCTGGCTTCAAGGGACTTTTTTGGGGTCCCCCCCAGATGCCAAGGGGACCAGGTCACAGCCAGGCTGGGGAGAGGTGCTGCCGCGGGGTGGTTCAAAGCCAGTCATGCCTTTGAATAGCCAAATTTTTGCCTTTGAATAACCCAAAATAGGCACGTGCCAAATTTTTCCCATACTTCTCCCCCACCACCTGCCAAAAAGCCCCGAGACGCTCACAGCCCCTCCCAACCAAAGGACAGGGCTTGCTTGTCCATCCATCCACCTCCTTTTCCATCCGGCTCGGTCTTGGCAGGGCCAGCACGGTGACAA
>NW_008796200.1:259646-264464 GCF_000699145.1 Aptenodytes forsteri
GCCTCGGGGCCCCCCCGCTGTCACTCCACCCCGCCGTGACCCTGGGAACAGATGGCTGGAGCAGAGACAGGCCCAGGCACCCTGCCCCATCATACCGCTGGGGTGCATCACAGCGAGCCCTTAGCCCCTCCAAAGCAGCAGCAGGAGGGCAGAGTTAAGGATAAATTACCCCGGCATAACCCATTTGTTTTTGCTTCACTATCAAACACTGCAATTCCCCACCTCCCCTGGCTTCAAGGGACTTTTTTGGGGTCCCCCCCAGATGCCAAGGGGACCAGGTCACAGCCAGGCTGGGGAGAGGTACTGCCGCGGGGTGATTCAAAGCCAGTCATGCCTTTGAATAGCCAAATTTTTGCCTTTGAATAACCCAAAATAGGCACGTGCCAAATTTTTCCCATACTTCTCCCCCACCACCTGCCAAAAAGCCCCGAGACGCTCACAGCCCCTCCCAACCAAAGGACAGGGCTTGCTTGTCCATCCATCCACCTCCTTTTCCATCCGGCTCGGTCTTGGCAGGTCCAGCACGGTGACAAAGAGCCGATTCAGGGCAGCAGGGCACCTGAGCGGAGCAGGGCAAGGAGCCCAGGGCAAACCGGGCCACAGCCCAGCAAGGAAGACGTGGGCTGCAGGGCTTCCTGGCCAAATAAACGGTCCCAATGACACCAAAACCAGCCCAGCCCCCTGGCTCCAAACCTCCCTTTTTGGCAGCAGGGATGGGACCAGCTTTTCCCGGCACTGGGACCTGGTGCCGAGGGGGTGTCCGTCCAGAGAAAGCAGCCTTTTCTAGCAGGGATAGGAGAGTGGGGCGGTGCCAAGAGAAAGAAAAGCAGCACCACCTCCTCACAAACCCCGCTGCCCTTCCTCTTCAAAGGGCTCTCTCATCCTCTTCCCTACCTGCTCCCGGCATCCCTGACAAAAGGAATGAAACCCACCGCTGTTTGCAGCGTTTCAGCCTCCCGATTAAAATCAAAGGATACATCACAACCGCTCTGTCCAAAAGAGATGCGTTATCCCCTGCAGCTCAGGGGAAACGCTGCTGCGCGTCATCCCAAACCTTCTCCCTCCTGCCCTCCCTGCGTGCGAGACCCCGAAGGACAGGTCCCCAGGGAGGGACAGGCAAGGACAAGGCTCTGCAGGCAGCGACGGCTGAGCCGAACAAAGAGCATCCAACCCATCACTGCCTCCGGCTCACAGCATTTTTGGGAGCCCTCTGGACCACGGCAGAGGGGCGTCCCCTGTTCCCGCACGCCGGCAGCTCTTCTTCCAAAGTTCATGAGGATGCGTGCAGCCAGACCCAGGCAGTGCCGCATCCTGGGGGTAACAAGAAGCCCGGCTGGGTTTTCCTCCCCAGACGGCCCCGCTTTAGCCGTGAATTGGCTTTAGCATCCTCCTCGCCTCCTCCAGCACACATCCTGCACTCCCCCAGTCGCAAAACCCTCCCAAAACCTGGTTCCCAGCACCACTGCAATACCCCCATGTGCTAAATCATTACCCCGGCGAGACGGCTGCCGGGGAGAGCAGGACCAGCCCCGCGCCCCTGCTAAGAGCCATTTTAGAGTTTTACTGTAATTTCTTTTCCCTTCTTCCTTTTTTTTTTTCTTTTTTTTTTCCTTTCCACCTGGCACGCCAACATTTCCACCCCATTGACTCAGAGCAGTTTCCAGCCGGGAGAACACCGTAATGGCCTCATTATTTCAGATGAGGAATCTGTGTGTTCAATTAGGCAGAGAAGGGTAATTATCTACTTGTAGAAGATAAGAAAAGGGGGGATATTTTATCAGGGACATGGCTGGGAACCGTGCTGGTGCTAAGTCCCCAGATGCTCCAGCTCCACATGCAACCGCCGGCTGGGCCAAGGGGATGCAGGTACCCCCCCGAATAATCCCCCCATGCCTTCGCTGTGCTCCTCAACTCGCGCAGAGCCCACCACTGCTGCTTGACCTGGTCCTCCCCAGCTTACATCCCTCCAAGCTACCAAAAAGCCTCATGCCCTGCACCTTCAGCCTCCAGAAAGTGTATCTGCTTGGTGATACTTCATTTAATGAGTAATTAACCTTTTTTTTTTTTCCCATACATCCTCTGCCAGCTGACGCAAGCCGGGCAGCATCCTCAGCAGCAGGCAGACAGGTTCTGGCTTACAGTGGCAAAAAAAAAAAATAAAGTCAACTCCAAATCTCAGACCTTTTGGTACACAGACCCTGGCGGTGATGCTGAAGAGCCCTGCATCCTCCCCAGCCACCTCACCCCCTCCAGGGACAAGTGTCCCCCCCATCCCTAAGGGATCTGGGACCAGGACACACCAGAGCTCCCCGCAGCGGGGTCCCAGCTGGCGAGAGATCCCATGGCCGTACGGATCAGGAAGGAGGAAGGAGACACACGAGCCGGGAGGGCACGGTGACCTCCCCCTCCCGCTTGCTCGCCTGAGACCAGGGACACCCGCTAAGCCCCGGGGAATATCGGGTACTGGCTGCTTTCCGTTGGGAACGCAATGCACGCCAACGGCTGCGCTCCACCACCAGCTTGGGGGGGGTCTCCCGCGAAAGCTGGGAGATGGAGAAGAGCAAACCCCATTCCCACCGCAGTGGGACCCCCGTGGCCACAGGAAGCAAGCTTTTTCCTCCAGCACGACGTGAAGGCAGCTTCAATGCGAGCGAGGTGGAGGGGGAAAACATCTCTGGGTAGAGGGGAGCTGCCCCGGAGCCCCCCTCCAGCACAGCTCTGCCTTTCAGCTCTCCCCACGTCTCAGCCCCAAACCCTTCCCTCTCCCCCCAAACTCTCGCACCAACCTTTTTCTTGAATATATATTTTTTTTCCTCGGATATATTTTTTTTATTCCTCTTTTTTTTTTTTTTAATTCCATTCAATATTTTTCCAACTAAAACGGCTCCCTGGCTCTCCCACTCCAACTCTCTGCTGGCTTGCAGCAGCAGGACTAGGGTCCATCTACACGTGACTGAATCTCTTCCCCAGCCTCCACCCAACCCCTGTCCATCACCACACTTCAAAAAAAAGGCTCAGCAGGACCTAAACTCCAGCCTTGCCGCACGTTCGCCCAGGCTTTAGGCACCGATTGGAAAATCCCAGTGCAAGGAGCAGCATCTCCCTGGAGTCCGGTCCCGGACAGTGGAGAGGGGCATGATCCAGCCCAGGAGAGGTCCAGCTTCCCCTGGGGAAGCACCCACCTCACCGCACCCCAGCCAGAGAAGATGCCCATGCTCCCCATGGCATGGGGCAAACCCAAACCCCACCGCCAGACCAGCGGAATACACCACCGGAGCACGGTCCTCACCCAGCACCTCCCAAACCGCGATCCCCCCACGCCATCCCCATCCACTGAACATTCCCATCTCTTTCCCCACCTCCCACGGAGCCTCTTCTCCCCCAAAGCCACGCGCCGATCGCATCCCAGCTCGCAGCCGTTCAGCTGCGCTGCAGCCGCAGGGTTTCCCTGCTGTGAGCCGGAGCAAGGCTGTGCATCTCCTCACTGCTACAGCCAACCCTACGGGCCCCCCTCGGAGCATCCTGAGGGGCAGGCTGGGATGCAGGGCACGTAGGGAGGAGTTGGGGGAGAGCAGGAATAGGCACCCACAGGTTCAGCACCCAAAAAACACACCCAGGGAAGGCGCTTGCTCGCCGGCATGCAGGCATCGCTCTGTGCATCCTCCCCGGATGAAGCTGTGGAGGAAAACCTCGTCTCACCCTCGCACCTCTGCATCCCAACACCCGGAGGGACCCCAATCCGCGGTTTTCACAGCCAGCCATCTGCAGGGCCGGCAATCCCGCGCCATCTCCCCGCCTGCCCGAGGCTGCCGGTCCCGAAAGAGGAAGGACTCGGCCCTCCTTAACACCAGGATAATCGCGGAGACACGGGGCAGCCACTTGCAGTTAGACTTCTGTAACTTGTGGCTTTTCCATTAAGCACGACCCTGCAGCAGAGACAAGAAAACAAGCGGCGCAGCCTCCCCGTAGCCGCTCCTTTGAGGCGATGCACAAGCAGCCTCATTTCCTGCTTCTCTTATTAGCATTATCCCGATTTCCCCGATTTTACCGTAAGGCCCAAAAATTTGCAGGATCATGCTGCTGCTACGGTCGGAAACTTTGGGTTTGCCAGCTGAGAGGCTTCACCGGCCTCCAGGACTGCTCTGACCCGCTCAGGAAAGCCATTTCTTGCCTAAATAAGCACTAACTCTCATTTCTTTCTAATTTCTTTTGGACAAAACCTGCTATGAGAGTTCAGTCCGAACAGAAACGTTACAGCTCAAGTTTCACCCACCACTATTTCGCGTAGTTTTATGCCACCCGAGCAGCCCAATGAGGTCTGCAAGGGTAAAGCCGGGAGCAATTAATCACGAAGCTGAACCGTAGGGCGAGCGCTAGCACCTGCCCCTCCGGATTAGCCCTGCCGGAGCATCCCAGATTGCATCCCCAGGCGTTAGCCGAGGGCTGGAGGAGGAAGGATTTTTTTCCGATAGAGAAGCACAGGCTGAGAAACTGTTGGGAAAGGATGGGAGGGTTGGGTTTGCCCCTTCCAGGCAGCGACGAGTGGCTATAAATGGCCTTCTTTGTCATTGCAGCCAAAGCGGCGGGCGGAAAAATGAGGACGGAGCCGCTCGGGGGACACACACACACACACACACGAAAAACACCCGACTGGTCTGGGGGTCCCTCCTGGGTCTCCTCCGGTCACCCAAGTCCCTGAAGGTGGAACGCCAGGGTGCGGTGCCGAGGTGCCCTCGGTGGGGTCCCGTTATCCCCAAACCCGCCTGGACGATGCAGGATGGAAAGCCACCATTGGGACGGGGGGGGGGGGCGCCCAGC
>NW_008796200.1:265709-268645 GCF_000699145.1 Aptenodytes forsteri
TGGGGACGGACGCAGGGATCCCTGGGGTCCCCCCTCGCTGGGTGCAGGGATCCCATGGGGACGGACGCAGGGATCCCTGGGGTCCCCCCTCGCTGGGTGCAGGGATCCCGTGGGGGCGGGTGCTGGGATCCCCCCGACCCCCCCTCGCTGGGTGCAGGGATCCCATGGGGACTGGGGTCCCCAGGATCCCCCTTGCTGGGTGCAGGGACCCCCAGGGCCGAGGCCGCTTCTGCCGGCGGGGCCGTCTGGAAGCGCGAGAGCTGTAGCTTGCCTGTGCAAAGCCGAAGAGTAATTAACAACAAGACTTAATTATGCCGGCAGCGACCAAGGCCGCACCGCCGGAGGGTTACGGACCGTGCCACCTTGAAGGAGCCACTCGCCAGGGCTGCTCCTCAGGGCCTCGGCCCTGCGCCCCCCTGGGCCACCTGTGCTCAGCCAGGCTGAGACCGGACACAACTCACTTCACCGCTGCACCAGCTGGTTTTTCCCTCCACAGCGCAGTGACGAAAACATCAGATTTATTTTTTTTTTTCCTTCTCTCCTTTCCCGCTCCACAAGTTGAGGCAGCAGCTCCTCCTCGCTGCAGCTTGGGACTGGGAGAAAAACGCGCGAGAAACCTGTTATTAGAGAAGGAAATACATTCGCAGCTGGGAAAACTAGAGGGCACCAGTGCTCTGGTTTGTGTTTCCCTGTGCTCAGCTCCCTTATGGATGTGGAAGGTTAATTAGCTCATAATTAAGCCCTGTTTAGACAAACAGGCGGGGAAAGTGGAAGCTCGGTCCTCATTAGGAAGCGAATGCCCACCGAGCCCCGCAGCTGGCTGGGGCAGCCAGGGGCTTGCAGGGCTGCCCCAGCCAGAGGAGGAGGAGGCCGGGATGAAGGGGATCTCTGCACAAGGCTCTCCCAACAGATGCAGAAGATGCACATCTGGGGAAATTAAGCCGTTATTTCCCCCATTTTTTTGCACCTCTCCAGCAAAGGGAGCGGGAGGCCATGGGTTGGGGCACGGCTGTTTGCACAGTCTTCGGCCAGGGGACCGAAGTTCAGCCTCTTCCCACCCCACCAGCGGCCCTGTGGGGGCCTGGGAGGTTTGGGAATGTCAGTGGGACGTCCCAAAAAATTTGTGACTGGTCCGTGCTGACCAAGGAGAGAGGCTGGGACACAAAGCACAGAATTACAAGAGCAAACATTCATGCACATGAGGAGGCCCAGCCAAATCGGGGCACCCCAAATGTGGCTTCACGCAGGGTTCTTATACCCTTCAGTCGTTCAGGTACAAGACGACTTGACTAATCCCTAGCACCCACGCTACCGATTACTAATCAACATCAAACTTTGCAAAGCAACTCTAGTTTTGCAGCATCCTTGCTGCTCGTCTATTGATCCAGATGTCCCTGGAGTCAGTCTGGCTGGAGTTACTGATCTATGACGCCAGACGACGCTGGGAGGGTTTCAAAGACGTGTCAGAGGGGCTAGGACGCTGGCGTTATCTTGGTACCCAGGGTATCCTTTATCCTTCATGGACAGCTCTAAGCTTCCAAGAAGCAAAGTCCTTCTTTCCAGGGACAAGCTGTCCTTTTGTTTGTTTTATTTAAGCATGAACACTCCCAGAGTTGCCAGCAAAATTTTATTACCTCCTTATATTACAGTGTATAATGTGAATTAGGACATATTGACAAAGTAAATACACTGTCACACTATAAAGACTGGTTGGTGTATTAGTTAGGGAAGGGAATTTTTGTAAGGGGGATGGTGCCCTCGGGGACCGCAGGGAGCCAGCACAGGGCTTTTCATCGGTCCCAAATGACGTCCCCAACAAGTGGCACCTTCCGGACTCACCCCATATTTGTGGGGGACAGAGTCGGAGCCGGGCTTGGGTCCCTCTGCAAGAGTGGGGTTTGTTCCTGGCTGCTTGGACCCTATAAAGGACTGCCTTAGAGGTGGCAGAGCCGGAGAGGACGAGCTCGCAGCCAGCCACAGCCCGTCCCGGTGCTGCCCGAAGCCGCTCTCTCCCCACACCAGCGGGATTTCAGGGATTTCGCAGACAGGCACAAGCCCGAGCCCTTCGCACGGCATCCTGCCAGCGATGCGCTCAGCCCTGCCTTGACGAGGTCTCTGGGAAGACACCCCCCCCTCCAAAAAATTAGGGGAGTGCCGATCCACGCCATGCCAAAGGGATGATAATCCTGGCCAGGGCTTCTTCTGCCAAAAGCCTTTCTCCTTGATGGAGCTAGAAACTTTAGGGGCAGTGAAGTTGTATCCCATCAGCCTCGACCGTTTGCACACACCGAAAATCAAAACTGCCAGCAAGGAGCTGGGGTTTTTGATGCTGAAAGCGGGGAGGGAAGGGGGGTTCCCAGTGCCACGTGGCAGGAACCTTATTTAGGGTTTCTTCACCAAGCACCCCGAAACGCTCACAATTGACCCCAGAAGGCCACCCCGGGTGGGAACAAAGATGCAAAAGGGAAGAAGGGGGCAAAGAAAAAGGGGGCAAAGAAAGGGTAAGGAGGGGGACAGAGGAAGGAGGGGGCAATGAAGGGGCAAAGAAAGAGGGGGGACAAGGAAAGAAGGGGGCAATGAAGGGGCAAAGAAAGAAGGGGGAAAGAACAGGGTAAAGAAAGAAGGGGGAAAACAAGGGGGCAAAGAAGGGAACAAAGAAAAAGAAGGCAAAGAAGGGGCAAAGAAAAAGGGAAAAGAAAGAGGACAAAGAAAGGGGTAAAGAAGGGGGCAAAGAAGGGGGCAAGGAAAGAGGGGAACAAAGAAAGAAGGGGGGAAAGAAGGGGTGTTGTGGTTTAACCCCAGCTGGCACCTAAGCCCCCCCCGGCCGCTCGCTCACTCCCCCCCAGTGGGATGGGGGAGAGAATCGTGGGGGTAAAAGTGAGAAAACTCGTGGGCTGAGATAAAGACAGTTTAACAGGTAAAGCAAAAGCTGCGCA
>NW_008796200.1:268822-274565 GCF_000699145.1 Aptenodytes forsteri
CTGGTGGGGTGGGGTGAGGAGCAGAAAAGGCCTTGACTCTGTGTCAGCGCTGCTCAGCAGTAACTAAAACGCTGTTTCCAGCACAAATCCCAAACACGGCCCCGCACTAGCTACCGGGAAGGAAATCAACTCTACCCCGGCCAAAACCAGCACAAGGGGACAGGCGGGGGATCGCCCTTGCCGCGCAGCGGGAGGGCGGGGGGGCTTCTCCTCCCCGGGAAGGGGTGCCCGGACGGGGCGGCCGCGTCCCGCCCCGATCTCGGTCTCGGGGAAACGAACCCCCATGGAGCCCACAGAGCCCACAACCCCAGGGAGATCCGTGGACCCCACAGAGCCCCAACCCTGGGGTGCCCCATGGAGCCCACAGAGCCCCCATGGAGCCCACAGAGCCCACAACCCCAGGGAGATCCGTGGACCCCACAGAGCCCCAACCCTGGGGTGCCCCATGGAGCCCACAGAGCCCCCATGGAGCCCACAGAGCCCACAACCCCAGGGAGATCCGTGGACCCCACAGAGCCCCAACCCTGGGGTGCCCCATGGAGCCCACAGAGCCCCCATGGAGCCCACAGAGCCCACAACCCCAGGGAGATCCGTGGACCCCACAGAGCCCCAACCCTGGGGTGCCCCATGGAGCCCACAGAGCCCCCATGGAGCCCACAGAGCCCACAACCCCAGGGAGATCCGTGGACCCCACAGAGCCCCAACCCTGGGGTGCCCCATGGAGCCCACAGAGCCCCCATGGAGCCCACAGAGCCCACAACCCCAGGGAGATCCGTGGACCCCACAGAGCCCCAACCCTGGGGTGCCCCATGGAGCCCACAGAGCCCCCATGGAGCCCACAGAGCCCACAACCCCAGGGAGATCCGTGGACCCCACAGAGCCCCAACCCTGGGGTGCCCCATGGAGCCCACAGAGCCCCCATGGAGCCCACAGAGCCCACAACCCCAGGGAGATCCGTGGACCCCACAGAGCCCCAACCCTGGGGTGCCCCATGGAGCCCACAGAGCCCCCATGGAGCCCACAGAGCCCACAACCCCAGGGAGATCCGTGGACCCCACAGAGCCCCAACCCTGGGGTGCCTAAAGCACCCCACAGAGCCCCCATGGCGCCCCCCCCGCCCACCACACCAGGGAGATCCGTGGACCCCACAGAGCCCCAACCCTGGGGTGCCTAAAGCACTCCACAGAGCCCCCAGGCCAGGAGCCCCATGGACCCCACAGAGCCCCCAACCCCAGGTAGCACCGTGGACCTCACAGAGCCCCAAACCCGAGGGTGCCCAATGGACCCCACAAAGCCCCCGCTCCATGGACCCCTGGTTCCACAGAGCCCTGGCCCTGGCTGGAAGCTCTGGAGAAGGCAGGGGTTTGGGGCAGTGGGGGCAGTTGGCACCCCAGGGTACTCCTGGTGTTACAGGGGGAGCTCAGCCCAGTGTGGCAGCTCAGGCTCGCACAGCCCGTCCAGCTCCTCTCCCACCCAGGTGCAGCCTGGAGCCCCCTGGGGTGTCCCCCTCCGCTGGCTCCCCCCAACCCCACTGACTCTCCCCTCCGCACCCCCCCCAGTCCAGGGACCGTAAAGTCCTCGGTGACTACAGCGGGGCGCTCAGCTATGGCTCCACTGCCAAGTACCTGAACATCACCGCCCTGCTGCTCAACATCTTCCTCGTCATTCTCCTCATCGCCCTGATCGCTAGCAGCACCATCAGCGTGGTGAACCTCTTCAACCAAGAGCGGGAGCATCATCCCTTCCTCAACCCCACTTAGGCCTTCCCTTGCTCCGCGGGCAGAGCATCCCCCCTACGTCTGCTAGGAGCCCGCGTCACCCCTTGGAGCAGGGGGGGATGTCCTCCATGCGGCCCCCTGCAGCCCGCTGGGGTCCTGTCCTGCTTTCCTTGCGGCTCAAAGCCCCTGCGGAGCCCTCTCTGATGGCCACCCTCGTTGGCCTCCTGGGAAGTGCCTGGAGACACCTCTCCTCTGGCAGGAGCCGAGCACCCAAAAACTGGCTGTAGCAAAGGGAAAGAGTGTGCTTTTCTGCTTGCCGCTTTGCTCTGATTTTATAGCCCCAAGTGCCTCTAAGAATAATCCTAAGGAGAAGCGCCTCACTGGGAGAAAACCTGGGTCAAATAAAGGTTTCTTTCACTTTTGCCCCTGGCTCGGTTTCATTTTGGCGGGGGGTGGTTGGGGGTCCCCCCACCCCAGCTTGGCCGGCTGAGAAACGGCGTCCGCCCTTGGGACCTGCCTGGAGAGGGAAATTGTCCCTTGGCACGGAGCACCACAGAGATGATGCTCAAGGATGCACCAGGCTCGGTGAACCCGGGTACTCGTGGGGAAGAGGCATCCATACGGGATGCAAAGCGCTTGTAAGGCTCACCCCAAGGATGCGGGTAGCACCTCATCTTTGCCAGGGTGTCACCAGGAGCACCCCCATCCTCACTGACCCTCAGGAGGGGGGTAGGAGCAAGCGGAGCTGAGAGCAAGCTTGATATTTGGGTGGGGGGCTGTGCAAAGGGCTTGAGCAAGATGAGCTCGAACATGACTGTGCAGCCGTGCGCAGGGCAGCAGGGGCCGGGAAAGGCTTCCAGAGGGAAAGGGAAGCTGTGGGTGGTGTGGCTCCATCCCAAATCGCCTTGCTGCAGGAGAGAGCCGTACAACTCAGCCCCTGAGAGATGGGGCGGCGCTGGGACTGCCGGGTGATGGGGGTGCCAGCCAGGCAGGGCTGCTTTTGGGGCGAAGTGAGACAGCACCCCCCCTCTCCTCCCCTCCAAAGCTTTTTCAGCATCAAGCCTTCACGCCAGCCATCCCCGCCGCCTCAATGTAAGGGCTGGCTGGGAAGCGGGCAGTAATCCTCGCGCCTCCGGGGCTGCCCGCACATGGCACTCGGCTGCCCGGCTTCGGTGGTGTCCGAAGTGACCCGGGCAAGACCCAAAATCCTGGCTGGAGCCTATCTGGCAGAGCTTCGGGTATGCAGTTGGCCTGGCTTCCCCTTTCCCCAGCTCGCTGTAAGCCTTTGCGCTCCTCGCCCTTGGCAGGCTCAGGTCTGCAGGGCTGGGGCCCCGCGAGGATTGGAAAAAAAAAGGCCTTTTGCCTTTTTTTTTTTTTTTTCCTCTCCCCAAGAACATTAGGCTCCTGCCAAGAAGCTGCACTCATAAATAAGATGTCAGAAATCCCGCCCGCAAAACACAACAGTTATTTGTCGCAGGATCCCTGGCACCAACCTCCTGGTGAATCATTTATTCCTCTGCTTCTTCCCATAAGAGCAAACAAGCATGTGCTCCCAGTTGCAACCAGGGCTGCACGCTGCCCGCCCGGCAAACAAGCATGTGCTCCCAGTTGCAACCAGGGCTGCTCGCTGCCCGCCCGGCTCGCAGGCCACCGACATGCCCGCCAGCAGGATACCAGATCAAACGTCCCCATCCAGCTGTGGGGGTCAAGAAGTTTTATAAAAGGGCAGCAAACCCCTGCTCGAAAACATCGCCCTGACCTTTCAGGCGCTTGGCTGCTTCCTTACAGCGCTGGCAACAGCCGCGTCCCATTATACAAGGGGTTGGCGGCGCGCCAGCGGGATGTGCTGGATCGCGCCCACCCCTGCGCTCTCCTTCCTCTTCCTGCTTTCTCCCCGACACCCCGGGGAAGGAGCAGGATCCAGCCTTGTTCTGCCCAAATCCCTCGCAGCACGTCGCTGCCCCCGGGGGTTTTGATGCCCATCTGGGGTGGCACAGGGTGTGGGCTTACCGTGCACCCCCAGGAGCTCTTCCCCCCCTCCTCAATCAGCCAACACACGCAAAAAATCCTGGGACACATCTTCCTAGGGACGCTCTGCAGCCAAAAACCCACCAGGGCGGTCCCAGTCCGATATCCCTGTTGGGAGCAGGATAGAGTCGGAGAAGGAGAAGCAGCCCCTCACCCTCCGCACCACCCCAAAACCCTCCCGCGCCTCCCCAAAGGGCAACTGGGCTTTTTCAGCAGCAGGGAGGAGCAGGGCAACAGTGCTCCAAGGACTCGAACAGCCTGTTCGTGCTCTTAAGGCAATTGCTTCAGGCTGTTGGCAAGTGGCCACCAAGCCCTTGCGTTCCCGGACACACTGCCAGAAGCAAGCGCCGAGCGAGCGGCAGGACCCGTGCCGGCCCTCGACGAACCATGTAACTCAGCAAGCCGCTCTCAAACCAGCTGAACAAACCTCCCGCAAACCTAACGGTGCCGCATTCGCCTTGCAGACCCTTCCCTCACGGCCCCACTCACAAGCATCCCCGGGGACTAAAAGACCTCCCCAAGGGCTGGGGGAGCAGGTGGGAGCGGGGCCAGGCAGAGGCGCTGGGACGGCAGCAGCAATGTTGGTTGAACTTTGTCTCCCTGCTTTCTAGCATCTTGTTTGTTCAGTTGCAAGGGCAAATAAATGAAAAAGCTGGAAACACAGGCAGGGAGGTGGGAATTTCGGTGGGCAGTTGGCGCCGAGCTCGGGTCGGTGAGACACCAGCTGTAATCCTGCTTGTGCCGAGAGTTTGTGGGAGATGGGATCCCTAAACGGACGTTCAGAAACAGTGGACAAGGAACAAAGCGGCTGCACTCGGTCCTCGTGGCTGCCGGTTGCCCCTGGCCGGCATCCTGACACTGCGGGTCCTTTCACCTCCACACGAGCTGGAGAAGCAGGTGGTGCCCCATGGAGGGACCCCAGCACCCCAAAGTGGGGAATCCCCCCCACTGGGCTCTTGCAAGCAGCTTTTTCGGCAGCACCGTACATCAGGCGTTGGGGCTGCAGAGGAAACACTCCCCTGAAATCCCCACTGAGCCCGAGCCCTCCTCCATCCATCCCCTTGCCCATCCCCGCCGGCCTCCCCACTTCCCGCAGTGATTCCTTAATTATCACCACGACCTAATGAACCTCATTAACCTCAATGAGCGTTCCCATGCCGCCAGGGAAGTAGCTGAGGAAAAGAAAAATCTTTAATTTCCTGTGGGTTCGGGACAAGTGATGTCAGGGGCTGGGACTTTCAGATCTGCACCCAAATTACCGGAATGGCCAGAAAACCTACGTGGCAGCAAGCACAGGTGACGAATACTTTGTGCCTCCTGGCACAACCCTCCACTCTTCCTGAGTGGGGAAAAACCCATTTGTCAAGAAAATACCAAGGCTGGGTTTCCCTTCATCAGCCTGTCACTTGGCCTCCAGGAGCCAGCCACCGAGCAGGAAGGATGCTGATGTTCCTAAACCCACATAGTTTGTAGCTCTGTGCCTTGGTGTTTTTTTGATTCAGATGTTTTTTACCTCCCTGCTGCTTTCTTGAAGCTTTCTTCTTTCTTTTTCCACCCCTCAACCTTTTTTTGGCAGCCACAAGACCTCATCACGGCTACGAGACCTTGTCATGGATGCCGAAACCAAAGGGAGGAAAAAATCCTTGAAACCCAACATGCAAATCCAGCCGTTGGGTGACCCCCACCGCTGCTGCCGGCTTTAGCCTCCATGAATGGGGATCGAGCCCTTGGCAGTGGTTTGCAGCTGGGAAGGGGGTTTCGGGGACTGGTGGCTCCCCCCCCCCCCGGTGGCGTGTCCCCGCTGTGACTGAGCAGCCCCAGCGGTGCGGCTCTGCCCTGCCCTGCCCAGGGCAGAAGTCGCTTGTCAGCCCAAGAGGGCAAAAAGCAAAGAGGAACAGATAAGGCGCCCACCCCGTGACATCGCCCGACCCATGGGCATCCCCCTCCACCTGCCCCCCAGACCATGCCCGGGGCTGCGGCTCTCCCCCCCTCCTGGC
>NW_008796200.1:274600-275173 GCF_000699145.1 Aptenodytes forsteri
CCCGTCCCCCAGGAGACCCGGTGCGCCCATCCCAGTGCCCTGCGTGGTGTCAGGCAGGGTGGCCCCACCCCGGCAAACCTTTACTCTTCCCTATAAATAGCCCAGGAGCCTGTGCCTCTGCTCCTCACCGGTGACGGGCTGCCATGGAGAACTTTCCCCAGTCCGTCAGCATCAACATGCAGCCCTACGGCAGGAACTGGGCAGGTTCCCCGGCCACCGCCTTTGGCCCCACCATCACCTCTTTTGTTCAGCCGGAGCCCGTCCCCAACCCCCAGGACTTCGTGCTCTGGTCCTTCTTTAACAGCATGTTCTGCAACCCCTTCTGCCTGGGCTTCATCGCACTCGTCTTCTCCGTTAAGGTGAGGGGAAACTCACTCCCATCCCACCACCTCCCTGCCCGGCTCGGGGGTCCCACCTGCTGCCTGCCCCCATGCCAGCGCTCCCTAATCCCACCTCTTCCTGTCCCATCTTGTCCCACCCCACCGAATCCCATCCTGTCCCATCTTGTCCCACCTCATCTCACCCCGTCCCATCTGGTCCCACCCTGCCCCAAACCGCCCCGTCCCCCCCTTG
>NW_008796200.1:275488-277294 GCF_000699145.1 Aptenodytes forsteri
CCCGCGGGGTGTATAGGGTGCCCAGCCGCCTCCCGGCTCCCTCCCGTGGCCCTCCCGAAACCACCGCGAGCCTTCGACCCTACCGGAGATAAGAAACAGCTGGTCCCCATGCGCTTTTCCTTTATTACCTTGAAAGCGAGTAATTTTTAAACGGCGCCCTGGTAGCCATAGAGAGGTGCATGTCAGCGTCTGCCGGCACCGTGGGAACTGCTGTGTGGGCGCTTCCAACCTGACCCCCCCTCTTCTGCCCGGCTGTCCCCCTCCTGCGCTGCTGCCCCAGCCCCCCAAGAGGACTGTGCAGCGCATTGCCAAGCGTAATGGCTCTTAATAAGCCATTAAGAAAGCGCTTTCAGGCTGCCGCGAGCTGCGTCAGCCTGGGTTTCTTGGGGTTGCGGCAGAGCCCGGTGGATCCCGGTGCCAGGCTTCGGTGAGGCCAGCTGCTCAATGGCGAGGGAGGCAGGGATGTCCCCTCAGCCCAGCGCCACCACCGCCGCCGCCCGCCTCGTGCCGTTTCGCTGGGTTTCTTGGGGTTGCGGCAGAGCCCGGTGGATCCCGGTGCCAGGCTTCGGTGAGGCCAGCTGCTCAATGGCGAGGGAGGCAGGGATGTCCCCTCAGCCCAGCGCCACCACCGCCACCGCCTGTCTCGTGCCGTTTCGCTACCCATTTCCCTCTCCCAATCCGCAGGCCAGAGATAAGAAAATCGACCAGGACCCGGCAGCTGCCGGCACCTACGGGAGGACAGCCAAGCATCTGAACATCGCAGCGCTCTGCCTGGGCATCGTGGGTACCATCATCTTCATCGTGCTGCTGGCTGTATACTACAAAAACTTGCGGGTGGGCAGCCACCTCTAACCCCGTCCCACCAAGGAGCAGCAGCACCAGGGCTTTGTTTTTCCTTCCCCTCCACCCCACTCATCCGAAACCCACCCGCCTCGCTTGTGGGGGAGATGTGCGGCTCCTGTGGGACCTTTCTCCCCACTCCCACTGGACAAGGGGTGTCCTCAGGCACACTCCTGGCGCACCCTGACTGAGACAACCCTCTTCAGCATGAATCCATGGGGTGAGCTCACAGCAAATAAAGCTCCTTCCCCACCCTTCTCCTTGGAAATGTCATGCTTTTGCATTTTGGGAGGCGTTATTCCCCCCGAGGCATCGTTATTCCCCCCACCTTGGGGGGCCGGGGCTACCCCATAACTCAGACGAGCAGGGAGGCAGGGCTGAGCGAGGAAGAGCAGCAGGAAAGGGGCTTGGAAAGGGAGTGCCATGTTGGTGCTATCAGTTAAATACATACACACACACCCTCGCAGGGCTTCTGGCATGTTTAGAGACGCCCCACAGCCCTCCCGGACCAATTTCTGTGCTTCCTCCTGCCTGCATTATCTACCATCCCAGGCGGAGATGGCCCCTGCGGGGAGGGGGAGTGCCAGTCTCTGCAGCCCCTGCCGAGGATGGGGCTCAGCGGGGGAGCTGGGGGGTCCCACCTTTCCTTGCGCCTGCCTGCCTCTCATTTCGGCACCCTGAAACCATCCTCCAAGCCCACACCTGTCCCTGCCCCACCTCGCTGCCAAGGGAGCGGCTCTCCAAAGGGGAAATTTGGCTTTTGAGTCCCCAAAGCTCCCTTGAGTCACCTCTGAGTCCCCAAGGTCCCCTGGAGTCCACAAAGTCCCCTTAAGTCCCCTCTGAATCCCCAAAGCTGCCCCACACCCACCAGCTTACACTGGGTGGGGGTACAGGGACACGGGTGACCGTGCCCTGGGTGGCAGTGCCACCCACCGAGGAGAGGGCTGAGCCCCAGGGTGGCACCCG
>NW_008796200.1:278250-285244 GCF_000699145.1 Aptenodytes forsteri
TAAGGTCCCAGCACCACCTTGCGGCCACCCCTGGACCAGGCTGCGCCCCCAGCCGGGTCCCCCCCTGCTGAGCCCCCCATTTGCCCCCACAGGCCCGCGACTGCAAGGTGCTGGGGGACCTGGAGGGTGCCCGGCGGCATGGTGCCCGTGCCAAGGTGTTGAACATCATCTGCTCCATGCTGCTGGTCCTCATCGTGGTGGCCATCATCGTCGTCATCATCGTGATGTCCACCACCACCTGACTGCCGCGTGGCCACTGACCTGCTTGCTGCCAGCCCATGGGGTGCTTCTCCTGTCCCCTCCTCCTCCTCCTCCTCCTCCCAAAATGTCCCTGTGTCCCTGCTTTGGGCGTGTGGCACGCTGAGAAAGAGAGTGACACCCTGTCCCCTCGCTGCCTGCACCCCTGGGTGTCCCAGCACAGCCACCACATGGAAGGCGATGGGTGGGCCAGGCTGGGATGCGGGGGACAGCCCCCCTTTCTTCTTCGTTTGTGTGCCTCAGCAGGGATCTGCTGGGCTTCCCGGTGTTTAACCGAGCTGTGACGCGTGTATAGGTCGCTGTTGCCACAAATAAAGCTCGCCCTGCCAAACCCCCTCGCCTGTCGCCTTATTCACAGCGGGGAAGGAGAAGAGGGTCCTTGTGCATCTTCGGGACAGCCTCCTCCTCCCGCTGCTGCTTCCATGGCTCTCTGCCTCCATCCCCGCCATGGTGCAGAGCACTTCCAGCCCAGATCCCAGGTAAGTTTCTTCCTAAAAGTTTAGGCATGGCAGAAGAAGGAAAGAAAAAAAAAGAATCTCTGTGTTTTTCTGGCTGTACACACCCCATCCCGCTGCACAGCCCCATCTCCTCCCAATTCCAGGGAACCCCGTAGAAGTAGCTCTTCCACATTAAGTGGAAGATTAAGTTCCCATTTAATGCATCGGGTGGCCCAAACGCGCTGCGAACGAGGGGCCTTTGTGAGAGACTGAAAGAGTTAATGTCTCAAACCGGTAAAACAAATCACGGTCTGCATAGCAGTGATAAACCTTAAGCGAGAGGTCAGATAACTCAGGACACGGAGGATGTGCCGGAGGGTGCGTAGTTCCGTATCCCGATAGGCCCAGCCTGACAACGCACCATACATGGCCCAAGGTCATACAGAGTTTATTTGGGGAAGGGGCTCACGACCACCACCCCCAATGGCACCTGCACAAAGGATCGGGAGGTACATAACTCCCCGAGAGGCGGGGACTAGTATTTGGGGAAGGGGCTCACGACCACCACCCCCAATGGCACCTGCACAAAGGATCGGGAGGTACATAACTCCCCGAGAGGCGGGGACTAGATTATAGAAAGGCACAACTCCAAGGAGCCGTGCGCGCGCGCCCATCACCAGAGGATTGCCACGTCCGTCATCATCATCGTGGGATCCAAGGGTGGTGATATCTCTCTCTCCCTCTCTTTCCTTCTCTTCTTATAAATGCTTCAATAGAATTCACGCTGCCTACTATTACGCTTTCCAAGTTTAAGTTGCACGTTCCATAAATAAAGCGTTTAATTGATCGCCTGGTGTCGTTTCACCTTAGTTTAGCCCAAGGGAATCACGAAACCGCTACGACCCCCTGAGTCACCCGGTCTGGGTTGTAACAGCCTTCCCAGCGAAGACCACCTGGAGGGATTGGGCTGAAGGTATTGGTGCGAGCTGGCGCAGCGAGAGATCCTGGCACCGAGGGTCTGTCTCGTATCAGCCCCTCAGGGTGATGGTCACTTGGTTTCAAAGTCATCTCACGGCTCCATCCCAACAGCCCTCCCCGAGCGCTCAGCCTCTCCCTCCGTCGTGCTGGAGCCGTCTGTGCTCCTCATCGCAGGAGGTATGCTGGATATAAAAAGCCCGTAGGCTCGCAAAACCAAGTTTGTTTCTCCTAGCTCCCAGCCAAGCATGTCTGATAACCGCAGCCCGGGAAGGGCTGTAATTTCTCGGGTTTATATATAGAAGAGTTGAGGTCGTGCCGTAGACAAGGACTATATAAAGGGGCCACCCTGCCCTGCTCCCCCAGCCAGGCTGGTGGAGCAGGAGAGCCACGGGGTGCCCCTCTCCGTGGCCATGGACACCTCCTACCCGCGGGAGGATTACCTGCCCGCACCATCCCACAAGCGGGAGCCGTCTCCCACCGTCCTTGCCATTGGCGCCTCCCCAACGCCCCGCGACCACCTCGTCTGGTCCATCTTCAACACCATCTACATGAACTTCTGCTGTCTCGGCTTCGTGGCGCTCGCCTTCTCCGTCAAGGTACAGGCACCGAGCAGGGATGGGAGACTGAACATTTGGGGTCACCTGGGAGCCCTCCCTGTGCTGATGCCAAGGGATGGACTTCCCGAGGAGACATGGACCATCTGAAATAACTACCTGGGAGGGCTGGGGTGGGCGACAAGAGGCTGGTTGCAGGTGACACCATCGCCCAGTAAAGCCCCCACACTTTTCCTGCCACCTATTAACTAGGCTGTGAGACCCCCTAGATAACCACAGCCTCCTGCCACTGCCAGAGGACCAACTGCTTCTTCCTAGAAGGTGCTGAGGGGCCGTGCCGCCCCCGGCCCCTCCACCTGCCCTCTGGCAGGAGCAGCTCCAGCTGGACTGGACCAGGGTGGGGAGATGGGGGAAAGCGAGGGCTGGTGCCAGCGAGGCTCCGAAAGAAACAGGAGAGAAGCAGAAGGGAAAAATCCAGTGGCAAAGACAGGGGGGCCGGGGGGAGCCGGAGCGCACAGAGCCGGCGGGCAGCCTGGGATGGATGGATGGATGGATGGATGGCCACCCTCTTGGCTGGTGGGGAGCTGGCTGGCAGCGTGGCACTGCCCGGAGGGCTAAATTGCAGGCTGTGAGGGTGCCGAAGCCACGTAGCCAGGCTGGGAGGAGGCACGGGGAGGGAGCTGCGGGCAGCCCGGGCGCTGCTGCCCCATCTCTCGGCTGTTGCAGGCGCGGGACCGGAAAGTGGCCGGGGACGTGGAAGCCGCTCGGCGCTTCAGCTCCAAGGCCAGGTGCTACAACACCCTGGCCACAGCGGGGAGCGTGGTACTGCCGCTGCTGCTCGCTGCCCTGCTCATCACCGGCGTCATCCACCTCTCCAAGCTCGCCCAGGAGTCTGTCGGCTTCTTCACCTACCAGTTCAGCGGAAGCGACGATGAGGATAAGTGACTGGTGAGCGAAGGGCTTGTAGAAACTCCTCCGCATCGCTGGTGGCCCCCCCAAAAAAAGACCACTGGTCCAGCATAACCCAGCCACCACCCATCTCTGCCACCCAGGGCCACGACCACAAGCTTTCACGTCCACCAGGCAGCGCGTGGCTGGGGGGGAGGCAGCCCCACAAGCTTCTCCCACACGATTGCATCTCCCCTCACCCTCCCCTGCCTGGTCCAGCACCCCCAGCCCCACGGTGCCTGACCCCGGCTCCCAGCCACGCTTCTTGGGGCAGCTTGATTGTTTTTGTTTACCCTGGGTTTTTTAACTCCCTTTATCCTGTGTGGAGCACAGCATCCCTCCAGCCTCGGCGATTACTATTTAAATCATTAAACCATTTCACACATTGCGAGTCTTCTGCGTGCGTGTGTGTAGTGCGGGGGGGCGGTGCTAAAGGGACAGTATAAATATGACTTTTTCGCTCTGATCGTGCTCTTCACAGCCAGGAGAAGTAATAATCTCCACGACCCTTAGAGTCACCCAGCCTAAAACAGCCACAGGCCATCGGGGCCCCTCCTGCGACTGAGGAGGGGAAAGAAGCAAAGAAGTTTATTGGCCTCGTGGGGACACGCTCAAGCAGATGAGATGTCATCCCCTCCAAGGGGTGCTGAGACTTGCAAACTCATTGCAGTAAAGCAGACATCGCCCAGCAGGTCCCCAGGCAAGGACAGAGGGGATGAGTGCAGGATGCAACCCCACTGCTCTGTGCTATCCCTCCCTATTGCCCTCCCCGGGTCAGAGCCAGTTCATTTTGACAACTGGACTAAAAGGATTTTTTTTTTTTTTGGGGGGGGTGCACCCCTTTTAGTGCCACCTGGACCCTGGCCTTTATCCCCAGCCCCATCAAAATCCAAATCCAGGTGCAGCCCATAGGGCTGTTATGAGGGGCAAGGGGATGGAGGGGTCCATTTGTCCTGCCCTGCTGCCAAGAACTGCTGCTAATTAGGGGTTGGGTGACTTTTGATGAGGCCTGACAAAGAGCCAGCATAATTATAAGGCAGGGGAGTCGCTTTGCCTCCTTCCTTAAGCATTCCCACATGCTGCCTGCGGCAGGGAGCGGCTGCAGGGCTTTTTATAAACTCTGTGGGATTCAGCTGAGATTCCTGGGGTTTGTTTAGAGAGGACAGACCCCGGCAGGGCAGGGAGCATCTTTGACATCCCCTCAGCTTTGACCCATGTCTTCTCTAGCAAAGGCATGGGGCTGGGAAACGAGGCACCAAAACCACGTCCAGGAAGGGGGATGCAGGAGGGGAGGATGCTGCGAGGTGCAGAGCTGGTTCCACACCCTTCCCTTTCCTCCCTCAGAGTTTCTAGGACATGGAAAATGCCTTAAGCAAATACACAGCAGGGCTTTGCTCGCCCTGAGGCTACTTAGCTGGAGGAGGACTCTGCTCAGACCCCAGAAAAATGCTGCACTTGTCATCTGACATAATATTAATGATAACTGACACCCGGGCTTCCTATAGCCCTTCAAATGTCAAGTTAGAAGGGCTTTAACTCCAAAACTGCTTGAAAAGAGAGATGATAATGTAGATAAGGGGTTAAAAACATGATAGGGATGTTTTACGCCAAATAACTCAAAAGAAAAGAAGCTGTGCGCTGCCCAAACAGGGCTAAAATGCTTTTGGCTGTATATTTTGTGACTAATATTAGCGCCAAAACAGCGCTCCGCTCCAGCCTTACTTCTGTCCACTCCACAGTGCTGCCTGCTGCCCCACGCTGCCTTGGCAGAGTTTCTCATTAGGGGGTCAGCAGGATTTGGGGTGGTCCCGGTCACTTGGTGTATTGAAACCCCAGAGGCACGAGGATCCTCCTCTTTATGCTCACTGGCAGGCAGGAGTGACATGGCGAAGCAGCAGTGGCTGAGTCTCCACAGCCCTTTGAGCCCCCTGAGCGACGCAGGCGTCCGGGAAAAAGAGAGGACCAAGCCAGGACGTCCTGGAGGAGCTGGGAGTCAGCACACGTACGGGCTGGACTAAATACAGATTTATCAGCTAGGGGCATCCTTATAAATGCAGATGTTTAAAGCAGAAACAAGTCACAGGTGGTTAGAAAACTCATTTAAAACAGTCACTTTCAGGCTTGATTTCGTCTCCACTGCGAAGTGAGAGATGTTGAAGGCACGTGAACAGGAGTCAGGGGGCTCAGTGCCCCCCAGCATAGACAAGGATGCCCAGCATCACTCTGGGAGCTGCTGCCACACCAGCCATGGTGAGAGCTCCGAGTCCACCACCCCTCCCCGGGGCCACAAAGAAAGATGGTACACACAGTCCCATGGGGGCAAAGGGTTTATGGCACAGCCTGGGACCCCTTCCACCCCACCTTTACCTTCCCCCTCTGCCAGCTTCTGCTCTTCAACTTGTTTCTGCTGCTTTGGTGGGTAAAACCCAGATCAACCAAGGTTTAAAATGCCTTGGCGGATGACCTCTGAATCCAGCCGGCCGCCGTGGGGAAAGAGACGCTCTGCCCTACAACAAAACCCAACCTGTGTGAGATACGGGAATGGCTTCTCCCCACATCTTTGTTTTAGGCAACAGACTCGGGTGGTGACAGGGTACCTTCACACAGGGGAAACTGCTGCCCCGACTCCTCCAGCACAGCTTCCAGGGGAGATGCCGGAGGGTCCCGGGGAGACTCGGTCACTTTGATCCTGATCTCTTCTTTGGTGATGGTGAACTTCAGTTTGTTGCCGAAGTAGGAGACGCCGGTGACTTTCAACTTGTTGATGTCATCAGGAAAGGCAGGGTTGAAGCGGAGGCTGGTCTTTGTGATCCTGGAAAGGCAGGAGCAGGTCAGTGGTGGGAACAAAGGGTGGCCACAAAGCAAAGCAGCTTTATAGGGTCAGCCAGCTCCCACCTCCCCAGACAGCACAGCCTCACACATCCCAGAGGCCCCTCCCATTACTCCGTGCATCTGTGGGCAGAGCGAGTCCTTGGTGTATCCCAAGGATCTCTGGGCAAATCCCGAACACACTGATGAAGCATCTGGTGAAGAGCTACTCAGGTCATGATTTCACAGCCCAGCACCCTAAGGCATTCCTGTCCCTCTTCTAGTTCCTTGTTTGGGGTCTGTGGTTTCCATTAGGTTTGATTTTTTTTTTAACTAAAAAAAAGAGAAAAATATTTATTTTTTTAAGGCAGCTCAGTTCCCCACTCATGTTCAGAGGGTGGCTTCATCAGATGCTACGCTGGCAAAATTTCAAGAACACCCTGCTCTGAGATGGGGAGGGGAACAGGGCACAGGAATGAGCAGAGGTGGCCATGGACCCAAGCAGGAATTGCCACTGAAGTCTGGTCATATGAACCTACGGGCGCAGGCTCTGGGCCACGTGCTGGAACTGAACTCCAGCCATGTGAGGAGCTCAGGAGATGGCTGTAGCTGGGATTTTTAGGATGCAAGTTCAGCTTCAGCCAAAATACCTAGCAGCATGTATCCGTTCTCATCTGCCGTTGCTCTGAAAGCTATACGACGCTGGTGAAGAGATGGTGGGAGCTCACCTCACGCCTGGTGGAGATGCTCCTGGAAGTGCTGCTCGATTAAATCACAAGACACACCTGACTGCTAGCACTGCCCCTCTCCTCTGTAATTTGCCATCTCAACCAAGATGCATCCGCACAGCTCGGTTTTCATTTTCCCTCCAGGCTGTGACCAAAGCAGGTCAGCAAGGTGTCGTTCAGAAACCCACATCAGCTCCCACTCCCACCAGTTTGAAGGGCTTTAAACTCAGCGCCGCTATATGTGTTCCTTCACCGAAAGATTAAAAAAAAAAAAAAAAAAAAA
>NW_008796200.1:285569-297385 GCF_000699145.1 Aptenodytes forsteri
GATTAAAAAAAAAAAAAAAAAAAAATCAAGCACGGCTTGAATCCTTTCTCCAAGCCCTTACCCAAAGTCAAACAGAGCCCATTTGTGTGTTTTGGCTTTGAATGCGAAAAGACAATGGCCACTGTTATCTCCTACTCAAATCTTGACACGTGAGAGCTCTTGACCATCATCTCCAGTCCGTTGAGAGGGCTCAATGGACTGGAGAGGACTCAAGAGAGGCTCAAGAGACTGGAGAGCCTCAGTGGCAGGCCAATGTGCCAGCCAGGGTCCGTGGCTTACAACGGGCAAGGCAAGAGCACAGCCTTGAGGGCTGCATAAATGTCATCTCAACATCTCTGGAAATTTGGCTGGAGCCCCAAAGCCTGTGGCTTGAGCCTGTGCCGAGAGGGGCCCAACCTGACACACACAGAGCATCTGAAGACCTTCAAGCTTCACAAAAGCTGAGATTAAATTTTTCAGCTGGGAATATGGGAGCTCACACCCAGCTCCACCAAGAAGCTGGTGGGTTTCTCAGCAGCTTCTGGCCACACACACAGAGTAAAAACATATAGTTAGTGCTAGAAGGTTTTGCTGGAAATCAAAAGGCTTGTCAGTTTGATCCATCCTCAATTAAACTAAGAATACGCTCAACAGACTGTTGCTTCAGGGTTGAAACCGCCGGGCTGCTTTGGATATGAGACACAGCTTTGAAGTTATATGAACAGCTTAATGTTTTTTTCTAAAATATTTTAATGCTGTGGCGATGCCAGCTGAGCACTTTCCTCCACAGCAGCTTGCAGAGCCCCACGTGTGCAGATGGCAGATTGCTTCAGAGGGGCCGCAGGAGCTCTTTCCACACCACATCCAAAGGAGACAGGATGATGCTTATAGCTAAGCCAGAGGATAGACTTAGGGAATGACATTTAGCTTCCCAAATGTGCAACTAACTCATCAAGTGACCCGGAGAGAGTCTCTTACCTGTTCCGAATCTATTTCCAGTCTTTAAAGTGGGAATAGGCCTACAGCTCAGTGTGGTGGTAGGGGACTAGGGTCTCCATTTACAAAGGTCCCCTTAGAAAGACCACAGTGTATAAGGTAAGCAGTCTTGTATTTGCCTGCAAGGTGGTTGTATGGACTTTCTCTTCAATTAGTTAACCAAAAGGCCAATGTAATCGGTGGATCGCAGTCTTTAAGCTTCATCCACACTTAGTGAAGAAACCAAAGCTACAACCACCTATGGAGTGGGCAGGACTGGATGTGTTTGATATGCAGACATCAAAATGATACATGCTAGCCACAATCCCGAGATCATACAGAGGTGTCCCTCTTCACTGAGGGTGTCAACTAGTGTTGAAGAGCTCAGCGTTGGCCTCACTTTGACTCCTTTTGAAGCCAATGGCTTTCAACGCTAACGTAGCTGGAGGAGAAATGGACCAAAGCTTATAATTTCTGATAACTCCACCCTGTTCTCCACCAGTGACTAACTGTCCCCAGTATCCACAGTTCATCCAGGATCATTAACGTTCCTGTTTATTTGTTACCTGCTGGGAGCTTTGGAGGATATTCTGGGTGCTGCAAGTTCCTTTCTTTTTCACAAGTAAAACCACATTGCTCCAGCTAAACAGTAAGGTTTCAAGTGACATGTAGTTGCTCAGAAATTAAATGTGACGTAACATAGGTCTCACCTGAACCCTGTGTAGCCAAAGAGGACAGCTTGCAAGAATCCACCCATCCCTGTCAAGAAGTTCACAGCTCCTGACCCATCCGAGTTCTCCACCCAGATCTGCTCCAGCAAGAGAAAGAAATGACTCAACAGTTGCATTAGGACTCTTCATACAGTTTTGTGTGTTTGAATACACTTATCATCGTCACTGTCACATATCGGGGGTCTTGCAATGACCATGCTCTGCTGGGCATATCTGACCGTCCTGGTATGAGGTGGTGGATGGGCTGTGATGCATCTCTAAACAACACCATCTCCGTTCCCTTTCCCATCCCCAGCAAGCAGAAGGAAGCCAGCGGTGACCATGATACTGACCCGTGGCTTTGTATTGCCTGGTAGGAAGCAGCTGCCTCCTTACTGCTCTTCGGAAGCAGGCAGAGTGCACAACCACCTAGCTGAATATAACAATAACCTAGTGACCACAAGTGCAGTCAGCACAGGCTGAGGTCTAAGTGATGTCTCTCAGTGTGATGTGACCTACTTGGGAACAGGCAAGATAGAAACAAGAGGTATTTGTCACGGGGAAGCACCCACGACACGCCACACAGCTAACCTTGAAGGGTTCTGTGATGTTGCTGAAACACTTCTTCAGTTGGCTCTGGGCTCTCTGCACCTCCTTTAGCTCCAGCCAGCCCACTGCAAACATGCTCTGCAGGAGAGAAAAATGGCCTTTCACCGGCTGCTGTCTCCAGCAAAAGCTTCAGAGTGACGCCACGGCTGGCATCCCTCTGACCCAGAGTAGGCATCTTCAGCGCACATCTCTAGCTCTGCACTGTCCACGTTCCCTTAGAGTTTAAAGCAGGTCTGACAAATCGTGCCTGCTGATGGGGCTGGCAGTGAATAACTCCGATGGAAACAACCACCTCGTGGACGAATCCCAGCTTAGGCTTTGCCCCTCTCCTTACCCAGGTCATGGCTGGCCCATCCCTCTCAGTGACGGGTTCGTACATCTCCAGGTCATTTCTCCGGACTTCAGAGCTCATGGGGTGCATCAGCGGGAATCCAAGCAAGACAACGTCAGCTTGTTTCACAGGCTCACCTGGGGAAAGGAGTCGGTCAGACCACGTATGCCAGCTGGGAATAACTGGCAGACTGATTGTCGACTTACTCATATGGGGAACAAACCTGACTCACACAGAATCATAAACTTAGAACAAACGCCACATCAACAGGGGGAAGGTAGTGGAACTGCAGGGAGGACAACTCATTGCTGCCTTGCTAAAGGCAGACCAGAACTGCAGTTTATGGTTTGACCTTGGTGCTGTGTTTGCTAGAAGCTGTGTCGAGGCAGGACACTGGCACATCACTAACATGATGGCACCCAGACTGGTGTCACCTAAACCTCAGGTGCAAAGGAATAGCTCCCACGATCCTGTGCAGCTAGGTTACCCTGCCTCTAACCGTGAGAAACTAGGCATGCATTTCCACTGGAAGCAGCCCCTTCACTTCCAGAGGGCCAGGGGTTGCTGGAAGGGCAAACACATGGCACTTGACCTTGGAAAGATAGACCCAACTGTCAGCAATGAGTTCATAGCACCCACATCATCTGCAGCCCAGTACTAAAAGTCTCTTCCTACTCTCTGTGTTCCCAAATTTCCTAATTTTATGAGAAACAATCTGCCAAGAGGCAGAGAAAACATCTACAAGCCAGGCTCTCCACACCGGCAACCCAAATGCTGCACTTGGAGAGCAATGCTAGAGATTTCTACTTCGGCCAACCATTCAGCCGCTGTTCCTGCGTTTGAACCAGTCAGAGTCCCCACTTCTTGCAGGCTTACAAAGAGCGAGCAGTGGCCAACTCGAAGGTCGGCTGCTGCCTCTCTGCTTACCTGGGCTGTAACCATCGTACTCGGGGTGATATTTTTTCTCCGCATCAAAGGGCACTTTGACTTTCTTTGCACAGTCCACCCACTCCTCTGGCACAGGGATCAAGAAGTCCCGAGCAACATCAGCTGCAAAATTTAAGCTGAAAAGATGCTTTATGTCAGGCATGGGTGCCTGTGACCCCCTCAGAGAAGGGAAGAGAAGAAAGGGATCAGAAAGAACTAATTGATCTGTAACTGCAAAGAAACAGCTACTCTGAAAGAACATGGGTCAAAGTTTAAGCTTGGGGTAGCAGCTTTCATCGCTGAAGTTGGGAGTCCGTTCCACTAGCTTTAGATGTCTCCAGCTGGCTAATTGTATAGACATCTCATAAAACACAGGGAAAGAAACCCTTCTGTGAAGTGAAATCCCTCTCAGTCTCATGTGGACACCTGAAACAGGTCAGATGAACCGCCACGGGACCACCTACTTCTTTCCGCTGACTGTAAAGGCAGGCAAAGGAGACCAGCTCAGATAGAGGTATGTGAAGAGAGGAAAGGTGTATCCCACGCGGGAGCCCTGCTGCCTCCTCCCCCTGCCAGACTGCTAGGCAGAAGAGAGACGGGCCAGTGCTTCAACAAGGCATGCACGTTACCTCCGCTGGGCCACGGCGTTGGTGTAAACAGAGTTATCAACCCGGTAATGATACTCATCTGGGGGCATGACACCTGGAGGAAGAGGAAGGGGACACTTCGCACCGCAGCACACCAGAGGTTTGTCACGGCTTTGTGCCCCTCCTCAGGGACGCGGCACAAGAAAGGGAACCCCTCCCGTTGCAGTGATGCCTGCCCACGTGGCGAGGTGTTGCCTCTCTGCTTCTGGCAGGATCCCACAGAGATCTCAGTGCAACGCTCAACAGAGGAGAGCATAAGTGGCGCTTGCCGTGAAGGAGAAACGACCTGGCTTACGGCTTTGACTGATGGGCAGCAGATGCCCTCAGCTTGAGGGCATCTCCCTCACTCCACAGGCAAGGTGACCTTCAAGTCATTAACTCTTTCCAGTCGTTCAATCAAGTTGATCAAGTCATTAAATCTTTCCCTAGCTACAAGCTCAGCTCCTTCCTTTGCTGCTTTCGTGCAGATTGTCCCCAGGAGGAGAGACAGCCAATTCCCAAGAGAAACGTGAAAATAGACATTTAAATATGTGACCCCTTTGGGAGCACTGGGGCTGTCTCCAAGGATCTTTGCACCAAGAACCAGCCTGCAGCAACCCCAAGGGCTCTTCTAGCTCTGATCACCCCAGTTTCATCGAGGCACTTTCGCTCTAACCCAGCCTTCTCCTCCAGACCCTCCTCGCACAAACACCTCTCCTTCACTTCTCATTTTCTTCCTCAGTGTTCCCTTTCAGAAGCAGCCCATCAGTGGTAACTTGCACTCGTTAACATAACGTGCTTTAGCAGGATTGCTGCCTGCAGAGAGACCCTTTGCCCTGCCAGACACATCAGCAGTTGTACTTGTTTGGCACCAACAGCACCAGATGTCCTTCAAGGGATTAAACTCCTGCAGGGTCCTGGGGGATTTAAACTCAGGTCTCTTAGAGAGGAAGGACTTTTCTAAGTCTTTTCTAAAGCCCTTGCACTCTGTTTTCTCTAAGTGCCACCAGTGACAACAGCATATCTGGAGGCACCCATGCTTGTGGCATCAGCTTGTACCACCATGGAAGGAGACATTTAGAGGTGTCCTATGAGTGTCAAGGGGCTGAGAGAAAAAACAACTGATACCGTGGCATTGGAAGAGAGCTGAGCATCTTGTCCCATGTTCGCACGGACACAAACATTATCTGTGAGATATTCCAGAGGGCAGGAGTCTGAAGAGCTCGTGCGCTCCCATCCAGGTCTGGCTGGAGGGGCTCCAAGCCTCTCCTTGCAAACCCCTTCCCTACAAACAGGTCTGGCAGTTGCAGAAGTACCTTTGATGTGGTAGCATTGCTCCTCCTCGCTCCACACCATCCTGCTGCACCAGTACTGAGCCACTGCACCCACCAGTTTCCAGCCTCCATCCTCCCTGAACAGCTTCTGGTCCTGGAGGGAGCCAAAGCCAGAGAAAAACAGGGACACGAAGGAGACTCAACCAGACCCAAACTCAGCAGGAGGACAGGAACTCTAAGGAGATGGACGTAGCAGGAGAAAAGGTCAGAAAACTGGCCTGGATTGAGCCAACAGGATGCTGAGCTGCCCATGAGGAGCAAGGACAGAGGAGGCAGGGCTGAAGAAGGGACCCCAGGGTGCTACTGGCAATTCTGACAGGAGCAGACAACAGCAGGGTTTCTCTGGGAAGGGACAGTGACAGTCACCAGATGCCCTGCAGGCCTTGCCACCGGGCCACCCAGGTGGCACACACTCCCTTTACCTGCGTGGTGCAATAATACTGCTCAAAGGCCATCAGAACGTCCCCAGTGACATGGATTTCTTGGGCTCCGTAGATCTCCTCAGGGCAGACTTCCCGGCCAGTGGCTGCACTCTCCCACGGGAACTTAGCACCCTGCCAGGAGAAGACACCCATGAGGCAGCTGAGCACAACATCCCGAGATGCTCTCCCCAGTCCACCACCTGCGGGCAATGCCCTGCTCACAGCCCCTGGCTAAAACTAGACCCAGAGAGGAAGAGCAAAAGCCCAACTGTCCCCCTGGGCGACAGTGGCTGGGTTGCACTGCCCTCAGCCCAACATCTCTGTCCCCACCTTGTAGCCTTGCTCCTGCGCGTTGCGTAAGGCTCCTTCCAGCATGCGAATCCGGTACTCCAGGATGGCTCGGGCAGCTTCAGGATAAAATAGCAGAATGTTCGGGAACATCCAGGTGTCCTGGAAACATCCAAGCAAGGCAAGATGGTGGGATTGGCTGGTGGGGCACCCAGATGCTCCCACCAGTTTCACCCTTCAAGTCCGCCCCCATCCCAAATGCTCTGACCATGATTTTGCGACTACTTAAAGGTGCTGTCCCGTGGGCTCATTAAAAGCGATAAATCCACAAGGGACTGTTTCTGCCCGTGCCTGCTACTCTCTGGTATCTCACTAGGATGATCTCAGCAGGACCTCCCATCATGCAAGAGAAGGGAGGCAGGAGTTCTCCAAAGCCGAAGGCTCTGGAGAGGGTCAAAACCACATGCATCACCAGGAAGAAAGCACACAAGGTCCACAGGACCGAAAAGCCCTTGCCCACTGGAAGACCAGGCTGGGTTTAGCACAAGAGCCTCAACACCATCCAGCAGTGTCTCCTGCTCACACCATACAATGGTTATTCAGCTGCAGAGCTGTGCACCCATTCGGCATGGCTGCTCCGAGAGCAGATCTAACCCTCTGGCTGGGGCAAAGCCACCCAGCCCAGCCAGCTTATTGAGTACACACCAAACCTATGTTTAAAAGCTGAACGTGCCCATCACGGAAAACACTTCTGTTTTTTCAGTGGTTCAGACACAATAGGGCTGGGAGGAGAAGGGCAGGTTTCAACTTGCTTCGTTTTAAACAACTAAAAGCCGGTGGCCATGCTCTAAGCTAGTCACTGAAGCTCCCTTGGGTGAGCAACCTGAACTATCTTAGCCCCAGACCTCAGCTTGAGGAAGGGGGCTGCCCTGCAGTGGGGTCTCTCCCGGCCTCTCGCCCCCACTGGCTACGCAGCAGCCCCAGGCATCTAGCTTCGATTTAGGCAATTTGCTTCCGAGTTAGAGGATAACCCAGACGAGTAATTCCAGGGATCGAGCTGGGTCTGAGTAGCTGTTACAAAAGGAGCAAGAGGATGGTCTCCAACAAAAAGCTGGTGCCAAGGTACCCATACTTGGGGGTAAGGAGGAGGCCTTCCAGCATCCTCCTGCTGAGACTTCTCCATCCCAGTCGCTGTGCAAAGCCCCCAGGTTACCAGCTAGCACGGCCTCCACCCACCTGGTCCCAGAAGATGTGCCCCCAGTAGTCCTCGCCCTGAGTGCCGTTGGACAAGCCGCCAGGGCTGATGCCGTGGAAGAGAAAGCCCAGGTTCCCCCGGGGCGGGATGGCGCTCAGCAGGTAGTAGAGACACCCGTAGAGGGCCTGCCTCAAAGGCAGAGGTCCATCCAGGTCTATGCAGCAGCCTCGCCACAGCATGGTCCATGCGTGGGCATGGGAGGAGTGCAGGGAACCAACAGCAATGAGGGCCAGCCCTTTGCTGTAGCTCCTCTTCACCTCCTCTTCACTCTCGGCCACGGCCGTCAGGAACTCCCAGGATCGCTCCCGCTCCTCCCCACGCAACGTCAAGTCTTGCGGCACGGGAGTCCAGAGCATGTGAACTGTGGGACGGGGTCCCCCCTCCACCTCGGGAACCAGCGTCTTCCCGTAGACGTAGCTGCGGGAGACAGCAAGCAACAGGGCAAGGGAGAGTGGAGCAGGTGGGACTCCGTGCACGTCCACCCACACGGAAGGGACCTCCCCCCAGCAGCTGAGTATCAGGCTCCCGTTCCCACCTAGGATGGAAGCTCCCTTGTCCCCACGCTTCAGCTCAGCTGCCGTCCCACCCCCAAAGCGCAGGAGACTGAAATTCATTACAACCGGTCCCCAATCCCAGCAAGCCATTTTTAGAGGTCATCTCCTCCAAACTCACTATCTTCCCCAAACTCATTTCTTTGTAATCACGTCTAGTCCCTGGGGCCTTCGTTGCTTTTTTACATGTCACTGTAAGTAATAATTCTGGAGTTGCAACTAATAAAAGTGTTTCTATACTTAATTTTGGTGAGGTTTTTTTTTTAACATACCTGCCAGGAAGAAGCAGATTTGCACAAGCCTCCACGCTACTTACCATTTCAGTCTAGCTCTAGCCTTACTTTTGCAATTCATTTCCTAATGGTGAGCAGGGCAGCGTGCAACAGCCCATGAAGGACATATTCAGGGCAAGATCCCCCTGTGATCCAAACTCACTGCGCTCCCTGGAAGTCTGGTCCTTGGTTCAGGTCCAAGTCCCGGCTCTTTGGCACAAAAGGAGTCTGGAGCTGGACCGTGATGGGTTGGGTGGTGTGAGCTGATCGTTGGACGGTGATGCTGAAGGCCATCAAGTGGACAAGGGAATGGTGAGCGTAGATCTGATGGGTGGCTGTATAATCAGTTGACTGAAGCACATGGCTGAAGGTTCCTGTAAGCACAATGAGAGCCATCAGTCTTTTGAACCATCAGGTCCTGATGTTCTGCCCCAGACTCCCATTTCTGCCCTATCCACTGGTTCCTACTAGCAAAGGAACCTGTTTCCCAGGTCCAGATACAAACACAGCTTTTGACTGAACAACACTGTTAACGCGCTGAATCTGGCCAAGCCACTGAGGAATGATTTGTGCTATAAAACGTTTTACCACGCTCCATGATTAAACAGCATTTGCCGAGCCTGGCTCCAGCAGGGATTGAGATACAGTCTGAAAAATCGCTCTTATTCTCACAAGAAAGGGGAATTTTCCACTTGCTCCAACACAACTCGGAAGAACAACACCCCGCAGGTGAACGGAGAATGGGGAGAAGAAAGATGCGACCTCGTGGAAGAGGCAACACAGGCAAAGAGACTTTTAACTTCTAGAAGAGGGTCACCAGCAGTTAGAGAGAAAGAGCGATGGGTGCCCGAGTTGGAGATCTGAAAGGAGGCAGAAGGACAGGGAGATTCCTGCCCGTGGTCTGCTGTTTACCCGTCCGGGTGTTCAAGGTGAAGGTCTCAGCCAGGCTGTCCGCGCCAGGCACCGTCATTCTAACATTGACAGGGCTGGGGATGTCGGCACGGTGCGTGTCTCCCACCGCCCCGTTGTACACACCGTTGACGTGGAGGATGTCCCGGTACACACGGGTGCCCAGGTAAGCGTTAGTCACCGTAGCCAGCAGCCGTGGGTCTGAGGGCAGAGAAGCGGAGGTGAACACGGCGGGGTCGTCTTTGCCATCAGCCATTTTTACCAGCCTGAGCTGCAGAACGACAACGACAGAGTCAGGTACGAGGGTTGCACGGACGAAGTGAGGGCAGGCCGAGTGTGGCCGTGCTGGACTCCAGCCAAACGCGGGAGCTGCAAGCTGCTTCCCTCTGTAACCTCCCTGTAACACGCCGGTCATCGGCAAAGCTGGCTGCTCGCTTGCCTCCAGCCTCGTTACATTCCTAGGGTCTCCCTCTCTTTTAGTCTCCTTTCTGATCACCACCGCCGCCTCTACCAGCGTTTCTCCTCCATCCCAGCTTTCCTCCCAGCGCCTGGGGTGGGCATCCTCCCCCCGGGCTCATTTCCTCCTTTGCCGCTTCCTTTGCTCCCTCCTCGCTCCGGCCGTCTCCCAGCCAAGCAAGGCGGCTCCTCCAGCCCGCCCAAACCTCACCAACTCATTGGCTTGGCCACTTCCCCAATCTCCCCCCCCCTTCCTCTTCTGCTGCCCGCTCTGCGGCAGGATGCCACCAGTTTCTCCCAGTACAACACAGCTACCTTCCTCTTCTTTCCTCCTCTTCCTCCCAGCTGTGTATTCCGTGACAATATTCAATACTCTTCTGTGGCCTCAGCAGCTCCCCATCTCCCAACCCGCTGTACCCCTGTGCTCCCCCTCACTCTTGCATCTCTAGTTCAGCTTCAGTTACTGGCTTGCTGGGGTAGGAGCTTTTTATTTCATTGATATATAAAAATATATAAAAGATATATTTATATATAATATATAAACTTATACATAAATATATATTAAAGATATAGACACATATAAACAGCACCTTACAAAAGGGAGCTGTAGGTGGTGCCTGGCAATGCTAAGCATTAGAATAATATAGAAACAATAAAGTAAGGCACTGAGAGACTCTCCAAGCGGAGCTGGAAAGCCAGCCGGAGCAGTACAAGAGCAGCAAGAGCTCGCCCCAGCCAGGCTGGCAGTCCCCAAAATCCCTCCCCGATAGCAGCTGGCTGCTGGCAGCTCTCAGGGACAGCTTGGTTTCCTCACGCCAGGCGGTGCCCGAGATTGAATTGTGAGAAAAATCCTCCTCCTGCCTTCAGGAAAGTTAAAAAAAAAAACAAACCACAAAACAAAACCAAAAGGGGGGTGCAGAAAGTGAGGAGGTTAGATCTTGCCTTTGGTCTGGGGCTGAGCGTGAACTCTGGCTGTGCAGGCAGAGGCTGCTGCCGTGGGGCTCCCGCACGGGGGGAAGGACGGAAGTTACCCAACTGAGACAGAAGGAAGGAGGTAACTTTTTTCCCCATCCTTTAAAAAAAAAAAAAAAAAAAAAAAAAAAAGATCTTGACATGCAGGTGTTTGCCCAGATGAGCTCATTGCCCACAGCAGGGAGCACAGAGGTTCCAGCACTGCCTGGCACTCCGGGGAAGAACGAACTGAGAGAGAAAAACCAGTCTCCGATGATTTATCATCTAAAAGCTGCCTGAGAAATGTGGCAATGGCCCCGGTAGAGAGCTGTGGCTGCTCTCCAGCCAGAGCGCGGGGAGAGCAGCACACACACCTCCGCAGCAGGAACTACGTGCAATAACCACCTTTGTCCCCAGCCACGCGCTAACCCATTTCCTCACTTGCTTTCGGAGCGAACGGATCCGGATTTCAGCTTTGGCACGCTTTTCCCGGCTTCCTTCCCGTGACCCCTCTGCCCCCACCGCAGCAGGCTTTTCCAGGCGCAGCACCGGTGCCAGTGAGCACCCGCCCCGGCTTCCCGCACCGCGGAGGCACTGCTGGCATCCAGCCCCACTTCTCCCAGCCCCTAACATCTCCTATCGCTGCTAAAGCCCAGTTACAGACGGAGCAGCATTTTACCAAGCTGTCCCCAAAGAGAGCCAGGTCACCTGCTGTTACACAAGGAAATGCCCGTCCTTCCCCGGGCTGAGCTCCACCACGCACCAGGGCCACACCGTCTTGGACGCAGCACCTGTCCCCAGCAGGCTCTTTGCCCTGGCACGACTGTGCCCTGGCTCTTGCCTTGCTGCACTGTGGTTCTCCGAAGAGATCCATGACCGAGTTTGACCGGTGTGAGTCCTCGAGAGATCCGGCAGTCACAGTGCCGCACACATGTCCTCTGACCGTGGCGAAGGCTCAAGCTACCCGTTTCCCTGCAGACCTTTTTGGGAGCTGGCGAAGCTCCTGCTGCCTTGTGTCGCAGGCAAGCCAAAAAGCAGATCCCATAACTGTTGAATGCAATGGCCAAAATTCACCCCACGTCATGCCCTTCAGCAAAGGGGGTGACAGCCTCTCCCTAGACACTTTCACTCCCCATCAAACACGGCGAGTGTAGGACAGCACAGAAGTATTGCGTTACAAACCCAAGCTGGGGGGGGGGGGGGGGGGGGGGGGGGGGGACA
>NW_008796200.1:297880-303010 GCF_000699145.1 Aptenodytes forsteri
GCCAGGGTGGGGGGGGGGGGGGGCAGGGGGTGAGAGAGCAAATTACTGTGGATCTAAATGGATATTCCTCCTGGATCCCAGACACGCCTCCAGCTCACTTGTCAACGCTCACTAGAAGATGGAGGCTCGCAGATCCACCTGTTACTGGATCCTATGTCTCTTCTGTCTCAAAGCCTTTCCTGCTCCCTTCCCCACACTATGAGCCACCTCCGAGCTCAGCCCAAGCATGGGGCAGCCCCAGCTTTTACTCGTCAGCCTTCACACTCCTGCAGCGGGAGCATCTTCAAAGTTCCCTACTCAGTCCCCATCGAGCACTACCCGCGTCCCTAATGTGTTAGAGGGGCATCACATTAGCGGTTTCTCTGTCCTACCCTCTGCAGCATGTTTGGTCCTTGTAGAAACAAACCTCTCTCAGCAGGAAGATCTACGGTCCTGTCCTCGTGGATCAGGGGAGACATGGAGAACACTGCAGCCAGATGCTGTGCCTCTCACCACCCTACTGCCTCTGCCCTGGTGCTCAGAGAGGAGGATTATCTTACTGAACAATCCAGCATTTACAGGATAGATATTGCACATCTGTTCTCCTCTCTGTAAATCCACAGAAAAGCCAACGTCCGACTCTAAGCTGCCATCACCATTAAGGAAGCAGAAATGTGTTTCCTCAGCCCAGAAGCAGTGAAAGACATCCCCTCTCTCTGCCGGCTGCTGCTTGGGGAAGGGGAAAGCTCCTCACTGCTCCCTCCTGAGCAAGGCGGGACGAGTCCCGCCGGCTTCAGCCTCAAGCCCACCACTGCCAGCCCCAGAGAGAACAGATACAGCTATCGACCGAGTCAGGAGGAACATGAGGTCAGAGACCACGCTGGAAACATGGTGTGAGCTGGGAAGAGCTCTGGGGAAGAGTCTGGGGGGCACAGATAAAAGCAATGTTGTTTGTCCTACCTCCAGGTCCAGTCAGGACCAAAGGGAAGGCTTTCCACGGGCACATGTGGTAATGTATCCTGGAGTGGCCTTCCTGCCAAAAAACACCCAGGGAGGAAGCTGAGAAAAAGGAATAGGAGCAGCAAGGGTGTCCGGGTTGAGAAGAGCTGCCGTACGCCTTCCTTACCAAAAATGAGAGGTGGAAAGGGTCAAAGAGCTCTCCTGTGTCAACCGCTCCTGGTCTTCTCAGAGAATCATAGAATAGTCAGGAAAGCAGCCGAGAAGGCAGATGCTCCCTGCACAGCAGAGCCTTGCTGGATCAGTCCCATTGCTGCAGATACCCGAGAGATGCTGTGGAGAAATCCTGACGAGCAGCAAAGCACAGAGCCCGACCAATTAATATTTGCTCCCAGCTCTACTCCTTTCGTATTCAAGGATCTAAAACTCATACCTTGCCACTGCAAGCTTAATTTAGTCTTTTCTTGAATCTTCACAGCCACCAGCTGGTCTCAGGTGAGGGCTGAGTCTATGGCAGAGGCAAGTACATCCAACCTGCCAGAGGGCAGGCAGGCTGCCCCCACGTGCTCCAGAGCAGAGACCCCATCAGGGCTCTGGGGTGCGAGCATCCCCTCCAGCAGCCGCCGGCACACAGGTGAAGAGCACTTCACTCCCCCAGCTGACCCAACAGGCATCCACTCTGCTTCCTTTGCTTTTGCAAAGGAATATTGAAATATTCTTTTTCAGAAAAGCCCTTTCTCACAGCAAGCCAAAACCTCCTCAAACTCTGCCGTAGCTTTTTCAAAGTAGCTGATCTTGCTGTGACCAGAACGGAGGGTTTCTGAAGGCTTTTTTTTTTTCCTTGTTCGACTGCAGAGTATGATTTTCTCCTGGATAAGTCAGGGCACAGACAAGTTTCTCTAAGAATTTCAGGGGAAATCTGTTAACCACATCTGTCCTTTACCACCAGCTGTTTCTCCAGCTTATCAAGGATTTTAATTGGTCCTTTTCTTTAGCTCCTGTTCAAAACAAAATTTGCAAGGCTTTACTCCTCAACAACGAGATTATTCTCCTACTAGTCATAGAAAACACAACCAAGCCTTTCACAGCTGCCCCAGGTCAATGTGGCCACTCTTGCTGTCACCCCTGTTAACCCCAGCAATGCTCCTCAACACAAGCTTTTGCCACAGATGAGAAGCTTGATCTACAGGAGCAAAAGAAGGTTTCTAGGTAGGTTTTCAGGAAGGGACCAAGGCACAGGAATGCTCCCCCTCCTTCACACCCTAAAAATGCTGAACACGCGAGCGTTGGTGGCAAGAGGGGATTTGAGATGCCTGCTTTGGTGCTAGCAAATGGCAGACTGGTGTGGCCGTGCTGCCGGTGCCTACGGACACCGCAGTTCTTGTTTGAGTAGTTCTGTGAGCAGACAGGTCCTTCTTCATCATTTGGTCTAGACAAACAGAAACAGAGCTAGAACCGCTCACAGCCCGCAGGCAGTGGGGCAAGATGGGGAGGGAGATGGTTGCTGCCTGGCTGCTTCCTCCTGACGAGGAGGAGAAAGAAGAACTCCCGACAACACGCAGGTCAGTATTTCTATCACTAAAAGCAACGTAAAGAGGCACAGAGGAACACAGGTTTGCTCAAGAAAACCAACTAAGGCTGAGGGGGAAGTAGATAAGTGTGAGGTGTCATCTAGAGGAGTTTTCTGGAGATCACTTACTCCTTTTCCTTGTCCCAGAGGCAGATGTTTTGTGAAACTGCTCAGAAGAAAAGTCTTTACTGTCGGAGGCTCCGCCAGCCCCCCAGCTTTGTGTCTGCTGCACAGAGAGATTACTGTCAGCTGGTTGGAGAAAAAGGCTCTGATGAGCAGGGAATCAAAGGGAAATCCTTTGGAAGGCCAGCTGCAAGCAGCAGACATAAGGTAAGAGGATTCTGTTACCGCTTTTAAATTTCAGCAGTCATCTTTCATCAACAAACGTGTGCTTGACCAGTCACGGTCCGTGCAGCCCATCGTGCCATTGTGAAGGTAAAAACCTGCACCTTCCCGAGACAGTTGTTCTGGGAAAAGCGCTCTGACCTCCTTCTAAAAGACAGGACCCAATTTCATCCCGCAGAAGAGCCTGCTGCGACCATGAAGCCCCAGGAGCTGCAAGGAGAGTCAGAGAGAGGAACACGGCATTCCCCAACTCCGGGAAGAACTCTGAGCTGGTCCGTACAAATCCTGGCGAGCTTTCCGCAGAGCTGTTTTTAAGGCAGAGTAGGACAAGGCTGGGTTATTCAGCAAAGCAGGCACATGTTGAAGTTGAAAGGGCACTATTTCTCCCACTGACAAGCATCCACACATCGGAGGAACGAGACCCAGGCTCAAGGCTTTCGGCCACTTCTGCTCTCAGGTCGGGGCAAGTTGGAAGTTGCTTTTGCAAACTCCAGCCCAACTTGATCAAACACCGGCAACAGACCTGCCGGCACCTCAGTCTGCAGCTGACAGGCTTGCTGGACAGACAACGCCACGTAAGGAGGAGCCTGGGCATACACGGTTCTGAGCCTATGCAAACAGCCGCAAAGGAACACGGAGAAGCCATCGCCACGGATGGGACGAGCCAGGTCCTGCTCATTGCAATCAGACAGAGAAGATCAGGCATCACATCTGCAACAGCTTAAAAAAAAAAGTACACTGTGTTTTGAGTGTTGTAAGTTTTAAAAAGCCTGAGAGAAGAATAGGTCTGCTCTCCAGCAGAGCATCGCAGAGAGCTCCCACCTTGCTGGCTGGGGACACGGTTTTTGACCTCAGAGGCGTGGGGAGTTGGGTGCTGCTGAGGAAAAAAAAAAAAAAAACCACACTTAAAGGAAGGAAAAAAAAATTAAATAGTGAGCAATTTGGGAAAATCTTGGCATTTAAGGGTTTTCTGCTGCCGTGCCCTTGGGAGAGCAGCAGGCCCCGTGCCGAGGGGTGGCAGCGGGGGGGCGGTGGCAGCAGTGACAGGCTGGGCAGCTGCAGCCCAGCTGCAGTAAGAAGAGCCGCTCGCCCGCCCTGCCACCGCCATGCTGGGAGCTTTCAGCGGGGCTCCCGGCTGCTGGCCACCGTGCTGCGGACCCCACGGGTCCCCCGGGCACAGATCACCTCCAAGCCACCCGAACATCCACTCTCTGCTGCTGTGAGTAGCTTGTGGGGGGCTGAAAAGGAGGGGAGAAGCCACCTGCTCCCACCCTGGTCGGAGGGGCACAAAACCCCCCTCTGCATTATAGCCAAATTATTGTTGTTGGGAGTGAAAGCAAAAGGGGAGGGGGGAGAAAAAAGGAGGAAAGGTGCCCCCAGAGCAGCGCAAGCTCCAGACTGCTCCCCCCCAGGGGGGTGCATGCCCTGCTCCCCCCCTTCAGGCTCTTGCTTCCATTTTATTTTATTCTTTCAGCACCTTTTTTAACCCTTGGGGCTTAGGGTACCTGTTGAGGGTCCCTGGAGCCCAGAGTGCCCCCCAGGGAGGCTAAGCCATTGGGCAGCCTGAGGACCTCAGGGAGGAGGTGGCAGTGGCACTGGCAGTCCCTCAAGGCACCCTGCCAGCACAGGGACAGACCTGGGCCCCACCCCCCCCCCTCCTTTCATGGGACACCCCAAAGCAGGTGTCCCCATGGGCAAGGATGGGGTCTGCCATCATCACAGAGCCAGAGCGTGTAGGTCCCTCCGTCATTCCTCCCTTTGGGGATGATCCCTCCAACACAGGAGCCTCCAGCAACCCTCCTGGGCTGGGTGAAATGAGCTTGGAAAAAGGAGCTTTTCACCAGAAATCCTGGCTAGGTTTCACCTCCACCCCTTGCTTGGAGTTTATCCCCTGCCGCCTTTCCAAGGTCTGCAACAAAGTGCTCACGAGCCTGGAGACTCTTTTTCTAGCCAAATAAAAAAAGAAATAACAGTGACAGTGCAAGGGGTTAAGTGCTGCCCTGGTGCACCAGAAATATAAGAGCCTGCTGCTGGTTGCAATTCACACCTCAAAGTCATTTGAAAGTCAGGCACAGCTGCTCTTGGAAACACCACGAGCCCAAGCCTCACTGCTGACTGAAGGTCACAAGTTGCTCTGATTTCCCAGTGAGTATCATGACAGAGAAACAGAGAGTGATAGAAACAAACCTAGAGAGCAACCAGCTTGGTTCACTGTTGGTGGAAACTGCTGCGCTTACCCAAATCTCCCTCCCACAGCCCCAAGGTCAGTCCATCTGACA
>NW_008796200.1:303165-315463 GCF_000699145.1 Aptenodytes forsteri
GGGTACCTGTTGAGGGTCCCTGGGGCCCAGAGTGCCCCCCAGGGAGGCTAAGCCGTTGGGCAGCCTGAGGACCTCAGGGAGGAGGTGGCAGTGGCACTGGCAGTCCCTCAAGGCACCCTGGCCAGCACAGGACAGACCTGGGCCCCATCCCCCCCCCTCCTTTCATGGGACACCCCAAAGCAGGTGTCCCCATGGGCAAGGATGGGGTCTGCCATCATCACAGAGCCAGAGCGTGTAGGTCCCTCCGTCATTCCTCCCTTTGGGGATGATCCCTCCAACACAGGAGCCTCCAGCAACCCTCCTGGGCTGGGTGAAATGAGCTTGGAAAAAGGAGCTTTTCACCAGAAATCCTGGCTAGGTTTCACCTCCACCCCTTGCTTGGAGTTTATCCCCTGCCGCCTTTCCAAGGTCTGCAACAAAGTGCTCACGAGCCTGGAGACTCTTTTTCTAGCCAAATAAAAAAAGAAATAACAGTGACAGTGCAAGGGGTTAAGTGCTGCCCTGGTGCACCAGAAATATAAGAGCCTGCTGCTGGTTGCAATTCACACCTCAAAGTCATTTGAAAGTCAGGCACAGCTGCTCTTGGAAACACCACGAGCCCAAGCCTCACTGCTGACTGAAGGTCACAAGTTGCTCTGATTTCCCAGTGAGTATCATGACAGAGAAACAGAGAGTGATAGAAACAAACCTAGAGAGCAACCAGCTTGGTTCACTGTTGGTGGAAACTGCTGCGCTTACCCAAATCTCCCTCCCACTGCCCCAAGGTGAGTCCATCTGACAGCCGTGGGTCTGGAAAGAGCGAGAAGCGTGGACAAGTGTGCTCGATCCATTGCATTAGACGCAGCACCAGTGTGCAACCGTCCCAGGAGCCCCACATACAGTGTGGCCGTCGCGCAGCCGTCCCACTAATTCTTCTGTTTCTTCTCCCGCCGGCAGGAGCAAGCCATCGCGTTTTCCGTGATGTCCGCGTGCTTCCTGATACCAGCAGCCTGGATCATGGCACACGTGGAGCACTACAAGCGCAGATCAGATTAAGAAGCGGCAAGAACAACCTGCACCCCATTGAGAGCAGAAGTATGAGTGAAGATAAAACCACAGATCTTCACTGGGAAGGAACCGTCTGAGTTTGTTCATTAAAATTCACATTAGCATTCAGCATAATGGCTTGTTGGTTTTGCTTCAACCGTGTGCTTGTTCGTAGGGGAATAGATCTGTAATCCTGCTGTTGGACAGCACGCTGTCCTAAAGGCGGTACTCCTTTGTAAGTTTGCAGCAGGCTCCCGCAGGGAGGCATATTTCCCACTGGAGCTTTTACCTTGTACAGTTGCAGTGAAGCACAGGGCAGATGCCAAGGAACCACTCACAGCACTAGCAAGGAAGCAAAATCAAGTTAAATTCCTAGCAAGAAAATACTCAAAGGCTGTAAGTGACATTTAAAATGGTCTGCGGTCTGGGTGCTGCACATCTGACTTTTCTTCCTGCATGAAGAACCTCTCCACCCCCCAAACACACACGAAATTTCCTAATTTGCATTATGGAAGCAGACAGCCAGCACTTGCTCCCACACAGGAAGGTTTGGGTAGCAAATAATACGTCCAGATATCTTGGAAAAACCTCTGGAACAACTGTCATAATTCACTTAGACTGCAGATCTTCAGTGACCTGCTGAAAAATTTACATACAAGTGATCACTCCCCACAGTACAAGAGGGTTGTCAAAATACTCTCAGGAGAAGACTTTAGTGCCGTTTCAACAGTTAACGCTTCAGGTTTTTTTGATACTCATCTAAAGCGATAGCAGCCCTAAAGACTTTAGTGCTGTTTCAACAGTTAACGCTTCAGGTTTTTCTGATACTCATCTAAAGCGATAGCAGCCCTACAATGCATTAGCTTTGCCGCACAGTCGGCATTTCATTTACTCCTAACTTGCGGTGACATGACACTACTAAGGAGGCTGTACTTTTTTAAGCCTTTTTCCTGTCCTTAGCTATAAAACAAAGGAAACATTTTCCTGATCAGAACGCTTGTCTCCCCCACATGCTCTTCTGAAGGCAGTAAAAGTGACATCAGGAATGAGCTTTGAAAGACAAGATGAAGCAAGAACTAGGGAAAGTCAAATTGCACAACACAGGAGGAGAAAACAATGTGGTTCAATGCACACTCCAACGGCTGAACAAACAAGGGCAGTGCAAAATGATAAAACTGATGGACTGGACATGAAGAGGCAGGCATTCAGAACTGAACAACTCCAAACCAGGAAGAAATTTAGGCCAGAACTGATTGGAGAGGCAGAAGGGTGGAGGGTGACCAGGGTCTGGGTATAGGGTCTGACAATTTGATTGTTGTTGTTGTTCTTAAAAAGCTTAAGTCTCCCTTGCCTGAAGCATCTTTGCACCCGCAGAGCAGTCTAGCATCAGCCACCTGCTTTCATTTTTTCCCCGTGGCTGGCATTAAACCCTGAGAGTCAAGACAGCAAACTAGAAAAAGCACGCAAAGTATAAAAATTCCAGTAGTACAGTTTGTTAGAGTGACACCAGAGAATCAAACTGATAACTAGAGCTCTCGAATCACAGCAGTAATCAAACTGGCGCTGCGAAGCAAGAACTGACCAGGGATACATTGGCAGCAGCATTTAAAAATCCACTTAAATCCCAAGGAATTTAGCCAGGTATGTGAATATGACTCCGTTCAATTTAAAGTTACTGTTATAAACCTTAGTGTAGTTTGCTATTACCGCCTTATAATTAGGAGTATTATGCATCCAAATGGATACTTGGAGGCAGCCTCCAGTTCAGATCTGCATTTGTTTCAAATTCTCAAAGCGCGCAATCATCTTCCATCCCCATAAAGACATCGCAGCAGCAGTAGAGCACAACAATTACATTACAGAAAGCTTTTAAAGTAGCAGTTGTTAAGAGGCAAAAGCAGAACAAAAGCTTGTTGTCTCGGCCCTTATTTAGGCCTTTTCAGTCAGTAATGCTTCCTCAACTTGAGAAAAGGCATCAGGACTACAGCTTCCCACAAAAGAAAAGAACTTGACAATAAAGTACATAAAGTAAATTACACACTAATCTCACTGGTGATTAACAGACTGTTTAAATCGTCTTGTTCTTGGACAAGGGGTTTTTGTAACATGAGACTTAAAAGAAAGCATATTTCTAAACAGATCAGAGGCTCAACTGCAAGTTATGAAGACGACCGACGCAGAACTACAGAAAAGGGAAGGCAGAGAAGTTTATTCCAGCAATACTGCTGCACCTCACTTTAGCACAAAGTGTTTGCAAAAGCCAACCACCCCCAAAAGTATACAAAACCACATCCACTAAACAGTAATCCTGGAAAACACCCTTTGATGGAGTAAACGCTTCCTCTACTGCAGATGAGGAGGAGGGGTCGTGGAGAAAGGGGGCAAAAGGAGAAAGATGATTTCAGTAATGCTGCCTTTTGGCTGCTGCAGGGGCAGGGGGAGAGACAGGTTACCGGGGAAGGTCATGCCCTCCTAAGGCCGATACCACTAAGTAATACCACATATTGGTCAGGCACCTCTCTAGCATGTTTTCATAAAGGAGCTTCTGCTAGCCCCTTTACCCGGCAAATAGCTTCCACTCCCATAACATGCAACCAGCATCACATCCTCTCACAACAGTTTGATAACAAGACTGATAAATCAACCACTGCGGAGCCTTTGTTCTCCTTTTACGAGAGCAGGATGGGAGCTCTCATGATCAGTGCCACTAATGTTAGCGCATAGGGAAATCTTGACTCCAAGCACCAAAGGGTTACACAGCAAAAGGCCACTTACTCCTCCGAACAAGCGTCAAAAAGCTGCTCTCCCCTCTGCCCACCCACCCCCCTTCAATATAATTCAGTACAGAGTCAGTGGTCTGAGTGCTGCTAGCGTCAGCAGCAGTAGAAATTACTCTCCCAGGGGTAGTGCAAGGTCCTCTATGTTAGGATGTCATGAGCTTGGTGCTCCACCAACATCTCCATGCTCCTCACGTCTGTGCACCAGAACTCCAGGCGGTCTTTCATTCCTTTGATCTGCAAGGCAAGCCCACAATAACTTTAATGCCTCAACTACTGGAAATACCGATATTCACCTTAAGGACAAACACTTGGGATCCCAAACAACTACTCAAAACCCCATACATCTAGAAAGATGCTACTTAACATCTTTTACCATCAAAATGGCCATGTTTAAAGTTAAATCGAAATGCACAAAAGGAATTGTTTGCAGCTAGTATTTCATGTACTGAATTTTTTTTAAAGGTAAAAGGCACCCTATACAGTCTCCTAAAATGTTACAAGGATGAACTTGAAGGTGCTGAGCTTCTCATCTTTATCACCCTGAACTTCTCTCTTCCCAAGACAAGTGTGCCACCTACAACCCAGAAACTCCAAGATTTTGTTTCATGCATTTAGGCTTGAAGCAGCCACACAGATGTCTGCATCATTCTGGAAAACACAGTCATAGCATTTGTGTTTTATGGTGGTTTGTGTGGCTTTCAGAAGAGAAGTGTCACTAATATCCTGTTCTATCTCCTGACAGGTTTCTAACTACTTACTGCAAAACACAGCTACAAAACGCTCCATATACCCAAGGTAAAAGCTAAAGGTGGCAATGTAAAAAAGAATGAGGAAAAGCTGATATACTTCCTCGTTTTCCAAGCATCTTAAGAAGCACTAAGGAGACGTTCTCAGTGACCCTTCACAGTTAATTTCCAGGTCACTTCACACACCAAAACAAGTTAGTGCTGCCTTAATATTCAAGCTGGTCGTTACCTGTTGTAAATCCAACACGCGTGGTTGTACCCATGTCATGTGCACCTTCTTATCGACTTCATCGATACTGCCCTTTACCAAGCCTACCGAGAGAGCCTTCATCACCAGCAGTTCCACCTAAAAATAAATAGTAATTCAAGGAAACAACTGAGAATCACCCAGTTTCCCCTGAGATGAATAAAACCTTTAAATGGCACTAGCTTTTGGAAGACTGTGTACTATACACAACAAAATCAAGAGCAGCTGCAGCCTCTCTCACACCCATCTTTTAGGTTATAAAACTGCCTTGAGACTCGACATCTAAATATACAGGAGAGATTTCTTTTCCCTACGAATGGATTTATTTTCTTTTCTTTTCTCTGAAATCCCCGGAAGAACAAGGTAATTGGAAAAAGTCAACATGGATTTACCATGGGTAAGAAGTGCTTGACCAATATGATTGCCTTTTTAAATTAAATAACTTGCTCAGCAGTCGAAGAGAGCGCCGTAGGTGCCCTGTACCTTTCTTTTAGCAAAGTGCTCAACAAGACCTTCTACCACATCCTTGTTGACAAGGCAATCTACAGCACAGACAGAACCACCACAAGGTGAGTGGAAAATGTGCTAAACCACCGAGCTCAAACATCAGAGGCTTGAACAGGCAGCTGGTTATGAGTAGTGTTCCTTAGGGGTTGACACTGGGTCTGATACTAGTTAACTATCTTTAAGCTAGCCAGATGACAATTTCACAATGACACCAAACTGGTAGGGAGAGGTAGGTGTGCTGGAAATAAGAGCTACCATGAAGAGAGACCTCAATAGATTGGGCTAACGTGAATCGCATGAAGTACAGTGAAGATAAGCATGGAGTCCTGCACCTGAGACCAAACGACCACAAGCAACAGGACAGGCAGAGGTCTGACTGGCTGCGGTGATACTATATACTCTGAATATACTCAGCAGAGTATCCTCTGATGGAAAGGAGCAGAGTCTGGGGGGGACAGCAAACTGTGCAAGAGCCAGGGGCGTGCCCCTGTAGCAACAAAGGGGAACTGTCCCCTGGTCTGCATCAGTAGGAACGCAGCCAGCAGATCGAGGGATGTGATCATTCCACTCAGCACCTGTTGGAGCATACCTGCAATACCGTGTCCAGTTTTGCATGCCCCCCCTTTCAGTTTAAGGGGGGCACTGCAAAACTGGAGAGAGTCTAGCCAAGATTAGGAGGCTGAGAACTTGACATTATGAAGAAATTTTATCTGTTCAGCCTAGATAAGAGGCAGCCTGGGGATACCTCATCACAGTCTTCCAGTGCCTAAAAGGCAGTAACACAGAAGGTAAGAGGTACTGTTTTCACAAGGATGCAAGGTGAAAGGACAAGAGACCACAGGCAGGATTTACTTCAGCGAGGATTCCATCTGGATAACAGAAGAAAATTCTTCACCATGAGAAAAATTAAACATCAGTGACATTTCCCCTCGCTGGAAATACTCAAGACAGCTTGGCAGGGCCCTGCATAATCTAATCCAAAGGCCTGCTTTCAAGAGCATGTGGGAACGGATTACCTAGAGCTCTCTTCCAACTTAAGACTATGACTAAGAATCTTCAAAAATTTATTTGCCAAGAAACAGGAGCATCAAGCAGTTAATTCCTTCTTAACAAAGAAAAAAGTTCTCCAAATGCACAAGAACAGGGGAGAACATTTCTACTTAAGAGTTCACCTATGGGAGTACGTCTATCCAGACACTTGTAGATCTTCAGAACTTAGACATTAATAAGTTTGTCTAAACCTGAACTCACCTCATTCACAGTGACTTTGGCACTCTTAGCAATCTCTTCAAAAGTGAGCTGTCTGTGATTGGCTGGTCGGGTGAAAGTCATCTGAATTCAAGTAAACAAAACAAAAAATAAATCCCACACAGTTTTAGTTTTTTCCAACAGTGCGCACAGCTTCCCTCGTACTGCCCTGCCGAGCTCTCAGTCTGCAGTAGCAACTGCATTTGAAGTATTTTGATTAAATATGAGAAAGAAAAATGCATTTACATCAGCAGAAAGGAGTAGTACCACTCCCTCCTCCACACACACCTTGCTGCTCCACACAGATTTCTAGGCAACATAATCTCCAAATAAAGCAGATCAATCTGTGTTGAAACATCTCAGTGCATACCAAATCCCTACACAGTACCTATAGGTGGTAAAACTCATTCACAGTAAAACACTAGAAGTGGAATATATATATACACATTAACATACACAAATATTGGTATGTGGGTGCGTATAAACATACATCATGCTCCAGAGAACTCAATATTTAAGTTTTTGAAACAGATCCAGGGCCACGGAGGTTTATACACCAGTATTATTTGGTAACAACAGAGCCAAAGCCTTCAAGTGACAGGAAAAACTGTTTAAATGTTTAGGGTTACCTATCTGGGAAAGGATTTTCAGTCCTTAGTAAACAAAGATTTTAACTGTGTTTTAGAAATCTTTGTTATACTAGAACACACTTTAAGACTTATCATTTCAGATACCATCCTCAAGATACAAAGCTTGCTCTTTTCTTCCCCACCTCCATATCCTGCCTGAAAGAGCACACCCTTGAAATTGCAAACAAGTAGTACACCACAAGGCTTTTTTTCCTAGCGGTCCTTGCCTTTTGGCACCACCTAGAGGCAAAATTTGCAGTCAACTATTTATACCCACGAGTTTCTGTAAGAGGAGTGAATGAATGCACCCAGCAGAGAACAGAATATTCAGCAGTACTACCCCCACCAAAAGGCAGCTGGAGCAGTCCCTTTCCATTTCCCACATTTAACACATCACAGTTCTCAGCTCACCTCCATAAGACATAACAGTTGAATCTTCTGCAGCAGAAGTGCTTCATTTGCAGCCAGATCTGGCTGTAAGAGGATAAAATGGAACAAGTTATTACTTCCCCTGCTCCCCCCCGGGGGAGAACAGCATGCTACACAAAGTTATTACTTCCCCCGCTCCCCCCCCGGGGGAGAACAGCATGCTACACACAGGAGTAAGCCACGTGGGGACCCACTACCCTCATTTACGAGGGAGGAGGCCATTACAACCCACCCACTACCTGGTAACGGTTCCATAAAACAAGTCATAAGAACTGCACAATTAAATGCAGCGCTTCGCAAGGCAGGCAACCTTTTACCAAAGGCCAGAGCCTCGCACAAGTGGACGTACAAGTCGACCTGTAAATTACTGCTATATCAGTAATTTCTGGTATAGTCAGCGTAGCTAATATCCAACACAACTGTTTTCCTCAAACTTCCTAGAACACAAGGGAAAACCACTATTTTACATCGGAAGCAGTTTAATACTGGGAGTGAATGGCATTACGGAAATTAAATCAGAGATTATCTTCCTGTGCAGGACTGCATGCCGGCTTTGTTTGCTTTCCCCTTGGATCACAAGAGATTTCTCTTTACTTCTTTCAATCAACCAGACACAGAGGAAAGCCAAAAGAAAACTAATGATACATATCAAGATGAAAGAAACATTACTACTTCTATGATTAAAATTATACCAATGCACCGGAGTCAGGAATTCTTAAGGTAAAGGTCTACAGAATCTAAGTGTCCTCTGTAAATACTGAGCCTAGGCCTTAAGCAATATAGCAACTCATTCACTCACCTGCTGACCCCACGCCGACTTCAAAGCCTGAAATGTCTCTACGTTACCACTGTTGAAGGCATAAAGTGTGTCAATCAGCCACTGCCGATCAGTGTTTCTCAGGGACTCCAGAACGGGGTGCATGAGCTGCAGAAACCAGGCAGGACAGCGTTAATAAGGTAAAATGAATTCCTGATACTCAACGAGTGAAGCAATGCAGCATCAACTTACCAGCTCCCCAAAGTTATAAACACCTTCTCCCAGGAGCCCTGCCAGTCCCAGGGTAAAGGCTCTCTCCTGCTGCTCTGATACTGAAAAAAAAAAAACCAACACCCCAACAAATAAAAAACCCCAAAACAACAAAAATAGTTTGGATGAAGCAGCAGTCTAAGCCCCATCAACCCCTCCCTCACCTTCCTCTCTGTGCCTGTATTAAATCATTCTCAGCCCTCCTTCTCATCCTCTCCCAAGCCTGAAATTCAGAAGCCTGCAGTAACCACAGCAGTAGCACAAAAGAGCCACTTTTTGAATCTATATTAAAGATTTTTGGGAACTAGAACAAACTATCCCTTCTGGTGGGGACACTTCTCCCCTCCCATCACTTCAACGCAGCTTAGGAGCAGAATCCTACTCAGCCATTCTTCTTGTGGGTTCTTCCCCTTTCTAGCTAGATCCTGGCGCAATCACGGCAGATTCAAAATAATGTTGAGAAAACCTGTTCTCCGCCAGTGCATTTACTTAGATTGAAGTGATGAAACAGAGAATGAAAACTGGGACTTTCTATGCTCGGCAAAGGAAGAGTTACCCGGCAGATCTTTAACATCAATGCATCCCAGAAACCGCAGAGCGTCCTTATAGTAAGAGGCGTGGTTCCCAATCGTCTGGTAGTACTTGCTGGAGAGATCATAGAAGCGGCTGTGAACTGAAGTCACCCCAGGGAGATTGTTCAGCATCTCCTCAACCTCCTCAATGGTCTCCTAGAGAAGGGTGAAAACCTGTTTGTTACAGGCGAAGGTACACCTCAAACACGCGTCCCCAGCCTTCTAGCTCACCACTGAAGGGTTACAGCATTCTTGTGTGGTCCAGAAGTAACACCCACTCAGTAGAAAGCAGATGAGACCACAGTCAAAGCCACTACCACAGTATTAAAAATAAAGCAATGGCATTCTTCCTTTATGTAGTAGTTAGGTTAAAACAAAAACCCCAAACCCCAGAAAAACAATCCTGCAGTTATACTTACATACATATATATATACTTATACCCAAACCCATCAAACTTTGTGCTTGCTCTAAGAGACAAAGCTGCACTGCATGAGAAAAAACTCATCTTAGCTTTAAGAGATGGTTCTCAAAAAAGCCAAGAGATGAAATAAGCAACACGCTTAGCACAGGAAACGATACACTAATTCAGTCATCGTTAGCAGCTCGCCAACAAGCGGCATATATACTGCTGAATTCATGAGACCCTCTAAGCTGCGAACTGGAATATATCAAGATATTTTTTCCCTCTCTTCCGAGCTGTGCACACCGACAGTTGCAGTGATCAGCTGCAGGCCACCCATAAGCAACAGCACCTCAAAGGCTACATGCATCAGAATCTTACTGAAACTTCAGAGATTTGGCCATAAGTACCATACACGCATTTTTACGGCCTACAAGATGTAAAGCAGAACCACAGGTCTTCCTGGAAATCCCAGGAGCTGCAAATTTATCATCTTCTCATTCAAAACTGAGGCACAGACATGCCCATGCTGTAGTAACTGCTGAAGTGTGTCACAGTGCTCCAAAATATCCGAACGCTTGAACTACTCAAGTCATCACCTCACCTTGGTGACCTGCAGGTCTCCAATGTTCAGCTTGAGCGCCCCAATGGCTGTTTTACACAAAATGACAGCTTCATCACTGCTTTTTACCTGCAGTTACACAAAGATACACGTTCAGAGAGTGTTACCCTTGCAGCCAGGTAGGCTCTTGAAACCTAGACTGTGCTGGCTGCATTTCATTTGTTAAGATGTTCCTGCATTAAAATACAGAGCTGTTCACCAAGAAAAAGAGTAGGTATTGTCCAGCATAGGTTTCAACATACACATATCTGCCTCTTCAGCTATACCATATATGCTCATATGCAAAACGATTCCTATAGGTGGACTACCAGAAAAAGCAATTTCAAAAATACCTTTTCTCGAGTCTTTTCCAGAAAAGTAAGGGCCACATTGGGATCTGAAGTAAAGGGAAAAAAAAAAAAATAGGCAGCAATATCAGGAATTCCCGTGGAACTAAATCTCAATCTAGAAATAAATCCTTTTACAGGATTCATGAAGACTGGAGTATATTTGTTCTATAGCGTACCGCTCAACCTTCAAAAGGTGCTACTATCGTAGGCCGGGCTTTCTGCCCATCAGCCGTTTCTCTAGCGAAGCAGCAGACCTGCTACTCTATGTAGCGGTAATTATTTAAGCTCTTTGAGTTAGTGCTTTCCCTTTTCAATATACCAGAAAGACAATAGCTTAACATTGAAGATTTAGCTGTTACTATTAACTAGTCAAATTTCATAGGCATCAGTTGCTAAAAATACCGTAAGTAACAGGTAAGGACACTTACCTGTCATCTGCCTGACTACATGAAGAATGATCTCTACCAGGGACAAGGGGTTCACCCTAGAGCAAAAAACTCATCGTCAGAACAGCCTTAGTCAACGGTAGGTTACCTAAAAACCTCCAGGCAAAGAAACTCACCTGTGTTCAAACTCACTGATGAAGTTCTCATACAGCTGTAGGCAGAAATATCAACAGTCAGGGCAAAAGGATATTTCGTTTCAGCTACGACACTCGCTTTTCACTGTATCCCAACTCATTTTTCCAACAAATTAGTGGGCATCCAACTACACCGTACAGAATCCAGGAGCCAAAAATTGCTCATTTTAGATAATTCTATCTCTGCAGTCTCCTTCCAACTGCAAGGAGTGATTCAAGAAACTCACGAGCTAGTAGATACTACAACACAACGCCTCCCTGCTACGGGCTGGCCTGGTGCATGTCTTCAGTTATCACTGTACAATAAGCACCGGCCTAAAGCTTTCAAATTTCTCTTTGCACACACTCGGAAAAGAGACTGTCTCTAGAAACCCACAGCTCTTTATCATGGAAGTAACTATCTCCTGGGGAACAGAATTTTAACCTAAAAACACAAAGGAGAGCAAAAATACATGATTACTTGTGGCATAGAGAGAACATGCGACTCTGGGCCGAGTATGCTGTTATCTTCATAAATGGAAGAAGTTCCCGGACAGTGGGTGAAATAACCTACAGAATACTTTGAAGCATTTGTGAACACCTGACAATCCATCCTACACTTGCAGCTGCAAACCCCTTGTTACAAAAGGAAAAGGCTCCCCCTGCATGCCCGCCCACCCCCCCCCCAAATCTTAAGTGAATGAAATTAAAGAATCCTTTTGAAGCTTCTGAAATTGACACATTTAACTCTAGCAGAATTTTCACACACCTACCAAATCCTGCACACTCATACCTAATGCATAAACCCCAGAAAGCTGAATTCACCTAGTTTAATAGTTCTCCAGAGATAAGTCACATGCTGCTTATTTTTCACTAGTACAAGAACACCATCACTCGCCTTCACTACGGAAAGATAAAACACTTGGGAACAATCAAGCACGTCACCTTGATGAGTCCATCTCCTTGGGCAAAGCAAGGGTCCTGAACAAAGTCCAAAACTTGCAGAGTCAGCTGGTGCCAGAGTCTTAAGAAACAAGAAGGCCACTCAGTGAGTTCACACTTTATACCAGCTCCTCAACTCCTGCCATATCCTACATTTCACACTCGAAGTCTGTTGAAGCCGCCTGTCCCTGCGGCTGCTGTGATTAATGACAGAGACAAAAACCGGTGGCAGAG
>NW_008796200.1:316827-339516 GCF_000699145.1 Aptenodytes forsteri
ACAGCAAAGGCAGCTGGCTCCGGAGCACGGAGGTAGGGCTGTCTGGCTTCGCGCGCCCCTCGCCTCACAGCCGGTGCTGGTGCCTGATGCCCGCCAGGCCTCTGCACCGGGATGCCGAGGGGAAGGAACCGGTACTGTTACAATGAAAGCGTGGGATAGAGGACATCACCTCTCCTGTCTAAATAGGCAGATGGGTCCCCATCTCTGTCAGCCAGAGCTGGCCCGGGAGCTCAAAGAGTGGAGAGGTTTACCAGAGAAATATTGGTGTTTGCCAGATTGTGAATTTAGCTCCCCGGGAACCTGGTCTGACAAGGCAGAGCCATGTCCTTGTGAAGACAGTGTCAACCACACTGAGGCCACGGTTGACACTTGCAGCTCGGTAATTGCCGTTCGCAGATTGCCAAGATCCAGCAGCTCCCTTGGCTCTTCGCATTCCCACGCCTTCTCTGGACTGCTCGTAATGTCCTGCACCAGCAAGCACTAATTGTCTGGGGAGAAGCTCTTCCTTCAGATGGTAGTGACTGCTCTCTGCCCCATCTGTACATAGTGCTGACCTGTGATTCCTTTAGGCATTTGCTGTTTACACGTGGAGCTCTCGCAAGGCAGAGCCCTTGGGGGAAATAGAGAAATGAAAACGTCCGTGGTAACCTGGGCAGCGTCGTCCCAGGGTCACCACATCACCCTGTTAGAAACTTCTTGAAACTCAGGACATAGAAAAGAGTCTTCCTTATCCCAAGAGCAGTGTAAATCAACTATGAGACCCGTGAGTCCCAGTGCTACCGTTCCCACAGCCCTATGTCCACCCCCTGTCCAAAAAAAACCCCTGTCATAGGGGTACCAGTGATTTGGTATTTTTAGATCTGCATAAAAAGTGCAATGGAAGGTATCTACTCCTGGGGTATGGATTAGACTAATGGTTAAGCTTTCTCCTCGTTAAGTACTAGCATACAGTCCTGCCCATTGAAGAGCTTTCTGCAAAATTCTTGGGGTGGCTTTCTCCCCCCGAGCAGTTTTCAGCTGAAGTCGCTGTCAGTACGCTACCTGCTGTGCTTTCTCTCTGTTCCGAGCAGGGTCCGAGGGACCAGGCCCTTCTCTTTGTCTGCTGCTGCCAGAGCCATCTTAGGAATGGGCAGATGGGGAGATGATGGTGGGAAGCAGAAGCTCACCCTGCAGGATGTGGCAGAGCTAATTCGGAAGAAGGAGTGTCGCCGAGTGGTGGTGATGGCTGGCGCTGGGATTAGCACCCCCAGCGGCATCCCAGATTTTAGGTAATGCCTCCATTGTTTCATTTGTCCTTTTTCAGTGCTGGGAGGGCCAAGATCTTCAGCTTAGATAATGCTGGTGCCTGCTACTCCTCTCACCCCTCCATTTTGTTTATCTGTGCCAGGCTAGACTAGGCACAGGAGTTTCCATGCCTGCTGATCCTCCTTCTCCAGCCAAAGGCAGGCTGGCATCACCAGTCGGACTTTGGGCCGTTCCTTGGCCCAGGTCTTCAGGATGGTTAAGTCATGCCCGTTGCCTGATTCTGTGGCTGCACTCACTGCACCACCTTGGCCACCAGAGAAGGGCCGACGTGGCCGTGGCGCGGGCTTGAGACGCTCCAGCTAGAAGAGAGCATGGTCCTCAGCATACCAGCGTGGCCCTTCCCTTCCTCCAACTGCAGGCACACCTCTGCAGCCGGGAGAAGGTGGGGTGGCAGTAGAGCAGGGATGTGAGGCAGGTTCTCCTTCTGTGCAGAGGTAGTTTCAGCTGCTCTCTTGACACACGATGGACAGCACAAAGCAGCCAGAGGGAACCCAAGGATCTGGCTGGCTGCTCTGTCATGTCTTGGTCTGGCTCTGTGGCGGGTGGTAACTCTTCCTGCATTCTGACTACCAGCCCCGCTCTCCTCTCTTTGCAGGTCCCCGGGGAGCGGCCTCTACAGTAACCTTGAGCAGTACAACATCCCTTACCCAGAAGCCATCTTTGAACTGATGTACTTCTTTGTCAACCCTAAGCCCTTTTTCACTTTGGCCAAGGAGCTCTACCCCGGCAACTACAGACCCAACTACGCCCACTATTTCCTGAGACTCCTGCACGACAAAGGGCTCCTCCTGCGCCTCTATACCCAGAATATCGACGGGCTGGAGAGAGGTGAGTTTTCTTTTCCCCATCTCTCAGCAGCAGAGCGCCGGGAAGAGAAGCAGAATAGGAGGCAGGACTGGGGAAATGCCCAGTGAATGTGGAGTTTCTGGTTCAGTCACCTCACGCTGAGCTGGTCCTTTCCCACGCGCTGTGTTCCAGTTGCTGGGATCCCTCCCGATAGACTGGTGGAAGCCCACGGCACCTTTGCCACTGCCACTTGTACGGTCTGTCGAAGGAAGTTCCCAGGAGAGGACTTCAGGGTGAGTGGTCGCAGCTGGGCATCGACACATAAATTAATGCAAGGAGGAGAACCTGTTGCAGGCCTGTTGTTTTGCCCTCAGGGCCAAGAGGTTTTATTGGAGGGGACCAGACTTGGGCTGGATGTTGCCGCGAGGATGTGTTGTGGTTCTGACCCCGCTGTGCAGGTATGCGCTGCCCCGTAACGAGTGGTGTTGGGTGCTCTTGCTTCAGGGGGACGTCATGGCAGACAAGGTCCCTCACTGTCCTGTCTGCACTGGAGTCGTCAAGCCTGACATTGTGTTCTTTGGCGAGGAGCTACCGCAGCGCTTCTTCCTCCACGTGACAGACTTCCCCACGGCAGACCTGCTTTTCGTCATCGGAACGTCCCTAGAGGTCTGGGACTAAGGGAAACCCCTGCTCACAAGGAGAAAAAGGCACACGGAAAACAGGGCCCGAGGGGACTCTGGAGGAGAGAGGTTTAGAGGAGAAGGCGAGAAACTGGGTTATCGAGGTAAAATTTGAGGTGGCAGGGTAAGAAATAGGATGCATGCACTCTGAGAGACCCTCTGAAAACCTTGTGTGCTCCTGGTAAAGGTGGGCACCTGGAGAGCAAGAGATGAGTTTTGCAGCTACCTGAGGAAAGGCCACCGGATAACTGGTGACATCCGTAACCTGTTCAAAGCTGGGGTAGCTTAGCCCACGGTGGGAGAACTGTTAAACACAGCGGTTACAAGCTTAGCGTGCAGTGAATTCGTGCCCACAAGTGCCCCTCGGGGGGGTGACCGTCTCTCTCTGCTCCTTCGGGTTGCCTTCCTTCAGGTGGAGCCCTTTGCCAGCCTGGCAGGAGCTGTTCGCAGCTCCGTTCCCCGAGTCCTGATCAACCGAGATCTCGTAGGACCCTTCGCCTGGCAGCAACGCTACAATGACATAGCCCAGCTGGGTGACGTGATCAGTGGGGTCGAGAAGCTGGTGGAGCTGCTGGACTGGAATGAAGAGATGCAAACACTAATTCAGAAGGAAAAAGCAAAGGTGGGAAGGGGCTCAGAGCCCCGTCTCCCTCCCTCAGCCTCTTTGTTCCTTGCGCTGGAGTTATTCCGGGGGGAGCAGGTTTGTGCTTGCGGGGGTTAGACTTGCACCGCAGACACCGCCATGCTTGCAGTCTGCATTCAGAGAAAAGGACCACAGAAAAGTGCAAAAAGGTTAAAAAAGAAAAAAGCAAACCTCAGTGCTATTTCACAGTGAAGGTGCCACAGAGCAGAGAGCGTGCCGTGTTGCTGAATGTTTCAGCGGTACGGAAGGGGAGGATGCAGATCCGCCAACCTCAGATGAAACAGGAAGAACACGGAAAAGGCCAGGCTTTGGGTTGAATGAGAATGCTTTAGTGCTTCTTCAGGTAGTGACCCACTCAATTACTGAAAAGCTTTCTGTTGATTTCATCTATTTTTTTTAATTTGTTCCCAAACGCAACAAAAAAGCCCTATAGATGAAGGTACAGTTTCCTGGAGCTGGAAGTGACCAACCAGAAAATCCCCTGTCACCTGTATCAAATTAATCCAGTATAATCTTTGTAAGCCAGCAGACGACTCATCTTTGCATTTAAACAACACAAAACATGGGCATTTTCTTCTTCCGGCAATGCTTCCCTCAGATGTGTGTGAGGAGACTGGAAAACTCCACTGAGTGTGCAGACGCGCAGTGGGGCACGCTCTTGGGTGCTGAAGCTGCTGTTCAGGCGTTGGTTTTTACGCTGCTTTTTCCCTGGCTGAGAGCCTGAGCCTGTGATGCTGTTAATGGCACATTAACATGAGCAATTGCTGAACTAAACCCAGGAGCCGAGCCAAGCATCACCTTAGTGGAGCTTTCCTCTTCCTGTACGGTCGCTTAATTGCTTTGGTTTCATTTCTAGTGGTTTTTCTAGTCATTGTGAGAAATAAGTAATAGTCGTAACGAAAGGGAGGCTCCAATTGCGCTATGTCTGAGACCGAACGAGGTGCTGCGGTGGCCAGACATGCGACGAACAGCAAGTGGCAGGCAGGAGTGAGGGTACTTGCTCCGCCTGACAGCATTGAATCGCTAACTAAAGACTTGACTCTTTTCCCCCGCTGATCACTTATTTCCCTGTGCCGTTCTTCTTACGTCTGTAATCTTTTGAGATCTTCAGAAGTGAGAAATTGTAGGAGAGCAAGTTCTTAATTACTTTGAGTTTAGAGCTAATGTTAAGGATTACATTACTTTAGACCTGCTGGGAAGATTTTTTTCCCACATTTGGATCACTTTTTGAATCACTTTTTGAACTTTTTTTTTTTTTCAATTTAAGCAGAAGTTGTAACTTGTGGGCTGGGCCAACTCTTCCGCTTGTGTAAGTGGGCGCAGCTCCGTTGTCTGCAGTAGGGCTCTGCCAACTCGCCGTAGTAAGAAGCCAGTTGTATTTTTAACAGATACACTGTCTGTACATGGTTTCTTCTGACCCAAGAGAAAATTTGGCTTCAGGATTCCAATTTTAACATTCAGGTGGTTCTTACTTTCATCAGATTATGGGGTAGGAATGAATAGGAATTATTAGTCCTTCGGTCAGGTTTTTGATCTTTCACTACAAGCCATTTTGCATTTGTATGAGACCAAGCAGCCCTTGGTTTAATGCTTGCGCTGCTCTAGATCACTGATGCATAAAGCTGATGCAAATGTGGTGAAGCACGAAAAAACCCCTCCTCCTTGCTCTGGGATTTTGGTGCTAGGAAGCATCGCTGGCTGAGCTAACAGGGGCTGGAAGGTTTGAAACACCCTAGCAAGCACTGTGTGGTCTTTCTATTTTTAGCTGGACGCAAAAGACAAATAGGACAGCTGGCTCCCTGCTGCTGGAGAGCGATGTTCACCTTGAAAAGGAGACGTTGTCATGCCCAGCATGGGCAGAGAAAGACATCGTGGCAGGGAGCCGTGGACGAGGCCGTCCGGCTCTGCAGCAGCAAATCCACAGAGGACTGGCACGCTGGGGAGAAGGGGATGCTCGTGGCTCGATCCAGCCAGCCTGGAAGCAGAGCAGAGAGGCCTTCACCGGCGAAGGAAGGGAGGCTGAAGGGAGCGAAGCCCAAATGCCAAGCTGCAAACTGGTTCTGCACGTGAAGGCTTTCCTACCTGAGACTTCAGAACAGTTGATGTAGCCACTGAGCACTGCTCCCTCCTTGTCTTACCTCATTTCAGCACGCACTAGGAGAGACTTTCCTCTTCCACGGCTCTGGCTGTCACCCCATCAGCACACCATTTGACGATGTCCAGCCATGACAGCTTCACCAGTAAGTGGCCGGGAGCTCGTGGGCTCGTGCCAGCGTGTCAGACGAGCTGTGCATATGCAGCTTGCTGTTTGGGTCTCCCTCTTTCTGAGCCATCCAACCTCAGAGACCCTCAGAGGGCCTGGTTTTCAAGGATCAGGAGTTGAAAATGCCATGAAGGTCAGGCCTTAAGGCAGGACAGAATCATTTCGTCTGGAGTGAGTTTTCCAGCTCCCCCCACCGGACTGAGCATCTACCAACTCCTTTCACAGCTCCTCCTCAGATACTCTTCTCTTAGTCGCGATCTTTCAGCTGCTGCAGACTTGTAGTGTTTATTCTTCAGAGGAAATCTCTGTTAATCAGGGGACGAATGCTGTCATGGGGGGACTGCCCCCATTCCTATTCAGGAACACCAGCTCAAGCTGCTGGAAGAGCTTTGAATCAGTCTAGTGTTAATTATTTAATAATAAAAAGAGTTCTAATTTTACTGATGTCTCCTGAGGGTTTTTCTGTAAACTTCACACCTTCCCTAGTGTTTGAACACATTCTGTCCCCACCACCACCACTCTTTTCACCTGCTTTATTTGTTTTTTTTCTTCTTCTTTTTAGGCTTACACAAGTGCCTTTCCTCCCTGTAAATGCTGTCGCGGGGAGAGGCAGTATCAGTCAGAGCGCTGCAGTGATGTCCTGCTCTTTCCCAGATGTGCCCTAGCAGACGTACTTTGCGTATCACAGGCGTAGCAGAACCTCTTCCCTGCAACAGGGCATGAATTTCATCCCCCCAGCACCCAAATTTGGCTGTGAGGATTGAAGTCACACCCAGGTGGCCCTGGCTGACCCATCTGTTTATCACAGCAACTGTTCTAGAGGCAATCCCAATCAGTACCAGCTCTAAACAAGCACAACAAAATGCAAAGCATTTTATGCCACCAGGTTGTTAACGGTTAATGCTAAACCGCAGAAAGCCCAAGCGAAGGGAATAAAAGCATTTGAGCACACAGCTGTGTCTTACCAACACAACACTGGAACACTGTTACTGACCTCTATGCCGAAAAGCTCTTCCCAGGGCAAAGCTAGAGCCTCAAAACGCTGACTTACGGCTATCTGTTTATGTAATTAGAGGTGTTGGGACCTAATACTCATCTGCTGTAAGTCAGACTTAGCTCAAGGGACCCCCCAGAAGCCTGGCACATCTACTGCTAATGCTACAGGAACAGAGAGTTCGGCGCTTGGTGCCCTAGCTGCTTCCTTGAAGGAAGGTTTGAACAAGTTCCATTCAGACGAGCAGACTTGCTTATCCAAATGCACAATTCAAATACATCTGCGTGTTCCTCCTCCCAGCCGGGACCGGCCCAGCAGAGGTATCTGAATGCGCAGCCGCAGGAAAAGCAGGAGGATTGTTCTCTCACTTGGCAGAGCACCAGAAGCCTCGCGGCACATTGCTTCACACTGAAAATTGCGGTGACATGCTGCTTTTAAACCGTACCCTGTTTATAAACCCTTACTCCAGAAGCGCCCTGTGCCAAGTTCAGCCCCTGCGCCGGGGCTTTTCAAAGCAGGGCCCGTCAGTTGCAAGCCAGGGTTTTAAGCACGATAGAAAATTAGAATACAACAGTATCAGAAGCACTGCATTAAAAATACACCCCCCGTTCTTCCTTCTGCATGGAAAGCTTCGGAGAGCTTTAACAGCTGGGAAGAGATCAGAGGTCTGCATGTTCACACAGAAGGTCTGTGGTGGGCTTTTTTGTTAGTTAAAAAAAAAAAAGAGGAGAGAGATGCAGTTGGCCTAAAAACTCCAGCTACGATACGCTGAAGCTATTCTCATGACAGAAGCCTACCTGCGAACTGTTAGTTAGTTAAAAAAAAAAAAAAGAGGAGAGAGATGCAGTTGGCCTAAAAACTCCAGCTACGATACGCTGAAGCTATTCTCATGACAGAAGCCTACCTGCGAACCTTAGTGGGTCAGTTTTACATAAATATCGTATAGCCCTGGGAGAGCCTGGAACTTTAATCACGACTACTAAAAAAATTCTTAATCACTGAAGAACTAAACTAAATGAAGCACACCTTCAGCTTTTCACATCATAGAGACCGTCTCCAGAAAACAAGCACCAACTCCTAAAAATACACAGGCAGGAACACTTGCAAACCCTCTGCTCACCCCCGCTGTGCATCTGCAGCCTCCCCGGACCCAGATTTCCCGGGTGTCCGATACGGTGCCCCGTTGCGAAGCCTGGCCAGCCTGCCCTGCCTCCCCACCGGAGCCCCAGCCTCGCTGCCTTGCGGGGAGTCAGAAACCTCAGCAGACCCACGCAGCCAAACGATCACGGAGGCTGGCTCGCGTCCTGCAAAGGCTGAGCAGCAAATCCCTACTGCAGAGACAGAAAACAGAGCTGGTGTGCACCATCCTCAACCATTACAGAGCATTTGTAAAGGAGATGAACAGTCCTGTAAACAACCGCGTGTCGTGAGGCCCGAGGGGGTTGCGCTAAGATTGTTTTGCAATCCTCAAGCTTCAGTGCTTACTTTAACTTTGGGATGCTCCATTCGGTTATACTTGGTGGTCATGGTGCAGGGAAAGGTTCTGGCTCGGCCCCAGTTTAATGCTACAATTTGACCTCCCAAATAAAACTGTAAAGTTCAGGGTGATCGGAGTAGAACCATGTGCTAGTCAGAAAAAGCCAAAGATATTGCCTTACTTGCCCAGAGCCACCACGTTCGATGAATCACTGCCATGCGCCCATTTGTCAGGTTTTCTTTATTCTAGCATCACTTTTGCATTCCTACTTGTGATAGTAAGTTTTGGAACTCTGGTACATGAGACAAACTGGAAGATTTTCTTTAAAACAATTTTTTTTTAAAACAAAAAAACCCAAAAGACAAATCTAAGCCACAGCGAAGGACAGGACCAACCCCAGCCCCTGGGTGCAAACAGCAGTGGACCTGTGGGAAAGCCAAGGCAGACGAGGAGGCAGCAGACAAAGCACAGATTTTGACCTTTCATTTGGAAAGCGTGAAGATGGGGAAAGGCTAATGCCAAAAACTAAACTCTATGGTAACAGGAACATTGCACAGTGCCAGAGACCGAATATCGGAGTGTTCCTGGCAGTCACCTGCGCATTTCTCTCCTGTGGCCGATGGGAATGCTGGAAGGTTCACACACTGCTGCTCCCCTCTGCACTCACGTACACGCTCCTAAGTCCACACACTCCTGGTTTTGCACAGACACCGTCACGCTCACAGCCATACGTAACGCACACATGTACAGCTACCTGCTGATGAAATGGATGCACTATGCCGAGACACCCCGCCGACACCGCTCCCCAAGGACTGCCGTGAATAATCACTCACACCCCTCTCCTGCAGTCCCACCTTCCCACCCGTGTTCCTGGGAAGTGGCTCCCCCCTCGTAGGGCCGGCCACACGTAGCCACGCACAGCGACACGTGTGCTGATGTGTGGCCACACAAGCGTCGGCAAGTATACAAGATGCTCCGCAGATTATTGAACCCTGATGGTGTGACAGAAAGATCCTCCCCCCGACCCTTCTTCCCAAACATCACATTTAAAAAAAAAAAATCCTACTGGAAAGTCCTGGAAGCAATTTAGAGTCTGAAATCCTCAAGGCTGCTGACAGGAGAGACCAAGGTGGAGCCAGGCCATGAAGACCCTCTGGAAGGAGAGGTGGTTATGGAGCTGGGAAGGAGGCAGGTGGTGTTCCTTGTTGCAGACTGAGGGGTCCAGGCTGGATCCAGATCCTACAGGCAGAGTCCTGGCCCAGTACTAGCCTCTGGGTGCAGCACCAGTTCTGGAGGGAGAGCGGAGGGAGGCTCCCCAGCTCTCCGAGGCTGGGGCACGAGGTCTGGATCAGTCCAGCCCCAGGTCCGAGTCAGACGACGACCTCTCGTCAGCTATATCATGGATGGCATTCTCCATGGGGGCCAGGTTGCCGCTCGGCGTGATGCCCATGGGCTGGATGACTTGCTCTCTGCAGCCAGGGAGGAGATGGGGGGAAGGCAACACAAATTTGCAGCAGACACTGCAGGAACAGACGAGTACTACAGCAGAAACGTGGGGCTTGTGGAAACTGCCCCGAGGCAGCCCAGAACAACCCCAGGCCACCACCAAGAATCCCTTTTAGAAGTAGGGGACAGTTCTAGCCATAAAACCTCCAGCATGCTGAGGCAATGGCTGGAAGCACAATCCACAAGTGTTGCCATTCTCAGGTTCCCTGGAATAGGCTCACTTTTAGGGTCCTGTTCTGCGTGGTACAGGATTGCCAGAGGAAAACTAGTGCTGGCATCAGTGTTCCTCTCCCTCTAACACACAATGGAAATACATGCGGTAAACGTGCTGCCCTTTTCCCTCCCACCCTTGGGGGTGGTCTGAACTCAGTTGGCAGACTCTGGGTTCTTCTCTGTGGCACCTATTAATGACGGATGAAAGACGACTGGAGAAAGCACTCCTGCAGGAAAAGGGCCTTGGTGGCACTGGCTGCCATCTGTCCCCAAAACGCTGCTTCCTACTGAGCAGCCTTGCCAGGACAGTGGCTGCTGTTCTACTGAGCACCCGGCCAAACCTGGTGAGGCAGCAGGTGCTTGGAAACACAGTACAGGCACGCAGAGGAATTTCGCAGTATGCCATCCTGCCAAAGAGGTGTGTGGGGCTTGCAGTGCCTTCCCCTGCACATTACAGAGCCCAGCTTAAGGAAATATTTCCCCATGTATCTCCCCCAGTCTCTTACATCCCTTCAGTTAGTGGTGGCCTTGGGAATATATTCAAAGAAAGGTCTGTGATAAATGTAAATCACAGATATGCAGGTGCTAACACAGACATGAACACACACAATTTTCTAGTACCTGGACAATTTGTCAAACATGTTGACTAACTTCATGGCTTCATGTTCCTTCTGCTCTTCAGTCATCCCTTCCATGGGGTTGGGTAGTTTCTCCTCGACGCGTCCCGTCACAGGGTTAATGCTGCAAGAAGAATAGTGAGGCCAGGGCAAAGGAGGGAGGTAAAGCAGAGGAGTGACAAAAGGGCTGTTTAAAAACCTTCTTTGCCTCTACTGAGCACAGGAACACAATGGCAAGGCTGGTTATCATTGCTGCTCGTCTCGTTAGCCCCAACCGCTATCGCAGTGCAACATGGTGCTTCCGACCTCTTTCTGCATGTCCTACGCACAGTCATCCCCCCTTACAAATCCCTATCATTTCTTTGGCATGAGCAACATCCCCATCCTGCCAATTCCACAGTGCAGTTTTAAACCAGGTGCACAAGGGCAGACGACACTTCTTCCCTCTCCTTAAGTCAGGAGGCAAAAAGCTAACAGAAAAAAAAACCCAAACCCAACCTGCAGAGCACATTGAACAGGATGCTAGAAAGTATGGGACCCACAGCTGAGCACAGTCCTAGAGCTCTCCCTGCACACCCCCCATCCTCGAGTTACCACCACCCACTAGCAGGCAAGGAAAAAACAGTTCACTCCAGCAGCACAGGACTCTGGAGATGGAGAGTAACTGGCACTTCCAAAGCCGCTGCAAGAAGGGACCACCCTTACCCCTTATCCCAGCACACAGTAAAAGCCCGCCACTCTACTGAGATGTGCGGATGCCAAAAAAAGGTGTAAGATACAGATTAGAGAGATGTACTGCCACGTGCACACCACGAACAGGTCTGGTGCAGAATGGGCTCTGGCTGAAGGAACCCACTTTGCTCTAGAGCCTGTGCCCAGCTGCAAGGACCCAATATATGCACTGGTGACCACCCATGCCATGAGCAGCTCAGCCAGAGAGGCATTTCACCCAAGGAACAGGCAGAGAGGGTGGAACAGGACATCAAAGCTAAGGGTGAAACTGCTAAGTAACGCAGAAGGAAATGCACGTGTGAAAGAGCAGGACAAGGGAGATGGCAGGGAGGCAGATGAAGAAAGGGACAGAGCAGGAGTGGGAAGAAGGTGTAGGAAGAGGGGTGCTGTAGAGGGGGACCAGACTTCTTTACTTGGGCTTTGCCTCTTTGTACTCCTCAGTGTCTGTGTCTTCGTCTTCTGAGTACTCTCCCTCTTCCCGACCACCAGCCATCAGGCCTCGTGCTGCCAGGAGCCCAGCTGCATTCCCGTAGCCTGTGTACTTCACAAACCGCGACACTGCCGGGAGAAGGGAAGAGAGACCACCCTGTGCTTCCCCTCCTGCCTCTCCAGCCCCGTCTGCTCCTGTGTGCCCCAACAGCAAGATCGGTGCAAGGCCACAGAGACCCAGAAATGCCCTTTGAACTCTGTGACAGGGAGCAAGGCTCCCACACCGTGCACCAGGAAGGCAGGCCAGGTTGTCTGCAGCGTGTTGGGGTGTCCTCTAGCAGAGCTTTTCACTCACCGCTGGCATGAGACAGCAACTCCTTCCCACAGAGCACTTGGATACTCTCCACTTTTCCCTACTCAGTGTATCTGGCCCAAGGGAAGACAGAAGTTCCTGTTGGCTACAAAGGGTCACCCATCCCACGCTTTCTGGCTTGCCCAGAGGCCAGTCTCCAGGACTCCCTGTCACCAAAGCCCACAACAAGGCCCTGCAACTCACCGCTCTCCTTGCAGAGCACAAAGAGGAACTCTGCCGCGCAGTGCTTCACGTCGGTGTCGATGTGGGTCATCAAACGCACCAGCTTGTTCCGCAGAGAGTTCCCCACCTCCGGCCGATTCCTCACGTCCCGGAGCGGCGGCAGCACCTACAAGGCCACAGTGAGGGGCGATCAGTGGAGCTGGAACAGCAACGGCAGGTCGGACAGGGGAAAACATACGTGCGTTTTACAAATCAGCTAAAACTAATAAATCCACAGAGCGTGGGAGATGTGGAAAAAACAGTGTGGGTACCAAAGACCTCAAACACCCATATATATCAGAACCTAGTAGAGAGACAGAGAAGGTCTGTTTGGAGGATGGCAATAATCAGGCGGTTTGCTATTCTCCTCTCTCCTCAGTGCAGCATCATTCAACTTTTGGCTGAACCACAGCGTACCTTCGCCTTCAGGAACTTCCTCGTCTGGCGGTGGACTCGGGCGCTCTCCGTCAGCAGGTTCAGCACAGGGGTCAAACTCTCCTTCAGCTTGTGTCCCTGCAGAAGCGCCCACAAAGCGAACAACACATTAGTCACACTGAGCTCAGCTCGTCTGGCTTGTGGTGGAGAGCGCGAGTACAGACCATCAGGGAAATAGATGGACACCAAAGCCTCTGCCACAGGAATTTCAGTGCTTCATCACTCCTCAAGCAGCAAGGGCTTTCCAAACCCTGCCCTGTGACACGGCAGTGCTAGAAATATTTGTGCAGGGCATCCAGGGTAGAGAAGCGCTGCGGTAAAGTTCAGAGGTCCTTTGGAATAACTCCAGAGACAGAAAACCACAGCCAGCTTGAAAATAATGCAGATTCAGGCTTCCAGAAGCTACCCACCAGATCACTATTGAGTGAAACAGAACACTGATATTTCAATCGGCCAGCTAATCATCTACTGTTCACCCAATCTCACTACCTGCAGTCCATAAAGCAGTGACACAGTCACCTTCCCAGTCAACAGACGTTGTTTTAGTCCTACCAACCATAACAGTTTTTGCCTCTGCTAAAAACTGCCCCTTCTATAAAGGAATATCTCCGAACTAACGATGCCTTGCTGGTGCTCCTGTGATGTTGGCACCGGGCTTTTCAAGGATGAATATAGGCTGAAGGAAAGGTGCCTTGCAGTGAACTTGTGAAAATGAGCAGTGACAAACTCACACAGCAGCCTCTCAACTTACCCTGTCAAGGCGCCGCTCTAGGAAATCCAGCAGGATGCTGACTGCATCCATGTTGACACCCATGTACTCAAGCGAGCCTGGCCGGACTTTCGGGGTCAGGAGGACATCCAGACATTTCAGGGGCAGGTTGCCCAAAAGGTTAACCGTATGACTGAACATATGAAAGAGAAGCAAACACAGTCATGGATCTTTGTTCACAGAAGTTCTTCAGCTATCCAGAAATGAAGATTCATTACTAACTTCCAGGAGTGTGAGGACCCCGAGATCTAAGCTGTCTTTGGGCTGCATCCCAAGCTCCTCACACCTCTAAAAGGGAATAAATTAAACTGCTTTTTGGGTAGTTGAACTATTTGCTGGGAGTCCAAAGAGACTTCAGTGACAACTGAGAAACCATGGATCTTGACACAGAGGCCAAGTAGGACCACTCTGGGTGGTCAAAGGTCTGTCTCTAGGGTCGCCTGCTGCATCACTTATTGTCACCTTGATGGTCAATGCAATGCATTGCTTAGGATTCTCCTGACTATGGTTTTCTTGGGTACAGGATGGTGTCACCTGCTCAAAGCTGACAACCCTGGACCAACAATGCTCAGCAGTGTGACACAGGCAATTTCTCAGCCTGGCTCAAGAGACAGACAGTTAATTAAGGCCAGCCCATGGACTCTTTAATTAAAGTACCAAACATCTGCTCTGGCAAGTTGCCCACTGAAGTGGCTGGCACTGTTGAGGAGGCCTGATGCAGGATATTGAATATGGCCCTTGGGGTCAGGCAGGCCTGGAGAAAACATTTCCTCCCGTAGACCTGGAGGCTGTGGCATTAGCACACATGATTTGACTGTGGGAAGGGCAGGGCTATTTCTGAGTTCTAGCAGCATGAGGAACCTGCAGGCCAAACCAAAGATGCCTGTTTGTCAGCAGCGACTTTAGCAATCACCAAACAAGCAGAGGATGGATGTTAATGCCAAGGTCAGGCAGGATCTGCCTTGAGGAGATCTGTTTCTAGTGAAGATCATGACCTAGTTATCTAACAGAGACCTGTGGAACTCCTCTGTCCGGTCCTCTCCATCAGCAGAGATCATGAGGCAGTGGCGCAGGAGGGCACCCAAGTGCCGGTACAAAGCAGCATCTTCCTGGCCCCAAAACAGAAAATGAAAACCTTGGTCAGGAAAGGGGATCCTCCACATCTCAGAGCCTGCTGCCCCTGCAGCCCACAGCCCCATCCCTCCCTCCAGCAGCCTGATAACTGGCAGCAGGGTGTTTAAGTGGAAGTAGCCTCCTGATTCTCCTTTTGAGGTCAACACACAGTCTTCCTGCTGCCCGATACCTTTTCCCTCACTCTACAACACTGAGTCAAGGGCTGGAAGAGGCCCCAGAACAGGCCCATGGATTATCCAGAGATGTTCTCCATCACACCTTCCTTTGACCTTGTCCAGAAGGTGAGAGAGTACCAGGCCACACTCAGAAGCAAGTTATGTGGGGGCTCCGCTCTCCCACTTGCACAACAAATCACGTCATTAAGAAGGAAAAATGCCCAACTTTTAAATTTTAATGCTCTAAAAGTCTTATGGGTTAATGATTCATTGGATAGAGGCAGTGCTCTAGAGAGCAAGGTCCAGACACACAAGCCTCTTGCTACCCTTACATGTACCCGGGGGCTGCATGAGGACCAGTATGTAATACAAGGAAATGCAAGTGGAGGAGAAAACCAGTAGTCAAACCACAGCCCGGAGCCATGCAAATGCAGTGGGGTGGGACACCCAAGGAGCTTACCTCATCCACCTCCCTCTTGCTGGAATCAAAGGTGATATTGAAGAGCACTTTCAGGATCTCCATGGCTCGCTCTGTCTCCTGCCGAGGCAAAGGTGGGAGAAGTCCCTCCTCGGTGGCAACTTCGTAGGGGTCCATCCACTTTACAGCAAGGGTCAGCTCCAGGGTATCTGTCATCAGGCTAATGCCCCTGAGCTCTTGGGCTAGCTGCTGCCGGATGTCCACTCTCAGCGCCGTCAGCAGGAACAGGAGACGCAGGTCAAAGAACTTGACCTCATGAGGAAGGCTCCTCTCGTTGTACAGTTTGATGCGCTTGGCCAGGCCCACCACCAGCCGGGCTTCAGCTGTCAGCTCCTGTGCCCTAGGGCTGCTGAAGACAATGTTGCAGAGGCATTTGAGGGATTCGAGGATTACATCCAAGTCTGGGACCTCCCGGATGAGCTCCTCCGAGTAATCAATGCCAGCATGCCTGGAGAGGGTCTTCAGGCCTTCCTTGGTGGTGAAAGGGTCAAGGCAGTATTTGTCCCGGGACAGGATGCGGATGCTTTCCAAACACGTGACCTGGCAGGACGGCTGCAGCTCTCTTTCCAGGAACTTGATCAGCAGCTGGGCCATTTTCTGTGCAGTTGGAAACAAGCAATGCCTCATACACTGACACTTCACAGTGCTCCCCCACCACCCTGTAATGCTCTGTCCCGGAAAACGCGAGCGTCATCTAGAGATGGGCCTGCTAATGGCTCTGGTTCAGGTGTGCACTCAGCAGCACTCGGGACGGAAAACGTGAGCATCATCTAGAGATGGTGGCTCTGGTTCAGGTGTGCACTCAGCAGCACTCGGGAAGTGTTTGGCTCTGGCATCTGATCCTGACCCAGTTTGAGCAAGGACACCCAGCAAGAAACAAAGAACGGCTGGGAGAGGGTATCAGATGTAAGGGGAGAGTATGAACAGGCAACTGCTACTATCGCGTATTTTAGCTTCACCCACAGTTAGGATGGTTCAGGCTAACACGGTTTACTTGACAGCTGCATTAAGCTAAGGGAGGGCAGGTCAAAGAAGTCCCTTATGGCTTCACTGAAGAGCAGCAACCAATTCAACAGAAGTCCTCTATTCCCGCCCAGAGCCTTAAGATTAGGGAGGCATCTGCTTTGGGTGCTCCAGAAACAGACTGAAAAGTTTGAGAGGTGCGTCAGAAAACTGCCAAGGGAGGGGAAAAGGACCTAAGTGAGGTGAGAAGAGCACATGATGCCCTAGGAAAGGAGGTGAAAAGACCTCAGGAGATTCAAATAAGTAGTACCTCCTTAAACCTCAGTGCTGTCTGGAGACCTACTAGCCCAGATCCTCAGTAGGTACAGACTGGCAGAGCTCCGTTAACACCAATTCACAACAGCTGAAAAATCTAACCACTGAGGATAACAGCATCGTATGCGACAGCAACAGAAGAGTACAAGAGCAAAGGTAATGCTTCACACAACCAAGCGCAGCTTGGTTTGAACCATGTGTAGCAACACTTCAGATTACACTAGTAATCCACTGCATAGACATTCACACCTTGGTGAGGTAAGATCTCACTAGATCTCTCTAAGATAACACCACATCAGAGCACGTGTCTTTCCATGCATATTACAAGAGCGAAAGAATCCAAGATTGCAAGTTTTGCTATTGCTCAGTGTCATTGGCTTAACATAGCTTTATCAGTTACACTTCATAATAATAAAAGAACTGAGGGAAGGAATGAAGAAAAAATGAATTTTAGTCCTTAATGTGAGGCTGGCAGAACTGAACAAGCTTTAGCTCATGAAGTATGCCCCACAATCACACCCTTGAGAAGTGAGAAAGTACAGTCATTCCTCTTCTTCCATACGAGGAGACAGACACAGGAGTTAAAGATACAGTCATAAGTCACCAAAGCCTCTGACTGACTCAGGTTAAAGAGATCTCAGAGCATGTGCCCAGGGCTAAACCTTCAGAAGAACTGAGCACCAGGAACTAGACGGCAATGCTCAATTCATATTTCATGACATACACCCCAAAAGTGGAGCACCCCAAGGCTGTGCCTGAATTCACGGCCTGTGTGACTGTCCCAGCTCAAACAGCAAGTCAGTGCAAGGCAAAGAGCTCGGATCTTGTGAGATCCGGTCCTACGCATCAGGCTGTACCTGGAAAAACTTCATGCTAGCATTAGCTGGCAATAGCACGGACAAAAGAGGTCCCCTTCTCCACCCTGGCCGCCTGGTCCACACCTGATGTGCTAACACAGGCATTAGCGCAATCAACCAATGAACTGGACCACAAAACTGATCCAGCAGGAAAATAATCCAGGAAAAAAAAAAAGTCTTATTCTTTAGGCAGATCAGCCCACCAACCACGTGCAGCCATGCAGTTCTTCCGTGCCAGGGCAGACCTTTGCAAGAGTAGAAACGCACAGGCAGGAGTGCTTCTTTCCATTGAGTGCCAGATTACGCCAGCTTAAAGTATCTGTTAATATACAGCCTTGGTCAAATCCTGCAGCTGGCTCACAGCAAAAACACTTACCCTCTAGAGGCTTGCATGTTGCTATGATCTTTGCCTAGCAGACTCATGCCACAAACACGATCACACTTTTTATACACCCGTGGCTGAGACTATATGCATCACGGAACCCAAAGGGCCTGCTAACACTGGAAGAATGCCGACCTTTATCCTAAAACATCAACTACTGATGGAAAAACTGGAGGCAGATGCTCTGAGCACACCATTCCCTAATCAAGTTAACAAAAAACCCACTCATTTCTTTCCCTGTAGGAGCTGCCACCACCAAGCCCTGCTGGACACGAGTACAGAGCAGCAGATTTATCCATCCTACTAGAGGAAGAAGCCAAAGAGCACGCCTACCTTCCTCTCTTCCCGCTCCTCATCATCAAAGGTGAAGCACTGAGACTTCTGTGGGGGCAAAAGAGAAACAATCAAAATAAAGTAATAGGTTAAACATCCACAAAACTGTTCCCCCCAGGCAGGGAAGGGCCATTCAGCTGGAAAGCAGCAGGCCTAAATGTGTTTGTGCTTGCTGCAAAAGCAAGCACATCTTCTCAAGAACAGTCCCCACCGGCACAGAGGCAGGGAATCAGTGTGGCAAGGAGTGCCACGGCGCTTAGAGAGGTCTACGATATTTGTGGCGTTCGTAACAAGCAGTGCAAGCTCCTAAGGAACAAGACAAAAGGAAAACTTTCCTGCCACCGAGGTTTTTGTTTCAGTCCTGCCTTTTCTTTCCAACACTGTTCCTATTTAGGCAATTCCAACTATGTGCTTCACAACTAGGGGGAATGAATCTGCTTTGAAAAGCACAGAGGTGGACCATGCCACCAGGTGTGAAGTGCTTTCCTTGAGTGAGATCCCCGCTATTCTGGAGGCCCCTGCTTCTCTTTCATCCTTGAAAAACATTTGTGATGAATATTACCCATTGCCCTCTTCTGCTGGCTCTGCGGTGGAGGCTGACTGCCACAGGCCAAAGCTGTGCCCATCTGATGGACGGGCTTATTTTTAAATACTGCAGCAGTAAAGTGGGCATTCACCATAATCCAAATATCCTGTAATAGCCGGTAATTCCTCTGCTCAGTGGCACCACCAAGCTGTGCCTATAACATTTTTCCCCTTGATATTTATTGTTCCTTTTCCTGACTGAAAAAAAGTACTGTCTCCTTGCTACTTGCGAACAGATCCTTGTGGTTATTCAGATCACGTTCTTTAAACACAAGAGACCTGATCTCTACACCTCCCTCATGTCACTTTCCTTAATAAAAACAGTCCTGCTCTTCGTTCATGGGAAACATTTCTGTGTTTCTCACTATTCTGGCTGCTCTTCGATGGACAGTCTCCTTTCTGGCTACATCTGCTTTCAATGAACTGGACAGCACAGGAGACCACAGGCGCCCTGGTGAAAAGCAGCACTTTCCAGTGAATGACGCAACCCTCATTTACACCAAGAGAGCATTTGGTCCAAGCTTTGAGAATGAAAATGTTTAAAATTTATAAAACACTAACTATGTATGTAGAGATACACCTAGATCTATAGCTAGAGATATGTGGATGTAATTGTATCATAATTCTCCCATCATTTTCTTAGCGCTCACTGTCACCTTTTATTGAGTTACACTGCTTACACTTACGGAGCCACTCAATAACGGTAATTAGTCTTACCACAATCAATCATTCTTATACTCTGGACTTGTTCTTCTCTTGAGCGATCACAATTTATGGACATCCCATCTATAGGTCTGAGCAGCTGAGCTTGTCTCCCACTGCATTTATCACCTTACGAGTTATCCAGTTGTCTAACTCCACCTGATTTCCTGCCCAGCGAAGCCCAAAACTGACTGCACTGAGCTTTTGGAGAGCGCAGGTGTTCCCTGACTCGCTCACTCTGCAAACGTAGTCTCCCCTGCCGTTCACCGCCTTTTTTATGTGCTGCCAATTCCCGTCTGCTTAAAAGCGGAAGATACAGTTTGCAGATTAACCGTGTCACGGTCACCAAGATCCCAGGGATGGCTTTGGTCTTTCTAGCCTAGAGCAAGCCATGATGGACAAAGCGATGCCGACACGCTGCTTGAGAAACCTCAGGTGTGGAGGCAGGACAGCTGTACTCCTGTAGCGCTCTGCCAGGGGCTGCCCTCTCGTGCTTTAGCACTGTGAGCTGACCCCGTGCATAGGCTGTTGCACCACGTTATGAGGAACTGGCGGTTCAGTCCCGGAACCGATGTGCTCTGCAGACAGCCATGCCGCTTCTTCTTTTCCCATCACATCCTCTCCGCAGGCTCCTGTAATCTCATTCGTGTATATTTCTGCCATCCCCGTGGTTTTGCTTTAGCTGTAGTTTATTCCTGGCAATCAAAAATTGACTGCGTATGCAATAGTGAATTAAAATATATCCCCAGAAAAAGGATACAGTACCATCAATTTTTACAGTAAAAAATGATTGCAAGAAAGTTGCTTAGTTTATCTGCAGTTTCATAATCCTCTTTGATTGCTCCATTTCTTCTAGACGGGCTAGCAAAGCCACTGACATTCTCACAAGTTTCCTACACTTGATACACCGACAAAGGATCCAGCTGGAGGAATTCGACAGAAAATACTGTGGTTTGATGCCTCAAGCTGGTTACACAACAAACTCTTTTTGCACTCCTAATTTCTCCAGCTTTACACCTGCTGTAAGTGATGTTAATCCCGCGGACTGTCTTTAACAGCGACCCGCTCCTTCTTCGCTAATATCTCCCCCGTTTCAAAACCGACTGCTGGAAATAGTTGCACACTCTGCCTCTTGCACACTCGTGCAAAATATTCACAGGTTTTCCCCGCTGGCTTCCCACCTACTCAAGAATGGTGCAGAATGAGTCACGGAGATCCGCAGGGCCAGCCCTACCCTGGTGGAAACCCTCTGAAGGAAATTTCCCTGACAACCAGAGTCTATTTCAAAAGGGATTTACCCTCACAGATAATCTTTTGCCACTTTAAGGCTAGGAACGCTTCCATCTCTGCTTCCCAACCATTCTTTTTTTGATATTCTATATTTGTTATTTACCTCTTATTGTCAGCTTTCAGATCAGGCACCTGTATCAAATTCCAGCAGCCCATCCCTGTCCACCTCTAATGACCTTTTACTTGCAAATCATGACAACCGTTTCACCTGCAGCTCCTCCCCAGGCCTCAGTTTTACTACCTCCAAACCTTGCCTTAACATAAAAGCTCCTCCTACTTGGTCTTCACACTGATGTTTATTTCCCTGCCAGGTTTTACTTGGGATCTGGATAATAATAAAAAAAAAAAACAAACCCCTTCTACATGCTTTACTTCCAGTATACAAAGGAACCAAGATAAAGAGAGGCTGCTTAGCTGCTTCCTAGCAAAACATCAAGCAATAAGCCATCTGCAAGTAAAAGACGAAGCAGTCTGTAACATTTTCATGGCAGCAATGCACAGACAGATGCACTCAGAGGAGACAGACTGGGGACAGCCGGATGGCACAGAAATCCCACAACATGGCCAACCCGCTTCCAGGCTTGTAAACAGCAGCAGCTGACATCAGGCAGAGGTTTGATGCTCACTCACCTCCTGGTTGTAGATCTGAAGCACCTTGAGAACTGTGTCTTGCTCCCCGCTTTCCACGGTGGCTACCACAGTCCTGAGCTCCATTATCTCAACAGCTCAGCTACAGCAGGAGGTGAAACCGGGAGGAAGGGGAGTGAGGGGGCTTCCAGGGCTCCTGGATAACGGTGATGCAAAAGGACCTCGACACACGGATATCTGAGAGGGAGAGAGAAAGGGGTGGGGAAAGGAAGAAGGGAAAAAAACGAAACACAAAAAAACCCCAAGTGAGATTGCTCACGCTGTTGCATCCATACAAGCAGAGCAGATGGATAACCCAACTAAAACCAGCAGCCAGCTTCCTCTCTCTCCCTCTAATCCTCTTCTTCCTCTCTTTGCTTTTCAATGTTTAATATATGCCCTCCCAGTAAAGCACTCGGGGAAAACCTTCCCCCCGCCCTGCCAGGGGATTATCATAGAGCAGATAACAGCAGCTCCCTGAAATAGCTCTCTGCCTCCTCCTCCCCTGGCTGGCCTGATTTCTGTTACTGCACAGGAGGGGAAAAAAAAAAAAATCCAGAAACACTGCTGTGGAGTAAAAAGGGATGGAGAGGAAAGCCAGACAGATAGGAAAGCATCCTCCTGGCTTAAGGCGGAGCTACCTTTTAAGGTGGTGAAAAGAAAGAGATCATTAGGATTTTGTTGCAGTTGCCGAGACAGGCTGTGCGTCGGGTTATGGCAGATACACTGCACATGCAGTAAGAACGCACGTACAGGGGACGGCTGGCCTCCACGGCTCAAATCTTCATACCATTACAGAAGATAATGTGCCTCATGATAATAATGTAAATGAGCAGATGCGCATAAAGACGCAGATGATGACATTATTTTGGACACAGGCACATGTTTAACAGCTCGTAGAGCCATACAAATCCACAGCGCAGGAAAGTAACTCCTAATGATGGAAAACCTAGCAAGTTTGAGTACCTGTGTGAGCTCGTACCTTGTTTAGACTCTGTGTAACTATGCACCATGTTCTGCAATATGACCAAGCACTGGTCACACCTAATTACAAGAAACCAGGCTGGCCCTGGGAGCCAATTCCGTGCCGAGAGCCTGCAGGGTTTTGGGAGATCACACGGGAGCACCAGGTTATCCCCTCCTGCCCCAGCACAGCCGAAGAGAGGTTTTTTGGGACCAAGGGCAAGTCCTGCATTTTGGAAACTGCGGGAACAGGAGGATGGGCTCAGCCGGGGCAGGCAGCACCGGGGCAGGCAGCAGGGCATCCCCAGCGCCGAGGGGCTGGGGTACCGGACGGACTCCTCTCCATTTTTGGGGAGGGAATGGCAAGGGCAGATCGCAGCATTTGCCATATTCCCCCCCAGCTCCCTCCTCACACTGTTACCTCCTTCCCCTACTATTTTTCGCACCTTTCAAAACCCCTTCAAGCCCCTTTTTTTTTTTTT
>NW_008796200.1:340365-348623 GCF_000699145.1 Aptenodytes forsteri
CGGCCCGTCTGCCCAGCGCCTCCGGGGGAGGCAAAGCCAGGAGAGCCCCGAAATGCCTGAGGGGGCGAAGTGCCCCGGATTTGCTGGGTTTCACCCAGATCCCGAACTGGGGCAGCGCTGGAGGCGTCGCTGGGGCACGAAGCCCCCCAGCTGCTGCTGGGCGGTGGTGGCGGCTCGGGGCGCGTGTCAGGGTTTCTAACCCAGTCCGTTTGGGGAAGGTTTGGTGTGTTTTTGTCAAAAAGAGTTTGGGAGCGTTTCATGGCGCAAACCCCACGAGGCCATAGGTGCGAGGGGGCAGCTGTAACGGCCTTCGTGGCAAGCCGGAGACCGGTCGGGCAACAAGCTTGCTCTGCCTCGCCCGCCACGTTGGGTGAGCAAATATACCAGTACTTGTATCAGGCCAGATAAAACTCATTCTCCTCTTTTTTCCTCCCAGGTCAGAGTCCAAGTGCCGTGGAGGATGTGCTGGATGTAGAGAACAAGCGCATGGCAGACAGCCTAGCCAACAAGGTCACCAGGCTGAAGTCGGTGAGTTGCTGACTTCGCGTCAGGTGCCGCGGTGAAGGAAGGACAGTGCATCAGTTATCTAGGTTGTTCGTGCAGGGTCTTGCGGGAGATGCAAGCCTGTGGTCAATACAGAGGGCTTCCTTTGTATTAATGACTCTTAGTTGTTGGTGATATAAGGGTTAATTTTGACTTGTGAAATGCCAGGGACGGCTTTATGAATTTCCACTTTCCTTTTGAGGTTTAGCAATATCATCTAATGGGAATGATGTGGTTTTCACAGCACTCGGGGAAGGAGTTTTAGGCACAGAGAGAAACGTAAAAGCTGCACAGAGGGGTATTGCTAAGAGCACCTCCTCAGGAAAAAAATCACAATGAAAAGGCAGGTAAATTAGTTTTGAGAAATACACGTGTCTCTATGTAAGCGGTGTTCTTAAAGCTAGTTTGCTCCTACTAACATCAAATACTTTGATTTAGAGCTTAATAGAAGTCAGTGACTCGCCTTGTAGAAGGGAAGACTCTGAATTCCTGCTGTCGTGTCCCAGCGTTTAAATGCTTCTATCCTATATATGACAGTTTCAGACAGTCAAGCTTTATTGTCAGTGCTTCAGAGCTGAAAAAGTTCAACAACCTGAAACCAAAATGAGAATCTTGTTCAGTTCCTCTACCGAACAAGCCTCTGTCTGTCTGTGTAGGAGACGGGGAAGCAGTGGCTTGCTTTTCTAATGTGCATTTCAAATCTTACCAGCACTAGATGCATTAGAGGTTCTCTCTACATTAAAAGTTCATTAATAACTGTTTCCTCCCTTGTCCTGTGTAGCTGGCTCTGGATATTGACAAAGATGCTGACGAACAAAACCGTTACCTGGATGGCATGGTAAGGAACCAATGAAATGTAAAAAGCATGACTTTTTTGTGCTGGCTCTCAGCAGTTACCTTAACTGTGAAAGTTTAGTAGCAGTTCAAAGTTAGCAGACAAAGTTAGATCCCAGTGGTCGGTTTGGCAAACCAGGGAATGTAACTAAACCCGTTTCCAGTGGACTTCTTGATATATAAACATCAGATACTTAGCAGCTGCTAGTATCGCTTTGTCCGAATGGGCAACACAGTTGGTATCTAGCATCTGGAAAGACTGACGTAGGACAGCACACTTCAGAAATACAGTGGAGATTATCTCCTTACTGGGATTAAAGAGCTGCCTCCTGTGGCTAATGCTGGGAGATGGGCCTGTTCCTCAGCTGCTCCTGTGATTTTTGCTATTGCTGTACAAATCTGTCAGGGTTACTTACTGTAACACCTGAAACACAGACTACCTGTCAGGACTTTGTAGTTCACTGACGTCTTTGGAAGGAGCAAAGCTGATGCGCTGGGTCCACTCAGGTTGTTCGGCGCCCTGTTCCGTCATCTTTCTGACACACAACACCCGATAAAACCAAAATCGCTTTCCACAGTAATCTGCCTCTTAAGCTTTGGTTGCTGATGGAAAATCACAGTGCACTGGGGAAAGGCCAGAATAGCACATTCCTGAGGCAGAGAGGTTACCTGCTGAGGCTTTTTAGGAGAAAGGTGATTCGTTAACTGAATTGTGAGAGGAAGGGAATCCAGCCCAGAGATTTGAGAAGATTAGCACCGTAACACCGGTGCTTGGAGAGCCTTTTCTGCATGTGCTGGATGTTGGAGAGCTGGTGCGTGGAAGCGAGAGAAAAGATAATTGCAGTGTTGAAACCAGTTGAGTCAAAGGTGTAAGCTCAGCTTGGAAGCTTAATAACGGTGTATGCTGACAGTATTGGAGTGTCTGAAATGGATATTTGCTCAGCCTGAAAATTAGGAGAATGGAGAATCAGAATAAAAGGTGTAATGGCAAAAGACCTTAAAGGAGAAGCCCTCAATCAGCATGAAATTGTGCTTCTGCTACAGAAAAGGTTTTGAAGCATTTCAGGAGCAACATGAGCAGAAGCTCAGAGTAGTTTGTGGATAAGGATAACAGACCAGAAGTCAAAGCGAGAATGCCTGAACTGCATTAATCTGAGAATTGTTTGCCACCCTCTGGCAGAGTTGCACGTGCATGCAGTCCCATGCTGAAGAAAAAATAGAACAAATGGCAAGAAATTGCACCTTTTTCTGTGCTTGTGAGCCTGCCCCGGTGTACATTAATGGCACTAGCTTCACGTAGGGACATTTCCTTTGGATGAAGCGTTCACTTGTAGAGTTGCTGTTAACAAGCTGTTCCAGGCAGAATAAGCTGCATTGAAGCTTAATTGAATAGTCTAGCAGCAGGTCGTTTGACCCTGTTTTAGAAAAGGGGAGGCAGTTTGTTTTACCTTTGGAACAGACCTTCCCCTGTCTTTTTTGTTTCCCCATTTTGTGCGCGGTGGGAATGGTGCTGCTCCTGGAGCCCGAGCATGGGAGGGGAAGGACCTTCTGAGAGAGACGCGATGGGTGCGGAGAGACGGGCAGCGACTGCGCAGCTCCCTGTGCAAGTGTTTTCTAGCCAGGAAGTGGGAGATTCTTCAGGGATATCTTCATCTGTTTATAATGCCTCCATCTTAATTTTCTTTCTCATTCAGGATTCAGATTTTATGAGTGTGACTGGCCTGCTAACCGGCAGTGTGAAGCGTTTCTCCACCATGACGCGGTCCGGGAGGGATAATCGCAAGTTGCTCTGTTATGTTTCAGCAGGACTGATTGTTGTTTTCTTCATCCTCTACTATCTTGTGTCCAAAGCAGGGACTTGAGCTTGTTGTTCTGCAAGTTTTACAGAACAAAAAACATGACGATTGACAGACTTGTTCAACGCCTTTCTCAGTCTGCCCCTTGGTGGAGTCTTTGAGGTGTTCCAGACAGACCTTCCAAATAACTTTTCTTTCCACCAGCTTCTTGTCATTGTTCCGGCTGGTCTCAGACATCTCTTTATAAAATGAGTATTTGATTCTAAACGGATTTTGATGTTGTTGAATGCTTACGCCTTTATCTCTTGCCTTGTTGTCCTTGTCTTGCGGCCTATTTTTAAGGGCCACTTTTGTGTTACCTCCCTTACTGATATTCGGTACTAGGCTTGTGAGGAGATGTAGCTGACAAATCCGGAGACTTGTCGATACTCAAAAGTTTAATAAACCAGCCGAGCTTTGGAAGCTGTAGCATTTAGGATGCTGATTTATGAGATTCGTAAGTATGAATGTGTGACTTAACATTCCGGTGTGGCCACTCAGCTGATACCTGGTCTGTTTCCCCTTGACTCGGAGACCTGTTAATAACCGTGGTGTCCCTGGGTTGAAATGAAATCTGTACTGCTTTGAAATGAAATTAGCAATAGATCTGGACCCTGATACTCCGTAATTGTTGCAGTGAAGAGTTGCAGAGGAGCAAGACTTTATTTAAATGCTAGCTCGGTCTTCTTTATCATCCTTCTGGGTAAAGCTGGGGATGAACCCTGCAAGAAAGGAGGGCCAAAGTCCATAAGCCACCTTGATTTACACACGTATAGTATCTTCCAGTACCTTTCCACACACTTGCAAATGCACTCCCTTAGACTATTAAATCAGTGTAAAGAAAATTTGATAGCAAGAGGTACAGTTAATTTCAGTTATTATGGTACCCTGGTATTACAGCACTTTGGGAAGATGTTGTGCAAATAAAAGCAGAGGTTGAGGTCAAGTGAAACTCCTAAACAGTGCTGTTGGGGTGCTGGTGGGAGGGCAAGGAAGGATTTGATGGGAGGGTTGACTTGTTTGTCTATTTATTCATGTAGAAGGTAACCTAAGAAACTCTTGCTTTGCCTTTCATAGTGCTTTGGGGATCCCTGCCTGCAATGCTCGTGTGAGATGTGTGGCAAGGCACATCCCTACCAGTTTTGTTTACAAAGCAGTCATTCGTGATGAACATGCAATGCATGCCGGATTTCCTCACCCAAGGTGGTGCACGCAGCTCTGGGAGTGCAGTAGCTGGGAACTCCATCTTCCCTTCATCCTCCTTGCCTTTTGTTGGGCTGATCCTTGGGCTGCTCACTAGCGTCACGACCCCCATAGCTGAATTATTATTTAAGTCTGCCTATGACTGAAGTAAGAGATACGTAACTTTAAAAATACTGTGCCTGTTGGGAGAAAGGAAAAATAATTTAAATAATTTAAAATAAAACGCTCTTTCTCTCTTCAGACAAACCTCCACTGCCTGTTGTACAAATCTTTCACTTTCCAAAGCAGCTGAGCAAAGCCAGTGTTTCATCTTGTCTATTTTCTGTACCAACTGCTCACGCGTTCTGGTTTTCCTTTTTGAAAGTCTTTGCTTATTTGCTTCTCTTATCTTCCTGTAACAACCACCTCTGCAGGACTAAAGCGTTCCTCCTCTGATGTTGCAGTCTTTCTCCTCTCCAGCAAACCTATATTCATCAATGGCTGGATGTTTGCTTTGGCCCTCCCCTTGTACCCGTTAGGAATTCTGTTCTCCTCGGACTAACTCGGGTCCAGAGCTGTAAATGGACTGTGTTGTCCTTTGTTCCAGCTGTACCAAACTGCTAGCAAAATACTACCCTAACTGGATTAGGTGTCGTCTTTTTCCACATTTGGGAAAAAATGTGCAGGGAAGGCAAGTAGAAAGGAGGCAGCAATAACTTTCTCTGGTTCTTCTTCCTGCTTCTCTGGCAAGATGTGTCTTTTTCCACATTTGGGAAAAAATGTGCAGGGAAGGCAAGTAGAAAGGAGGCGGCAATAACTTTCTCTGGTTCTTCTTCCTGCTTCTCTGGCAAGATGTGGCAGCTCCGAACTCTTTCCGTTTGGAAGAATGATGGGTGAATTGATGGACTTTGTTTTGATTTTCTGAAGCAGATGACTTCTGATAAAAGGCCACTGGAACAGCCTGGTCTTCATAATGGTGGTGGGTTTGGTTTGCTTTTACTGTCGTAAATAAAGCTCTGTTTTTAGAATTTTTTGCTCAAGTGTTTTTTTCCTTGTGCTTACGTGTTAGCAAGGCTAAACACCAAGATCAAATCACTCAGTTGTTCTACTTGAACTGTAGAGAACCTGCTGCCTCAAAGCCCAATTTCAATGTTATGCTGAGAAACAGCACTTCTTCAATGAACTGAACTACGGAGATTTGAGCAGAGCTGCCCTAGCTCGGAAGGAGCAGGTCGTTCATCGCTCTGCGACATCTGCCTGCGCCATTTCAGAAGATGACCTGTGTCCCCAGTATTCTTTCTGAACAAATGATACTGAAGAATTTGAGCTGCAGGAGGGAACTGTTTTTACTATCTTTCTGTGTCAGTCTAGGTACTAAATAGTCCAACTGTTAGTCCAGCTTTGACTTGCCTTTGGCCGTTCTTTGCAAAGGCAACCTTCTCCTATTTTTAATGCTTTGTCTCTGATCCTTGGAATTCCTCTAGAACTCAAAAAAAGGATTTTAAAAAAATACATATTTTATTAACCTCAGGAGTTTTAAACTGAAAAATTGAAGTTAAAGGTTCTTGGACCTCAGGTGAGTTATGCCCCCCTCTGATTCCCACCCCAGCGCAGCCATGCGCTTGGAGGCAGCATCTGTAGGACGCTGTGGGCACTGTGCACTCTCCTCCTGCTCCTCCGGGCGTTTCTCCAGGCTCTCACCGCCTGCTTCTCCCGGCGGGTGCCCGTGTCCTGCTGGTGCGGCGTTTGCCACCATTAGGCGTCAGCACGTGGCTGGAGCAAAGGCTTCAATGCGCCAAGGAAGCCGCGTAAGCACTGCCAGGCAATGTATACCATCGGGAGGGTTTATCTGTAGAGAGTCTTGCTTCAGGAACCGGTTATAGCACCGTGTAACCGTGCTCAACCCTCTGAAACTTAGAGCTGCAACATTAGGAAGTTCTTGGAAAAATCGAGTTAGGATGTGTAACCTGCAGGCGTGTTGCAAAAGAATCTTGCTCAGCAGCGAACGTGCTGAGGAAGTGCAAAATCTGAGAGAAGGAAGGATTCGGAACACGGGATAACCACAACAATAGCAACACCGTAGTTGAAAGCAGCACAGCGATCGGGTGCAGGATCAAATACATAACAGCATTAGCACTGGGACGTACTCTCTTGAAGATATCCTGCCACCCAGCCCTTCAACATTTTCTAAACATTTAGTTATGTGAGTAATTTGTTCATTTTGGTTTCAGTGCTCGCCCGTAGTCCTAATATTACAACGTTTTTTCTGAGGCATAAAAATTAGAGAGAGCAGATCTTCCTCACATACACACACCCAGCTCAAGGTGAACGTACAAAATATTTGGGGGTGTTTTTATTGAAGTTGTAACAAACCAAGAATTAGAACTCAGCTGTGCACGGTTATTTTAAGTGTGGTTTTGCAGCGCCATCTAAAGGTGCATCTCCAAATCGTTACGGTGACTCGTTATATACAGAATAACTTGTGTTTTTCTTGAATGCTAATGCCACAACTAACACAGGAACTGAAGTGTGTAACATGCAGCTGGGATCACTGCAGCAAACATCAGAAAAGTTCTTTGGTAGTAATGGGACAAGATGAAATACCAAAAGTAATCACTTTCCAAATCCATATGCTCATAGTTGTTTACTGGAATTAGTAGAATGCGGTTAATTGTTTGAAGATGGGATTGCAGGTCTCAGGGAAGCTGCAGGTGCCTGGGGCTTGATCAGCATCACCTGGAAGGGGAAGAGTGAGAAAAAAAAACCCACAAAACGTGACCACGGTGCCTTGTTCTCAAGAAGACTTGTCCTCAGTGAAGGCCGTCTGGCGTAACAAGTTGATGTCCGTGCATTGCCATTTGTCGTGCATTGCTGTAGGCATGCCTGGGCGCTTTTAGCGAACTCCCCCTGCCCCAGTGGCACCCTTGTTGGAAGCCGCCTGTGTTATCAGGACATTTCTGACGGTCCGATTGCTGCTGTTGCTGATTGGCATTTCTCCCCTTTTTGGGGAGGAATGTAAAGGCAAGAGAAAAGGAGTTTAGGGGCGGGTAAAATACACCCCTCGAGTGTTTTCAGGCGGCCTCTGAAAGGAAGGATCTTGCGTTTGATGCAAACGGGAGTGACGTGCCCGCTCCATCTGGCAGGGCAAGCTCAGCTGGAGCTGATGTCCCCACCCCCGATGTCTGCATCCCCGACATCCCTCTCCCCAGTCTCCCCATCCCCGACGTCCCAGCGGCTGGCGTCAGCGGGTGGCCCATTGCCAGCCCTCAATGAGGAGGAGCAAGGGGGCGACTGGAGGTGCCTGGGGGACGGGATGTGTCCCCTGCGCAGCCCCTGTGGTGTCCCCAGCCACCCCGGGACCCGGAGAGGGACCCTCCGGGTGGGGGGTCGTGCGGCCCTGTGGGGACGGAGACCCACTCAGCGTCGTGTGGAAACGAGGATGGGGACACGGGGGCCCATGGGGACACCGGGGAGGCACGGGGACAGACGGACAGCGGTGGGTAGGGATGAGGGGCGGGCAGAGGGACGGCGGGGGGTAGGGATGGGTGGAGGGGCCAGACGGACAGCGGTGGGTAGGGGGGTGGAGGGGACAGACGGACAGCGGTGGGTAGGGATGGGTGGAGGGGACAGACGGACAGAGGTGGGTAGGGATGGGTGGAGGGGACAGACGGACAGCGGTGGGTAGGGATGGGTGGAGGGGACAGACGGACAGCGGTGGGTAGGGATGGGTGGAGGGGACAGACGGGGAGGGATGGACAGGGATGGAGGTGGAGGGACGGGTGGGGACGGCGGGGGACACGGGGCCAGGGATGGGGCTGCCACCGGCTGCTCACCCCTCGGGGGCTGGTGTCTCCTTCCGCTTCT
>NW_008796200.1:350809-351710 GCF_000699145.1 Aptenodytes forsteri
ATATGTATTCCAGTAAACAGCCTTCTTGGGGGGGGTGATGGTCGTTGTGGTACGTTAACGCTGAAACCTGCTGATAACAGCTGCAGGAGACAGCTTTTCAAGGGGTCAGGGGTGTTAAATCCGGAGCCTAATGATAACAGCCCCCAAGAAACATCCTAGGGAGGGGGACATTTACCCTGGAGCATATTGATAGTTCTTGGGGGGGGTGATGGTCGTTGTGGTACGTTAACGCTGAAACCTGCTGATAACAGCTGCAGGAGACAGCTTTTCAAGGGGTCAGGGGTGTTAAATCCGGAGCCTAATGATAACAGCCCCCAAGAAACATCCTAGGGAGGGGGACATTTACCCTGGAGCATATTGATAGCAACCCCAGGAACCATCCCTTGTGCAGAACATTCATAGAGTAAGGGCGATAATTCTGACTACTACTGAGAGCTTTTAAAAGGCTACGTCATAGGGGTTTTTTCTCATGTGTTTATGGTAAAAGGATAACTTTGGAACCTACTGATGATTTTTAGTGAGTTTTTTATTACTATAACCACTGTTTACTTTGGAATATGCTGATGCTATTAAGTATTTTTTTTTTCTCCTTTGTTTTTTTAATAATTACTGTTTACTCTGAAGCCTACTGATGACTTTTATTGCTTATTCCCTGTTTTCTTGCTGTGCCACTGTTAACCCCGGAACCTCCCACCATCCCCAAGTAACCCCCTCATTTCCCCCACCCCCCCCAGGGATGACACCTTGGACCCCAAGGAGCTCACCGAGTGCGTGGAGATGCTGTGGCAGCTGGAAGAGCCACCCGAGGAGCTGTGCGAGGAGTTCCTGAGCCACGCTGGCGCCCGCCTTGAGGCTGAGCTGGCAGCGCTGGAGGCCGAGCTGCCCCCGGCCGACCCCTCCA
>NW_008796200.1:352264-362462 GCF_000699145.1 Aptenodytes forsteri
GGTGGCGCGGGGCGGCATGGGGCACTTTGGGGGGTCACTGGGGCAATCTGGGGCTGGCACAGGGAAGTTTGGGTGTGGCACAGGGCAGGTCAGGGCTTGCACAAGGCAGGCTGTGGGGGTCATGGGCAATTTGGAGGTTGAACACGGCAGTTTGGGGAGCACAGGGGTGATTTGGAGCTTGTATGGGGTAGTTTGTGGGTTTTGGGGGCCCCAGGGTGGTATTTTTGGGGTGTAACCCCCTGTTTTTGGTCGCAGGGGGAGTTCTGTGCGGAGGCGGTCCGCGAAGGGCTGGTAGTGGCCTTCGTGCGCTGGCTCTGCCGTACCGCCCGGGGCTTCGCCGACGGCCCGGCTGAGCGGGGGGCCCCCGCGGCACCCCCGGCCCTGCTGCTGCTCCTTGCCCGCCTCTGTCTTGACTATGAGGCCACCACCATCAGTTACATCCTCACTCTCACCGATGAGCAGTTTCCCCCCCAGGTGAGCCCCCAAAACTGAGCCCCATGGTCCGCGTGGAGGTATGGGGATCTTCCTTCTGTCTTTGTGTGCCCTCATATGTCCCTGAGGGACCCTAAAATGTCCCCAGGTCCTTCCCTGTGCCCTGCTGTCACCCCATGTCCATCCAGGATATGAGCAGTGCACATGGAGGCAGAAGGGTCCTTACCTGTGCCAGTGTCTCCCAAATGTCCCCAAGGGGCTTCTGCATGTCCCCAAGTCCCCCCAGATGCCCCAAGGATATGAGGATGGCAGCGATGCTGCTGCAGGTGGGGTGGCCCGGAGAGCATCCCATGTGTCCCCTGATGTCCCTGTCCCCCCAGGACATCAGATGGTGGAGGTACAGGGGGGCATCCCCACATGTCCCCATGTCCCTTGTATCCCCAGGCCACAATGCCAGTGGTGACGGTGGGGACAGCGCTGTGCGTGGAGATGTGTGGGGTGTTCCTACATGTCTCCGCATGTCTTGCATGTCCCTTGCACCCCCAGGACACGGGCCCGGCAGTGACACCGGGACCAGCACTGTGTGCAGAGGCGCGGGGGGCGGCGCAGCGGCTGCTCGACCACTACGTGCAGGTCCAGGGCGCCGCGGTGGCACAGATGCTTAGGAAGAGCGTGGAGACGCGAGACTGGTTGGGCACCGTCGAGCCCCGCAACGTTCGTGCTGTAATGAAGCGCGTGGTCGAGGACATCACCGCCATCGATGTCCAGGTTGGGGCAGCACCAGGAGCCCAGAGGGGCTGGGGAGGGGCCTGAAGTCCCCTGGGGGGTCCCAGACATCCCAGAGGGTTCCTGGAGAGGCCCTGAGGTCCCCATAAGGTCCTTGAGGATCTTTGGGGGTTCCAGAAGGTTTTGGGAGGGTCACAGAGGATTTGAGGGATCCCGGGTGGTTTGGGGGGGGTCCCAGAGGGTATTTTGGGTGGATTCTGGGATACCAGCGCTGAGAGAGTGTGGTGCCGCAGGTGGGGCAGCTCTTCGAGGAGGGGGTGCGGCGGGCGCAGAGCAGCGATTCGAGCCGGCGCGCCTTCTCCGTCTACAGCAGTTCACGGGCACCCGGGCGCTACGCCCCCAGCTACACCCCCAGGTCAGCCCTGTCACCCAGGCCACCTCTCGGCCACCCTCTGGGCCTTCCTTGGTCACCCCCAGGGCTGCCCTGTCACCCCTGTGCTCCCTGTGTAGCGGTAACCGCTATATCTTCCCCGTGACCCTCTTCATGTCCCCAGACTGTCCCAGTATTCCCAATATCCCCGTATGTCCCAACCATCCCCGTGTTCCCCCGACTGTCCCAGTATCCCCTGATGATCCCCATATGCCTTGCGTCCCACGATTGCCTCGTCTCTCCGTGTCCTTGACCATCCCCCCGCTCCCTGAGTGTCCCCACATCCACCGCCCATCCTCATGTTCTCCTGTCTTTGTGTCCCCAAACAGTCCCAATATCTCCTGACCGTCCCTGCATCCTCTGACCACCTCTGTGTCCCCATCCCTGTGTCGCCTGACAGCCCCTGTGTCCCTGCCCCCACATCCCCTGGCTTTCTCAAATACTTGACTGTCCCCGTGTCCCTGACTCTCCTGGTGTCACCATCCCCAGCGCCCCCATGGACACCCACCTGCTCAGCAACATCCAGAAGCTCTTCTCCGAACGCATTGACATCTTCAGCCCTGTCGAGTTCAACAAGGTGAGGCCACGGGGACATTCCCATGTCCCCAAGGGCCCCCCGTGTCCCCAAGGTCCCTAAACTGCCCACCTTCCCGGCTTTCACATGTCCCTGGTGTCCCCATGACCCAGGTGTTGGGGCCCTGGGGGTCCCCAGGAGCTGATGACCAGGACAGGGATGTTGCCACTGTCCCCTGATGCTCCCCTGTCCTACGTGTCAGGACTCAGGAGGTCCCTGCGGCTGATGACCAGGGCGAGGGTGTCCTCCTGTCCCTATGCTGACTTGACTCGGGGCCTCCCTGTGCTCCCAACAGGCAGGCCAAGGGTGTCCCCATCCCCCTGTGCCACGTGTCCCCTATGTCCCACTGTCCCATGTGTCCAGGCTTGGGAGTGGCAGCCAGGACAGGGGTGTCCCTTGTGTTGCCCATGTGCCCATGCTCATGGGACTTGGGGCCTCCCCGCACGTGAAGAATCCAGGCCGAAGGAGTCCCCATTCCCCTGTACCACATGTCCCTAGTGTCCCCACATCCCGTGTGTCAGGACGCAGGGGATCCTTGGGGACTGCTGACCAGGATGAGTATCCTAGGAACTGATGGCCTGCAGAGGGGTGTCCCCAATGTCCCCACATCCCCGTGCAGACGTGACTCAGGGCCTTCCTGCCCTGGGGGCATCCCTGTCCCCCTGTGCCCCATGTCCCTGCTGTCCCCACGTCCCAGGTGTCGGTGCTGACTGGGATCATCAAGATCAGCCTAAAGACGCTGCTGGAGTGTGTGCGGCTGCGGACATTGGGGCGCTTCGGGCTGCAGCAGGTGCAGGTGGACGGCCATTACCTGCAGCTCTACCTCTGGCGCTTCGCCGCTGACGAGCGGGTGGTGCAGGGGCTGCTGGACGAGGTGGCTGCCAGCGCCGCCCACCGCTGCCTCGACCCCGTCCCCATGGAGCACAGCGTCGTCGAGCTCATCTGCGAGCGCGGGTAGGACATGGGGACACACAGGGGCATGGGTTGATGTACAGGACATGGCGTCGCGTAGCGGGGGGACACAGGGACATGGGACATCTGTGTCACCATGGGGCACAGCCGAGTGGGGACATCTCTGGGAGGGGCACGTCTTAGGTCCTGTTATGTGTCTGGGGACAGACCTGTACCCCGTGAGTCCCCACACATACATGGGGACGCTCCATGTGTCCTCCCCCACATGGCAACACACAAGGACGTCCCATGTCCCCACACCCACACAGGGTCACCCCACGCCGTCACGCCCCCCCCCCCCCACCCCCAGCCCTGGGAATACCCCACATTGTCCCCCCACCCCAGTGACATCCTCAACGTGTGCTGACACCCTGTGTTGTCCCTGTGGCCCCAGTGACACACCATGTCATACCCCCACCTTGGTGACATCCTTCATGCCTGGGAACACCCTGGGCACAGCCCCTTTGTCACAGCCAGGGACAATAAATAAAATGTGTGAGCTGTGCTTTGTGTCCCCTGCCTGTGCCTGGGGTGGGGACGGGACGCAACAGGGACAGACGCCTGGGTCCCTGGGGGGAGGAGCAGTGGGGGTGTGTAGGGATGAAGGGGGGTCACCCGGATGCCTGGGCCCCTTGGCCACCTGTGCCCCATGGGGCAGTGGGGATGGGGGCAGACCCGGCCCCTCGCATGACCTCGCACAAACAGCCTTCCTCTCCCCCCCGCCAAACCCTTGCACAAGCACCCTGTGTGCACCCAGTGCCTTGCACGAGCACCCAGGGAGCATCCAGCCCCTCTCATGAGCAACCTGGGGGCTCCTAGTGCCTTGTCCAGCCCTCACGTGAGCAGCCAGTGCCCTCCCAGCCGCCTCTCACAAGCACCTCGCACGCACCCAGGGCCTTAGACAAGCAAGGGGGCTGCCTCCCTGCACACCCCAGCTGGCTGCGGGACCTCAGCAGAGCCAGCGCTGCTCATGAAGCTCCTGCTCATCGCTGCTGGGCACCGCAAGGGGGTCCCGGGGTGCCCGGGGGTGAGGCGGGGACAGGAGCAGGGTCAGGGGCACAGGCAATGCCCTGGGTGTGTGGCCGGGGAGGGGCTGTGCTGGAGAAGCAGCCCTCTGAGCACTGGCGCTGGAAAAAGAGATTCCCCACCTCTGGGCTGGGGTGAAGGGTGTCCGCAGGGGTCAGGGACAGCCGGCACGGCAGGGGTTCATACGCTGAATGAAGTCCCCGACCTGTCCCATGCAGGGATGAGAGTCGGTGTGAGACAGCAACGGACTGACAGCAATGAAATAGTCCCAAACCATAAAAATCAGGGACCGAAAACCTTAGCGGGCACAAAACAAAGTGCTGGGTAATGCTTGGGGTCATTAACTTGGAGCACGAAACCATGGGGGCGCAAAAACCTGGGGACACGCTGCAGGTGTAAATACTTGCACACTACTGATACAATCAGAAGAATCAAACTTCTTCTCATCGCTGTCCCAACCCTCCCAGGGTGACTTTGGAGAAGTCACTTCATCTGTCTCGGGAGCATCGAAGTTGAAAAACCTGGTCACCACGAACCCCCCAAACAACTTGGAGAGATGGACAGACAGACAGACACTCCTGCTGGAGGAGATCAGGAGCATCTGAGGAGTGTGGCAGACACTGGGGTCCCTCGAGTGGGATCCCCTGACCTGGGCTGGAGAGTTGATAATGTCGAATTCTCAGCTTGCGCTTTGTATCTTTTGACGCTTTTCCAAGAGGTCTGTGTCACAATCTTGATGTTGGAGGGCAAAGCTCTCACTTCAGTTGCTCTGGCTTCGCCATTCGAGGGACCCCAGTGTCTGCAACACTCTTTTTTTTTTACTATTTTACTTTTTTTTTTTTACTATTACAAATTAGTTACTAAGGGGGGAGAGAAAGAAGAAAATAAAGATATTCAGTGAGTAGTTCTTGGTGTCGGCAGCTGGGTATTTGCAGGTGTCAACTGATGTTTGGTATCTTGCTAGCTCCTGAAAGATAGGGGGGTCCCTAGATTTATGTTGTCTTTAGCACCTGACAAGTATCTGGAACAAAAAAAATTAGAACAATGTTTACAAAAAGATCAAAAATACAAGTACATTAAAAAAAAATCTGCTGAAGTTGAAGGGGACGCTAGACCTTTCTGATTATGAGTACTTGGATTGGCACCTGACCTGAAATTTGCCACAGCAGTTTCTTGGGAAAACACAAGAAAATCCATGTGAAAAGTAACCAAAGAAATTGCAGCCTAGGGAGTCTGTGCGCTCATAGCCGTTTAGGAGAGAAACAAGGCTCGGAGCTAGGACAGGTTCCCAAGAGTAGAACATTTCTAGAGGATTTTCTTTCTCCCTTCTCCTCTTTTGCCCTTGCATCTGCAGCGCTGGAGGAAGCAGCACGGATGGGCCGTGGGTGTTGGGTGGGAGGAGAACGTTGTGCTTGATAGGATCGCTAATGGAACAGCGGATTCTCACAGCCAAATCCAGTTGCTTCTGCTTCAGAAAGAAGGGGCCAATTCCACCCTCGCTGACACCGCTCTGAATCCAGCACGCGCTCAGGGAGGTTTTGTCAGTGTGGAGAGTCTTAGCTGAAATGCCTCCTAATTCACCCTTACCTCCTCTCCATGTCCTCTCTCTGTCCTACATGGAAAATCCAGAGTTGCTTTTGCACAGGGTGATCGGGGAATGGGCGTCAACGGGCAATGCAGGAATGAAGGCATGTCTTGCAGCCATGCTGGACAGCGTTGAACTGTTTGAGGAACAGGTGAGCAAATAGGATGATCTGGAAGAAAAAAAATGTTAAAACTTTCCTAAGAAATAAGTATTTTTCTCACGGTAATGTTCTTGCAGCTCATCAGCTTAGCCAGTTTTCCTCACTTTTTGTTTGTGCACTTGTCTAATTCTGTACTGCCAACAGTTCGGGTATTATCTTTTAAAAAAACCAAACTGTAAACCATCAAAATCCTCCCAAAGGAGGATTATCGAATCCATAATGCAAACATTTTGCTGGCGAGCAACAGTAATCCAGATTTGGTTTATACTCATTAGATATTTCAGGTTTTGTTCTTCTTCTGATGCAGTGATCCAAATGGCAAGGGTAGTTGTTTTAAAGCTGGTTTTGACTGGCAGGAAATCACTAGCAAGTCCTTTTAAACTCTGGTTCCAAGCATTTTGAGTACTACTGTAAATGTTTGTTTTGGATTAAATTTCCTACTGATTTTCCTCTCTTCGAGTGGAATAGATGCCAGAGGGTTATAGGGTGGGAGTATCTTGAAACCTCAGCTGAAAACTGGAACCCTTCCTACCCAGTGTTCACACTCGCAAAGAGACAACCTTTCCTGAAAGTGATCAGACTTGCTTTTGGGGGAGTGGGGGCAGATACGAATTGTGACATGACCGACTTCTGTGGCAGATCCAAAAACTAAACTGAGGTATCCTGAGAGGCATTTCATGTCTTCTCGCGGGATTGTGTTTCTTTTCACACTGCATTCTCACTCTGCAGACTTGTATGATCATTGGAGACCATCTCTGGGCTTGGGGTTAGGCGAGAAAGAAGAGCTGGCGAGCGCTTTTTGTTGAGATGCATTTGTGCATGGTGGCAAAATCAGCTCTTTCTGTTAGAAGTATCCTCAACTGGATGAGAAGGAAGGAGAAGGTAGAAGTAAATTGCAGGAATCCACAGGTGGTATGCACATATTCTGCACTTTTCAATGAATGCAGGTCCTGTATGACCTGATTCCCAATTCCGAAGTCAGTTTGGTATTTTTGAAAATACATATTTTGTCTGTTCCTTTCCACTGAATTGTTCACACTCACGTTTTTACTTTCGATTTCAGAGAAGAAACATTTAGTTTTGTTTCACAACAAAGCAACAAGAACGACAACAACCATTTTTCACGTTCCTGGAACAGACAGAATAGTGTTCAGTTCTGCTCATATGGAAAGAATTGCATCCTGCTTTTAATGAACAGGTTTATTGTTTGACTGATTCCTTGGTAGGACAAGAAGTACATGGACATGCCCTTCACTCTTTCTGAGCTGGTGAACTTGTTGACCTCATAGGTCTGATGTTAAATTGCTTCTGTTAGTAGCAAGAATGATAGGCCATACGGGATGCTTGTTTATTGGCAATTGTCTCATCTGCCCCTGGGCAGTTCCTGTGTTCAGAGCAGTATTTTGTTAAACTAATTGGGCCAAGCTGGCAGAGAACTGGATTCAGGTAACACTATTTGTCTTCAGAAAGACCTGCTGTGATTCTTCAGCAGGACATGAGCATCCTGGTCTTTCAAGTGCTAATCTGTGCAAAAAAGGACTTTGCAGATTGCCTTTCTTGGCAAGACTGGCTCCTTGCAACCGTTTTTCTAAAGTATGTGAGTTCTCATGGGCCCGGCTGCTCCCTGCATCTGTCACGCACATCCCCTTCAGCTGGTTGGATCATTCGTCCTCTGTGGCCAAAAGGTCCTGGGTAACGCTAACGATCCAGGCTGTTTGCTAGCACAAATTTCCTTCATGTTATCCTTTGCAGTCACAGGCACTAGGCTTGGAAACGTCAGGCTGTGCTCTGCCCGTGGTGACAAACCACTCGGCTCTTGCCACCGTCTGCCTTCAACCAAAAAGATTTTTCAGCATGCACAACGTTGTTCTTGTCAGGGTGGCTTCTGCATCCGTGCCGCTCCGCTGCCTGCTGGCAGGAGCCTGCTGCAAGTTTTGGAAAGCAGCAAATGCTGCTTTTTGTCGCTCCTATCACCGAACTTGATCCTGTTGTTGAATGATGAGGAGCGGTACTGACCATCTGAGGCACATAGGTCTAGGTCAACCTCACTGCTCGTTCTTTTCCTGCGAAGTTCAGTGTCATTGAGGATTAGCTAGCCTGGGATGGCTCTGCTTTCAAGGGCATGTAGTGGCAGTTAAAAATTGTTCTGCTTCTGCTCTTCGGCACCTCTGTGGAGTCCTGGGGGTGGACCCCATGGCACAAGCAGGACGGGAAAAGCGTGTGGCGTGGGTGTGAGGTGGAAGAGATGGGCAATGGGGGAACACCTTCGGTGGCTCACTCTCCCGTAGAGCAGTCTGTATTCAAGAGTACACATCAGTTCGTTCCAGAAAAAGGACGTTATACTTCCCTCAATCCTCACTGGATTTGTGAGTTCAAGTGGACTCAGTATGAGAGCGTGAAGCTGAAGAGAAGTGGTGGGGAAGCATTGAACAAGATGAACAGGGAGCCATTTCCTTGGGCGTTTAGAAGGGACACTGTCCCCTCTGGTACTTTCCTCTCGGTCCCATCTGCAAAGGAGCAGCCGAGAGCTCTGGGGTGAGATGCAGTTGTGCTGTCTGCCCGGTTTTCCCTTGGGAATCACTGGGTATCCAGCGTTCTTTCAGGTTTTTGCTGTAGTCGGTGCTGACACTGAAATATCCCTTCTCCTCCAGGCAGCTCTGTGTGTGCCTCCTGGGGATGCTCAGGGGACCGCGAGTGTGGTCCAAAGCGAGCTGACTGTTCAGCTCACGCTCAGCGGGTTTTGGACCCGTTGCTATCAGAACTACTGCATTTATTTGGAAAAATGGCCAACACTTGGAAAAAGTTGCTCTGGTTGAGGACGTGATTCCCCCAGGTCATTCAGAGTTAAATTGCTGACCCGTGTGTATGTTTGTGTCTGTGTCTGTGTGTGCTGTGGGTGAGTCAGTATATATAATCATGCTTAATAATGTTTAGACTTTATCAAAACAAACAGCATCTTGTCCTAACAGTAAGAAGGAGAAAAAAAGACCTTTATTCATAAAAACAGACAGAATTAATTTTAAAACATCATCTGAATTTTATTTAGAACTTGATGTTACCTCTAAAGAAATAAGATCTAAAATAGACTGGAAGGTGAGAAGGTGTGGTACTCAGCACACAGAGTTTAGAAAAACAGCTGGCAGCATCCTGGTTTTCTTGGTTTCTTATATTTGTTGTTTTCCAAGAGGCTTTGGATAGGAGAAACGGGAAGTCATGGAGGAGCGCTGTCAGCAGCTGGGTCAGATATTTTGTCAATTTAAGCCTCTGTCCGAACAAGTTTCTGAAACAGAAAGTGAGAGCAGTGGATGTAGCATGCCGGAATACACACCTGCAGAGAAAAGCCAGACTTGCCTGTGATACCTGAACTACGCACTTAGCTTGTAACCTCTGGCAGAACGTGTGTGAGGACAAAGGCTTAGTCTCTCACCTGCAGGTGCTCACCATGTCAGCACATGTCGTGAGTTCATGTGCAAACGCTAACAAAGGGCAAGCGTCACCTACGCCGGAGTCTTTCTTGCTATTACCTAGGAGCTCTCTTTCATCTTGGCTCTGTTCCTAAAAACACACCTGCATGAAGCAGGTGCTTCTTCCACCGGGGGAGTTAGCATTTCCATAAATTCTAACCGGTAAGAAAAATGATTGTATTTGTTGTAGAGACCATCTATTGTTTAACGATCTCCCAAAACACTTGGAAGCTTTGTGCGGGTATGCAACCGAACGCGAGGCCAAGGGATGCTTCAGTTAAAGTGTTTGGGTGCTCTTTGTCCAGAATCTGGTACGAGGCTGCACGGTTACAGACATTTATGATAATAATAAAAGGAATGAATTACCAACAGATTGAGGAGGGCCTTTACGTGCTCAGGAGAAAGCTCATCAATACATTCCTTCAACGCGGTCAAAGCAGCTCTAGTCAAATCATCGACTTTGTATTGAGAAATTGGCCCGGTGTACAGCTGATCAGCAGAGCCTTCAAGAAGTGTCTGAAGAAAGCTGGGGACAATCTCATGAGCAGAGCCAGCTCCTGGAGTATGAAAGACAAAGTGGAGTGTAATGAACAAACCTTTCACTCGCCCGGATTCAGCTGCTTCTGCCCTTTAACACCCTCCACCCCAAGAAGGACATACAAATCACACTAAGTTTTTGCAGAGCGTGTTCTCAGCTTTGCGGGGGTTTTTTTAAAGCTTTCAGAGAAATGGGTTGCCACTGCAGGAGCTGCTCTGTTGTACAGGTCCCTTGGTGGAATCCCACCGTTCATGGATAAGCTTCTGCCTGCCTGGTCCTCAGCCCTCTTATCCTCTCCTCTCCTCTCCTCTC
>NW_008796200.1:362757-374897 GCF_000699145.1 Aptenodytes forsteri
TCCTCGCCTCTCCTCTCTTCTCCTCTCCTCTCCTTTCTCTCTTCCGTCTCTGGATCCAGCTTCTTCTCAGGCTTTGTGGGATTTTTTTTTTCTCTTTTCCATGCACCTTTGCTTCCTTACATTATTCCCTGTTCTCTAACCAGATATCAAAAACCATTCAGCTCCCTTCTCTGAATATGTTCATGTATTCATCACCCAGGTTGTCTGTAATATTCAGTAATTACATTTTTCTCTCCTGTCTCTGGAATTGTCAACATTTTAGATGAAAGTAAACCGAAAATGTTTCTACTCTCTTCATCTCTTTTCTTGAAGTCCAAATCTTGTCGCCTGTGATGTTGCTACCTACACAACTGCCTACAAAGGCCGATTTTGAATTTACACTCAACGTGCTGTTCTTCCAAGACCTTGCTGGGTTTTCCAGGGCTACTCATGCAATTTGATCTACTTTCCATATTCTCTTTGTATGAACTGTCTTGATTTAATCATTTAGCCTTGATTTAAGAAAAAATAATAATAATTATCAGTCTGCTAAGTTCTGTCCATTCTAGTAAAATTCTGTTGTTTTTTTCTCCTTCTTATTGTTGTCATCCCTGTTCTTAATTTATGAGATTTAATGTGAGTCACATTGATTAAAATCCATATTCTTCACCTGCTTTTATAAAATCGTTAGGTTCTTCAGCTGATGAGATAATTTAGACTGTCTTATCAGTGTACAGCATATTCCTGATCGCCTGCTGTTTCTCTTACTCTAATTGCACATAACTATATTCTTGATTAATAACCTCAGAGGAATTAACCAGGCTGTGAGTTCACCACCACCCCCTCAGCATGTTGAATTATGTTGCCTCTGTTTTCATATGCATTTTCACCTTCCAAGTTTACTTCTTTCCCCATATTTATTTTCTGTTTTCCGACACTTTGGCATCAATGTTGCCTCAGATTAGGCACCTCTGTGGGCTCAAGGAGCCGAGCCTGGGCTCGATGGGTAATGGTAGTAGTTACCCATCATCAAATAACGGAGTAATGTTGGGTTCGTTTTGCTTAAGGCTGAGTCTCCACGTCTGATCTAGTCCCTGGAACCAGCAGGACAGATCATCTAATCTAGTGCTGCCATGAGGTGTATTGTCACTGACTCCAGCCCAATCCATCGATTCAAAGGAGAGCCAGGGTGAGCACTCGAACACTGGCCATCACAGTGCAGAGACCAAATTTACTCAGGTGAACCCTACTGTAAGCGTCCAAGTGAAAAAAAAATCTCAGAGACCTTACACAGGCTGCTGCGATTAGTATTTTCTTGGAGGCCAGGCAGCTGAATTTCCCTGTCACCACCAAAAGTCTTCAGTGCTAATCAAGGGGCCATCCTTTCTGCCAGCAGGGACACAGCAAGCTTTCTCTGCAAGTTTTAAATGAGGCATCAAGATGCCTTTCAGTTGCTCCCTAGAATAGTTTCCACCAGGTGTTTTAATGGTAGTTTGAATACTTTGTGCAGAAGTTTAATGAGTTCAAGGTTATAAAAGAAAAATTTAAAAAATTAAAATTCTATTTTTTTTAATTGGCAAAACTTACCAAGGGAGCTGCAGAGCACCACGGTGATGAGAAGAGTAACAGTCAGCTTCATGGCAGCGCGCGCCATTTTCCCTACGTTGTGTGTTAGGCTGTGAAGGCCAGTGAGTGCCCTTTGCAACTGAACGCAGAGACCTGGGGTATATATGTGGGGAATTTCGCAATGCGATGGAAGGAATGGGCCCAACAGGTCGTGCACCTGCACTAAAATTGGATCCGGGTCGTGCCTGTTTATGAAGTGGACAGATGAAAAATGCGGGTGACCTCTGCTTTCACCAGCGGCTGTCATTGGACCCGGAACAATGAACATCGTGCTCCGTTAGCGAGAGTTCGCGCTGACATTACGTGCGGGACGTATGGGGTTTGAAGCTCAGCCCGAGGAGTGAGATTGCTCTGTCCCCGTGAGATGCGGAACTGCAAAATCAGCGGCCAATAAACTGCATCAAGCCATTTTGTCCAAGGCACTTTCAAGCTCATTTATTCCGGCCTTCTGATGTGATTTCATGCAGAACTGCTGCCACTTTTCTTGCATAATTATTCTTCTATTGTTTTCCCTGCTTCTCTTCTATAATTCCAATTCTGCAGGGACTAACGTGTCTTTCTAAGTATCATGATCTGTGGCCCAGAAATATATACATATATATATAAAAGAGTAGGCTGATGCATGAATGAAAATAACCACACATTAAAGAAGAACATCTTGAATAGCTGCTCCTATACAGCTTTTCAGCTGCTCTTGGCCAGGTGTGCACTCTCGAGGAGTGGAGAAATTGCCTCCATAGACTCCGAACTGGCAGCTGAACCAGTACGCTGATAATCTTTGGAATAATATCACGGTGTCACTCCTGAACTGAAAAGGAGTGAAGCACATTTTTAAGGTAAAAATTAAAGGACTGTTGGCCAGCTGAAGCAACCTTCAGCGCAGATGGCTAGTTCTTGAGTTACAGACCTAGTTCTGCTAGCTGGCAGCCAGGTAGGCTCCTTATCCTTTCCTGCCACGTCAGGGAAGCCCAACTGATTCTCATTCTGCCCTGTGCTTCACATGGCTGGGAGAGCTCCTGGCGCACGTGTGGACCCCCCTAGAGCCCAAAGGTGGATGGGGTAAGGAGGCTGGGAGAGCGAAGATCAGATCCATGGACGTTCCCAGTAAGGTGCGAGCTATTACTGGCCATATGGCACCGTGTTCTGCTAACCTACTAAAATCTAAAATGAGCCTGGCAGAAGGGAAGCAGTAACGGCAGTGTATGTCTTGGAACAAAATGAGATAGGAGAAAGGAAGGGCCTTTCTGTGGACATGGGGTATCCTCCCTTCTGACTCCTTCTCTAGGAAAGAGGGAAGCGTGAGAGCCTCCCCTGCAAAGGTCAGGAGATGCTTTCGGCCAAAGAAAGTGCTCTGCACGATTAACGCATTGAGGGGGGGAGCATGTCATGACCAACGCTGCCTGGGGTTAGGATTCCATTTGATGGCTCCCAGGTAATAAGAAATGCTGCACACTCAGCATATCCCCGCTGTGAGAAAGAAAGAGGCAGTAGACTTTACAGGGCCACATCCTCACCTGAAAAAATAGTGTATTGCGGTAAATAAAACGGGAGGGGCGAGTTGGCTTTTTTGAATGATTCAGCTACCACACATAGAAGCTATGACTGTAAAATGACATGACCGTGGTATTGCGAAGACTAAAAATTTTTCCCTATCTTCTTCTTTCCCCTATCTTCTTCCGCCCCCAAGCATCAGAGAAGTGTGCTTTATCTCTGAGATCTTACATATTCCATGCGCAACCAGCACCATTTGAAAGAAACGCTTATTTTCCCGCTATACTACTCGATCCCTTTTAGTATCTGTGCTGAACAGGTCTTCTGAGATCTCCCCCTTGGATTCGTCCGCGTAGTCTTGAGTAACTTTATATCTCAGCTTGTTCTTTCATCATTACCCCTGATTTTTAGCAGAAGGTTTCAGAGTCCATCGGCACTCAAGTAAAACGTTATGAAGAAGTGGGGGGGCCTGAAAGCTAACAGGTCCCCCCACTCCTTTTTAGCAGGGTTTCAGAGTCCATCAGCACTCAAGTAAAACGTGATGAAGAAGTGGGGGGGCCTGAAAGCTAACAGGTCTCCCCTCCCCTCTTAAAACGTGAAGTGGTTGTGGAGGGGTGTCCAGGGCCTCCAGGGATTATGGCGCGATATAGTTTATTTTTAGATGGGTATGAAGAACTACATAAACTGTGAATATTTGGTTAACAGGTCCCCCCACTCCCCTCTTAAAACGTGAAGTGGTTGTGGAGGGGTGTCCAGGGCCTCCAGGGATTATGGCAGGATATAGTTTATTTTTAGATGGGTATGAAGAACTACATAAACTGTGAATATTTGGTGACCTTGATATAGGACTGTAGAAATACGATTTTAATCTTTTTTTGGTGTGAAGTTGATTGTCTAGGTGACTGCAGTACCGAAATATGAAATTATAACATAAAATTCCTTCCTGAAAATGTTCTCATTAGTTTTTCATGCCATTTTTGGGATAGGTTGGCAGTAAAGGACTTCACGTTGTAAGCTGGCTTAGAGTGCGTTAACGAAGTCCTAAGATTCATTCTCCAGGTGGGTTTTCCCTCTCCTGAGATTTGGTGGGAGGCTGTTCACCAGACATGACCCGGCCACAAAGGAGAAGCGCAGAGGAGTGACTGAACTCCCTTGGGTTGACAGTTAATGCACACGAAGAGATGGAGACAGTGTGGATGTCTCAGGAGCTGGAATCAAAGCGCCGTCGACTGTAAGAAAATGTGGCAGCCGTGGGAGCTAGCAAATCAGCAGTACCTGCAGGATATATTAAATTTAGGGACCGGTCCTACGATTTGGACAAACGTGATCAGCTGTTGCTTACCTGGACGTCAGGTGTGAAGCTTTGGGCGTTGGAGACTTCTCCACTGTCCTTTCTCAGATGCTTCGCTCAGAAGGGTTTTGCAAAGGCTGCTTTTGTACTCTTCCCCTCAGTGCTGGGTCTATTTGCTTAGGGTTATTTTTCTAATTTAAATTAGGAGACCGGGGGCTTCTCTATTTTGTGCTCCAACATGTCTTTATGACAGTCAGAAATTCTTAGGGTACAGAAAAGCTCCTTCGCCGGTTTTTGAGGATGTCCACAGAAACGAGTGAGCAAAGTGCCGTTTGGGACAGGCTGTGTACTGTGTGTTCTGGATAATACACTAAAGCATTTCTCTACAGCACAAGTGGAAGCCACGCAGTCCTCGAGATGTTTTTATTTGTTGTATGCATGGAATTTCTTGGCAGAGAATTCCAGAGAAGGGGAAAGGGGTTTTATTTTCCTATTTGCTTAGAAAATTGATTCTGTGTAGCTAGGAGCAAGCTGTGGCGTTTAGCAAGCAGAGCCTGGCAGCAACCGTCAGACTGCGTACGGCAGGACCCCAGGAGAGATGTGAGAACTGTGCTGGGAGCGCCAAGGGATCTTGTTAGCCGCTTGGCTTCAATGTTCTTGCTTATTCATCATGCTTTAAAAGAAAGAAGTGTTTGACTGTTGAAATAATAACCATGGTCTCATGGTTATTATAACCCTCGTACCTTTGGCTTTGCTCCCCTCACGGCATCGCTGCAGGAGGCAGCCTGAGCAGGGACACGGCGCTGCACAGTCTCCCACCCAGCCCAGCTCTTGACCTCATTCCACTTAGGAGGTCTGGCCACCCGAAAGCAAAATGACAAGGGAGTATTGCAGGATTCCCGGGACACGGGCTAAGCCCGTGCTTCGTGTTGTGACTGTTCAGTTTCTAAGCTGCAAGTTTAAGGAATTCAATTTGAAAAGCTGCAGGGAGGTTTTACCACCGGCTGTCCTGGCAGGAGCTTGTCCTGATTTTTGCGTCCCTGGAGCTGATCCCACTGGGCATGAACAAGGGTGCCCTTGAAAATGAGGTATTTTTTTCATGTTCTTCTGATTTTAAACAAAGAATGTATATAATTCTGTTTTAAAAGAGTGTGAATTTCAGATTTGCCTCAATTATTGCCAAGCAGCTTAACAAGGGCTGTGATGAACGGGAGGGGAGTACATCCTTTCATGGCATACGCATCCTATTATTATCTTCGTGCTGGAACTGTGACACTAAATACCCCCGTTCCCATTACAGGGACACATCAGTGCTGTGGGATGGCGGCCCTGCACTCAACCCGCACGGTTTTCTTGCTCTGAGTATGTTCTTATTCTGAGCATAGGCAATTCCCTGGGCAGCTTTTGGAGTCTCCTTCCTTGGAGATACTCCCTATGTTACCAACAATGCTCTCTCATACTACAAATGATCTAAGAAAAGAGAGCGCTTTGCATTTGCTTTGTAAAAATCCATCACGTTTTTCTTGGAGAATGATTCCTGTTTTCTCTTCATTGTGCATAACAGTATAATTCAATGACAACTGCAGTGGTATTGCACTTGTTCAGCTGATAACTAGATGTTAATGTATTTATGTTTCAGCAACTGCTTGTCTCACATGAGTTAGCTGGTAAGGATGATCTCAAAACAAATCATCGAATCCTACGTTTTAATAAGATTAATGAACAAAGACAGTTATTTATTTTATTTCATTGTAATGAGAAACCTAAACTGTTTTGAAATAGAGTGCCTGCAAATATAGTACCTTAGTGAATGTGGAGCTGAAAATACATTGTTAGCATGGCAAAAAAAGATGGCTTTGTTGCATACAGTCTAGCACATTCTTTTTTTTTTTTGGTGGCAGATGTTGTTTAGGCTGGAAAAAAAGCTCAAGGTTCTCTGTGCACCTTTGGGAGAAGGGATGAAAGTATATAAAGAGCTTGCTCACTGCTTTCATTGCTCCGACTGGAGCCAAGTCACAGGTCAGAGCTGCTTGCGAGTGACTCAGATACTGCAGGCGATAAAAGATTCCCCGTGTCTCTACGCTGCGTGTGACAGTATCTGTTTCGTGATGCATTCATGGACACAGTCCCATGTAAACAGGGACTGGAGCATATCGGGCATGCGCTCACATCTTTATGGCCGGTGTCTGCTCTTTTTGGAAGCTGATCTGTAAGGTCCCAAAGCGACAAGAAGCTGAGCGCATCTGAACTTGTTGAATTGAGAGGAAAGAGGTGGTGGGAGCACGAGCAAAACCCCAGGCTGGTCCTGTGTCTGCTAGGAAAGAAAAGACAATTTGGGTGGTTTTTCAGGGAATACTGAGAGAACACGAGGAAGCAAAGATCTAATCCAAAAGTAAAGATCTAATCCAGGCGGCTGGGACTGTTCAGCCTGGAGAAGACTCCAGGGGGATCTTTCACAGCTTATCTCAATACCTGAAGGCAGGGTGCAAAGAAGACGGAGCCAAGCTCTTTTCAGGGGTGCCCACTGACAGTGGGCGCAAACTGAAACACAGGAGGTTCCCTCCGAGCATCGGGAAGCCCTTTTTCACTGTCAGGGTGACCGAGCACTGGCACAGGTTGCCCGGAGCCAAGCTCTTTTCAGGGGTGCCCACTGACAGTGGGCGCAAACTGAAACACAGGAGGTTCCCTCCGAGCATCGGGAAGCCCTTTTTCACTGTCAGGGTTGCCGCGCACTGGCACAGGTTGCCCAGAGAGCTTGTGGGGTCTCCTTCCTTGGAGATACCCAAAAGCTGCCTGGCTGCGGTCCCGGGCAAGTGGTTCTAGGTGGCCCTGCTTGAGCAGGGAGGGTTGGGCCAGCTGGCCTCCGGAGGCCCCTTCCCACCTCAACCAGCCTGCGATTCGGTGAACTATTCCTGTGCCGGGTGCGTAAGTGCTGAGCGCTTCTGTTACTGAGGGGCTCAGTGCTCTCAAAAGGGGAGACTGCAAAAAATCAGCTGTCCTATTCCCCCTTACCCCCCAAAAAGAAGAGAACTCCCCCTCAAAGATGTATTTGGATGAAAATAAGCTTCTAGAGTCCCTGAAAAGACCCGTGATGGCCCTGGAGGTAGGAAACAGTATTTGGAAATACGTATCCCTTGGCAAGGACTGCTAATCTGGATTTTCATTGTAAGCTACTTAATGTCATTTGGGGATTTTGGTTTTCTTGTTTTCCTACTGCTGGCAATATTGTCAGCAAGTCTAGAAGTGTGTGGTTTTCTTTTTTTCCTACTGCTGGCAATATTGTCAGCAATCAGGTCACTAGAATCCATTTTAATTAATAATAATGTTTTCAGGCTAATCCCTGAACAATCAAAAGATAAAGTCTGGGTCCAAACTTTATTGGAAAGACCCCTGTGTACTTTGGAGCGTGTCCCGTAGTGTGCCAGCTCAGGGAAAGCTGGCCGCTCTCCCTGTGTGCACAGAGGAGGTGACAAACTGGGGACCGTGAGAAGGGGAGGATGCGAAAACGGTAGGATTTAGCATGTTTTATCATACAGCCTTTCCTCTGGCCCAGCAAAGCCTCTTTTAAAGGCAGCAGGGTTTTCTTGCCTGAGCGACATTGCAGCCGTGCCACCTACTCACTTCTCGGCCGCTGCTGAAGTCTGTCCAGCGCCGCTCCAGGCCAACGCCACAGTCCCCGGGGGGGGGTATCCCATTTGGGACACGCAGGCTCTGCTGCTCCCTGTGCAAGGGAGAAGGGGATGATGACAGCTAAGAAAAAGGCTTGGCAGGGCTATAAATCATGAGCAGCACCTTGCGCTGTTTCGACATTCCTGTAGCCTTGGTTTTCAGCCTTTCCACCATGAAAAAGTCGTGAGGTTTAGTGAGGACGTAGGTACAGATCTCTTGGGATACACGATGCCTTCACGTCCACCTGCCAGCTTCTCTGCCATCTATCCGTTTCCCGTCCCTGCAGCACTATCGTGCTCGTAAAAGCCATTGTGCCGGTCATTCCAACTCCACTGCATCCATTTGCAGGTGGTGCCGATGCTGAGCAGGCAAGAGCCGGTCCACGGAGGAGCCAGATCTCATTTCTGAATCAGGGACAACTTGGAGAGTTTAGTAGTGGCTCTCCTTCTGTGTCCGGTAGAAAGAGAGGGCGGCATGAAAGGATTATGGCTGGATGCAACCGAGACAGTTTCATGTGTTCCTAGTGTTAAGACACAGGTAAGTTTTAACAAATTTGCTGTTGAAAACACTGCGGTTCATGAAAGTAGGTGATGAATGATATTTTGTTGGGTTGTGTCTCTTGGCCGGTGCAGGTTGGATAATCTAGAAAACACGCAGATAAAAATCTTAACTGCTTAATTCTCATTTATAATCCAAACATTGAAAGATTTAACTATTGGCTTGTCTTACAACAGATCAGTACAGAAGCAAGTTTGCTTGTGCACGATGACTTCTGCAGCTCCTCTCTGTTTTCCTTTCTTGTCTTTAGGCTGCCAGGGCAAAGACTGGTGGGAGAGTTTGTGTCGGGTGGTTGGGCCAAGTCCTGATTTGTGCGGTGCTCGCCCACCTCGGGGCTGAGCCAGCAGCACGGGTTGGAGAAAACACCGTGCGAGACCCTCTGTAAACACATCTCTAGGGCATTTATTCTCATTTCTAGGAATCCTTCCTGCTTCTACTTTGTGGAAGGGACCCTGGAAATAAAGCTGTTGTGTTTCAGCGGCAGCATTGAAGAGGTCAGGAGAGGGGCACAATTCCAAACTTAGCCAGGTAAGGGGTTTATTTCCATGACAGCGAGGCCGGTCTGAGCAGAGCAGAGCTGAGCCTCGTGCACTATTTCCATGTTTTCTGTGGTTCCAGAACCATCTAACCTATCTGGGAGGGGAAAGCATACATGCACATACCCCTCCTTCTCCCGCAACCCCAAGGAGTATTTCTAGCAGCGTTGCCCATGTGGTTCTCACTTTGTACCAAACAAACATTAGACTAAACTTTTTTTGTTTTCCTTTTATTTCTTATTTTGTTTCCAGGTGCATGCAACTTTTACTCTTTTGCAACCATTTTGCATGCTGTTTTCTGGTATCCTGCGGGCTACTCATCATCCACAGCTCACAGGCTGGTACAAGGCAGGGCTGTAGCTACGGAGAACGACATCAGTTCAAACCTCAGGGTTTGAGGCTGCATCTAGAAGGTGACTCCGAAACGCTAGTCCTGGGTACGAGGCAGGGCTGTAGCTACGGAGAACGACGTCAGTCGTGGGTTTGAGGCTGCATCTAGAAGGTGACTCTGAAGTCACATCCCTTCACGAGAACTCACAGCTTAACCTTCCCGCAGGACGTGAGCAAAGACCTACAACCGCCTTGTTAGCAAGCATTTTAGGCTAAAGGCACACAGAAAAAGGCTTAATAAACACAGTGTTCTCCAGGCAGGAGGCAGCAGAATTTGGCTTGACCTGCCACAGGGGAATTGTTCGTTTGTTTGTTGTTCCAGGAGACAATGCTTTGTGCAGTGCAAACAAGCGCTTTGGAGGACAGGCAGCCACCTGGACTCAAAGGCAGTAGCAGGTGAGGTGGAGAAAGTGCTCTTGGCACTTGGGAATGGAAAGTCACAAGTAGAAATTAGAGAAGCTGACTTCACCAGGGCACGCAGTTTTTCCCCAGTCTTTTCAACGGGCGGAGATGACGGACCCGCATTCAGGTCTTCGTGGAGAGTCCTCTCCCCACGTCTGCCAACCCCCTTGAGGGATGCAGCCCCTGAACCAGGCCTGCGGCAATGCTCTCCCTTCCCGAGGTCCGCGCGCTTCGCCCCAGTTTTACACCCAGACAGCTTCCAGCGTGGCTCCATTTTCTTCAGGCCTTCCTGCTCTTGGCCTGTTTCCAGTCACAACTGCAACCTTTTCATGTCTGTTTGGCTGCCGGTTTCATGCTGAGCAAGTAGCAGGCTACCTTGGACAGGGCTGTTGTTCTCCTTGGACAGGGCTGTTGTTCTCCTTGGACAGGGCTGTTCTCCTTGGACAGGGCCATATCCTCCGAGGAAGGAGGACCAAGAAAGGCATTAGCCACAAGGAACGCAGTCACTGTGCTCCAGTTGCAGAACAGCCACATACGCTGGATTTTAATTCAAAGGATACTCGGATGTTTAAGATAGGAAAGGGAATGCCGGAGTAAGTCATAAAAGGGCAGAGGCAACGGGAACCGAACCTCAGTAATGCTTTGGCTGGGATGCCAAGCTCTCACGCATGCTTAAAAGTGATTTTTAATAGTTCTATTTACTTGAAACTAGCTTTTCTTGCTAGATTTTCAGCACCTCTGAACCCAAATAGGCTCAGCATCCCACCTGAAATCAAACCTGGAGGAAATGCTTTGAAATGCCAGTGATCCCGAGGATGTTGAGAGGCCCTGGTTCACGTTCCTAGTCCTGATTATGTGCTACTGAGAAGACCTGGTAAGAAAAGTCCCTGTCTTTTTTTTTTTTTTTTAAGTGTTCTAAACAAAGCTGAACCACGGCAGCTTAGATCAGAGGGGCTAGCTGCTTTTTCTACATACCTGCTGAAGTTTGCAAGACATCGTCCCACTCTGCTTACCTTCAAGGATGAGTCTGAAGCATCTGACAGAAGCAAAAATCTCAGGTAATTTTATTGAGATCAGCGGTATAAAATAAGAGTTAAATGGCTCAGAAGTAATACTATGAGCGTTTGCTTTGAGGCCTTCTTGAAGCCAGCATCTGTCTCATCATTGCAAGTGATATCTGATGGCAAAAATCAGAGTTACAGATTTTTACCATTGTTACTAAGCTTAAGTGGTCCTTGAAGACTGGAAACGGCTTTTCTTTTGGCCAAGAATCTGCCCTCTCAACCTTTTGTTTGGCTGTTTGAATCCCCAGTATTCCTTTTTCACAAGGTATCTAACACTCATCATGATTAAAGAGACAATATTAACCACCCCACCACACCCTTTTTTTTTTGTTTTTGGACTCGTCAGTAACTTGCAATAAACTGGTAGGTACTGGCAAAGATTCTAGCATCCCAAGGGCACTTACATTCATTCCTTAGACCCTAGGAGGTCTAGGGTGAGGGCAGATTGCCGTAAAACCCCGAGCTTCTCCCCCAGTTCGGTGAAGGAGGGTACCGTTTACCCTGCCTGTACTACACCTTCTGTGCAGTCCTCTCTCCAGATGTGACCTACCTGCCCCCTGAGCCCCCAGGCTAACTAGAGAGTGCTTTTTGTCAACAGCCGTTCAGAGAAGGCTGTTGAAGGAGGGCTGTTCCTTCCCAGATCTGTAGACGAGTATCCTAAAGCCAGATGGGCTAGGAAGCCAGTCAGGTTGTTATAGCCAGACTGACTTACCGGCACCCACTTGGTGTGTCCTTGGAGGCCCTGGATTCGTGCAGACCCGCAGAGCTCTGCTGTCCTCGTGCAGACCCGCAGAGCTCTGCTGTCCTCGTATCAGACCCGCAGAGCTCTGCTGTCCTCGTATCAGACCCGCAGAGCTCTGCTGTCCTCGTATCAGACCCGCAGAGCTCTGCTGTCCTCGTATCAGACCCGCAGAGCTCTGCTGTCCTCGTATCAGACCCGCAGAGCTCTGCTGTCCTCGTGCAGACCCGCAGAGCTCTGCTGTCCTCGTGCAGACCCGCAGAGCTCTGCTGTCCTCGTGCAGACCCGCAGAGCTCTGCTGTCCTCGTGCAGACCCGCAGAGCTCTGCTGTCCTCGTGCAGACCCGCAGAGCTCTGCTGTCCTCGTGCAGACCCGCAGAGCTCTGCTGTCCTCGT
>NW_008796200.1:374966-394236 GCF_000699145.1 Aptenodytes forsteri
GACCCGCAGAGCTCTACTGTCCTCCTATCAGACAGACCCGCAGCTGCTGTCTTCCCAGCCCGTGCTCTGATAACCGGCATGCTGGAAAAGGCACCACAACCATATTACTGCTAGATCCCTGCCCACAGGTACCTGTGAGAATGGAGGTCACCTGCACACGTGGTGTCTGGAAAGCCTCAGGTACAGGAGAGCTTTTTGTTCATCGAGCCAAAGCCAGGCACAACGTGCCCTTTAATATTCTCATCAAGAAACATCTTTGCTTTTACTTGTTCTTTCTTGGAGCAGTTTTAGGTTTGAGACCTCAACTAACTTTACAGGATCACAAGTTTACCATGTGGTAGCGATCCCATTTTTGTTTGGTATCATTTGGCTCCAGATATTTTCTGTGACTCCAGGGAAACTGTATCGGTCTAGAAAAGACAATATATATCAGATTACTTCCTTTTTCCCCCCAAGGAAATGAAGTGTTGCAAATTACTGATGGCCAAGTTCATTCACTTGGGAAATACTGCTTTATGTTCACTAGGTATCTGCTGGGCACTCGCTGCAGTGACAGGTTAGGTGGATCTTGCCATTCTGTCACCTGTGCTTTTATCAAACTTTTCTGTAAGTCAGAACAGGCAACAGAATACAAGAGCTGATTCAGAGCCGGGGGGGCGGAATAATCTCTGCGTGCAACCAGGAGTCTGTCTTGGACAACAGCAAAACAACTGGGGTTTTATGGTTAAGAGCGTCTTCACTCAGGAGCAGCTTCCAAAATCTGCCTGTGCAATATTTACCGAAATTCAGCCCACCGGCAGGACACCCACCCAGAGCAGCACCCCCAGGGAGGCCCAGCTCAGGGTCAGGCACAAACCCAGAGTCGGACTGCACCAGAAAGCACCTGCACTTAGAGCTCAGGAAAGGCTGCCTGCGCAAGCAGGAATAAAAATTAAGAGAAATGCCTGAAATCAAAAGTGAAAATATCTTTCTTAAAGTCTTGAGGTTGTAATTTCCTGGGATTTCTACTTGTGGTTTTTTTGTTTGAGTGTTTTTAAATACCAGTGTTCCAGTTGTATACTGTGACTGAAGTTCCTGCTCCATCTGGTGGTAGCAATTCTGAGTATTTTCTAAAGTCATACAAGTAGTGAATTACAGGGATGTAAGGTTAGTTCAAGAGCAATTCAAGTCATGTATTCCTTAGTAAAGATTTCTGGGAATATATCATCGTGCCAAACTGTCCCTCTTCCAGTTTCCAGAAACAAAAGAAGGAAGTAAAACTAGTCAGCAAATTCTTCAGGGTTACCAAAGCACAAATATTTCCCACTGTAGCAGGAGTTATGGACAGAACATTCCTATCTTAAGTGCAAAAAGCAACCCAAAACGTCAGATTCCAGAATACTGTAGATTTTTCTAACAAAAAGCTATGATGAGTCCAGAAGAGAAGCCCAGAGGAGATGATTTAACTCACTTTTATCAAACTGTCATTTTCAGTTTGATAAATGTCACAAATCAGACATTCAAATAGCACTCAACTTTAAAGTTTTTGCTGTTTCAGCAAGCTTTCTTACAAAAAGGTTACATTCATTCTAAGATACAAAACTCAATCTACAGAGCATCTAAAAAAGTACAATCATCTCACAGATATAAACACTGATCAATAGCATAGCATCTAGCAGTTGATGTATTTAAATATAAAACCCCACATCATTTTAAAGACATTTGCTTGCAAACAGTTCATGAACTATATGCACAAGGAAAGGCAGAAGTCTCCTTACACACTGTATAATCTCTGTACAGTGGGCTTTTTTCAAAGAACCGGGTTGTATGCACGCAGAAACTGTGTTCTTCAGTCTTTTGCATACTGAAATCGCAGCCATGAACACTCACCCATCTTTAAAACAAATCAAGCCGCAAGAAAAAGATGAATCTGAGGTAAGAGCTATATAGACTGCCTAATTTGCAGAAGGCAGACTTCCACAACAACCTACAGAAACTAACGGAACTGTTTCCTTTAAAATCTTCCAGTAAGTGACTGTTCTGCTGAGACCTCTACTCTCTCTATGCAGGAGCTTGTTATAGAGAAAAAACAAGTGTGTCTGCCATTTGCAAGTTAGGTGTAGAAAGAATGCCCAGAACACCAAGTGCTCTTGGAACTGAAATTCTGAGTTGATATTTTGCTGTTAAGAGGAAATTGTTTTGATAACAGTCCGTTTGACACTGCCTTATTGAATATGAAGTGCAAAACAGGCCTAGAAATAAAACCAGCTTTGATGCTGAACAAATAAAACAGACAAGGGGAGAAGAGAGAAAGATAGGGATCAAGGTTAAACTCATTCTTTCAATCCAATCTATACCACAGACATGGAATTTAAATTAGAGAAACAAAATTCTATCAGAACCTTTCTACAATTTCTCTTGACGAAGCCTAGAACAACAAAGCCTGCTTATGCTACTCTGGGTATTCCTGGAGACACGATTACAGCGAGGGTCAGAGCTCCCTCCAACAACTGAAGAAAGGTCAATAAAATCCTCAGGGTATTTCAGCCCGAGCTGTAGTAATGTTAGTACCAATCTAGCTTATGCGCATAATTGCACTTGGTGTTGGGATGAAGTGCATTACTGAAAAATGAAACAAGGAAATCATTTGGCAATGTGCAGGAGATGATGAAGACCACACCTGCTAGTGACTTGCTTCTGGAGAACATCAGTAGTGCACACTTGGATTTTACCCAAGCTGTGCACAGTGGTCCTTAGCTGTACAAGTACTCTGGCTTCAGCCACGAGGTGGGCAGGGACAGTACAGACATACAACTTTCAACTACAGCTGGCAGCTACTACCAGGCCTGCTTGGCCGAAGAGGGGAGGATCATATAGCTTTAGGCGATGCACTCTCATGACCTAAAGGTCTAAATCTTTGCCAGCTTAAAGCTAAGGGTAAAAGGAGATGCATCTTTCCAAGGCAGTATCTCCCAAAAGCTTGCTGTTTTGCCTAACAGTGAGAAAATAAGCCCCGAAAACAGAAAATGCAAGAGGCCCAGTAAGAGCTGACATTTATTCAATGCTAATACCTTTAGATTAGTAGATTTACCAGTAGATTTACAGTTACTGAACAGTAACTCTCTTCTCACCTAGAGAGACAGACATGCATACCCACTGCTCCACAAGAAACAGCCACTGCCCACCTCAGTACTTTTTCAGGCTGTATGGCAGACCTAGAACCGATTTGGCACCTGGAAACGGCGGGGAACTCCACACAGCAGAGCTTGTGCGCTTGAAGTAGCGCGGTTTACTTTTGTAAAAGATGTCCTCCAGCTTGGGGCTTGCGATCACCCCAAAGAGCGCGTCGACATTGGGAGGGTTGTAGTACTGGTGGACTACAGCTTGGCTAAGCTGACTCCCTGCAGAAACAAAAGATTAAGTATTCATTAATTTTTTTTTTAATTGAAATTGCTGTGTAGGCTGTTTGTATGCAATGTGTCCCTGCCCTCCTCATCTCTAATCACACCGAGGATCACAAATGGGAGAAATCCTGCAGTACTTGATGTTTTAAACCACCCTGTTTAAGCCTAAAGCTTCAGCATAGATCACTTGGAGGGCGAATATTGCGTGTACTGAATTCTGTCCAGGAACTAGAATAAGTTTGCAAGAGGCAAGGTTTCTCAGCTTTTCTTCCTGCAGATTCCATTAGTTTCCCCGCAACTTCTTAGCTCCCCTGGGGCAGGCGGAATACGAAATTATGGAACTGAGTATTTCAGAACCAGAACAGCTGCCGGTCTGGAGCCTAGCCCGTGACATCTGGCATTACTTTGCTTTTTAAAGATAAATCAATGTCAAGCAGGCTCAAGGCCAGAGCACTAGTTCATAATTACTCCATTCACACTGGCAAAATGACACTAGCAGCTCTGTTAAGGCAGTTTAAAAGAGTATTGTTCCCCAATATTGTCCCATGAAGCTCCCCAAGTGGTAGAGAAGCACTCGTGCCACACGGCTAGAGGTTAGTACTTTTAACTGCAGCGTGCAAGTAGGAGGAACTGGGCAAAATCTTACAACCAGGTCGTCAAAGCTGCAGTAGGGTTTGCTGAGGGCTCTCAGGACAGATTTCAACCTGCTAACACATACCAGTGGCCCAGGCAGGTCCGGGCTTGCGAGGCTGGCTTTCATCATCAGTAGAGTCATCGCTGTTCAGATCCAGTCCATAGTTGTTTGGATTTATCATGGGGGGCTTTGGCTCTTTGTGAGCCTGTGGAGTCATCTGGTATGAATTGCAGGCAGGTGAATTCTAGAAGACAAATATATTCCCCAGGCGTTAGATGCAATAGCACTGCTACGCTTCCGAGCCACAGTGAGACACTTGTAGGCCAGAATACCTCAATATTACACCTCTTGCTTTACTGTATAACTGCAAAACCTGAAGTCTGGCAGTTCTAAAGTTTTGACCCAATTACAACTTTGCATTGCCTTCTCCTGTTTAATTAGGCTGCTTAATTGGCTATTATGGCATGAACAAGCCAGCAATACCTGCATCTAATATAGATACAGCAGTTCTGCTCAATTCAAGCAAGGCTTAAACGGAGTTGTTACATCCTCAAAGCTGGAGCTGAGTAATGTGCTTTAAATATGCTGCAACCAAACTTCTGGGCTTGTTTAATAATATTAAACTGAATATTACCTTGTAGAGAATACACACGTATCAGCTCAGGACAAACTGTATTGTTATTTTGATGGGAACAGCATGACTAAGGAAAATGCAAGTGATGAAGAAAAACTTAAAACTGCAAATTTCACCAGCCATGAAACGTAAGTCGGTCCTTAACTAGAGGGACAAGTATCTCTAAAGAGCTGGAAACAGATTTTTTTTTTTCCCCATAAGAGGCTGCCTTCGTGGCTTTGTGTCCATTAACATTAACTCTTATTTCACTGGTTTTGCATTTAAAGATTAAAATATGTAGCTTTGGAAGGAGATAAAGATCCATATATTTGTCTTCAATGTTCAAGACGTACCTCACCTCCAGGATCTCCTCAAGTTCCATGGGTAGTGAGGTACAAATGCAATACTACTCCACAGACTCTGCTGCCATCCTGTGGCTGTTTCCAACTTTGAACTTAAATAACACTATTTCGGCATCGCTGCTGCCTGTGAGGTTCATCCAGTGTTTAAAGAGCTTAGAAAGGCAAAGCTACTTTAACAGCCACTGCCTTATCCTGACAACAAGAAAATCCTGGCAAATACCTGCCACTTCCCTTCCCTCCTTTTCACTCCCCAAAAGTCAATTAAATACTCAAGGCCACCAGGAATCAACCTCAGATAACCAGGAAAAAAAGTTTACAGAATCCCTTCATTATTGAAAGGGAATATAAAAAGCAGAGGGTAAAACTGCCCATTGTAACAGCATGTCAGTGCTGGAATCAAAGTTCTCTGATGTCAACCCTTAAAGAAATGTCACCAGAGAGAGCAGAATTACCTCTTTGTTTTCTAGGTGCTGTGTTTGGGCTATATCTTTAGCCTTTTGTTCCTCTGGCAGTTTCTTCTGTTCTTGCTCCTGCCTCTTCATCTCTGCTAGCCTCTGCTCCTGCTGGCAAGCCGACATCACAAATGAATTAATCTTATGAACTAAGCTACGCTGTTAATCCAGGGTTCCATTTTTTTGATATGCAAAAAAAAAATATCTAAGCATCTAATTGCAAGTCTTTGTTACTTGTGATGCTAAGGAGCCCTTTGAACACAGTGCAGACAGTGAACAGTTTGAGCTTTCCTCACAAAGTGGCACAAACAAACTGACCTTCCTGCTTAAAAGCATTAGTTGCCCTCCTCTGATAATGCAATGACCTCATGCTTTGAAAAACTTGCTACTGACTTTATCTTTAGGGTATAAACATCAGAAACCAGCTGACCATTTGCAGATGGAAAAGTCTGTGCTACTGATCTTAGCCCCTCTTTAGACTAATAAACAGTACTTTTAGAGGCCAAGTGACCCCATTGTACAGTAACCGTCCCAAACAGGTCAAAAGAATCTCACCCCGTGAATGCTTAGTTTTTCCTACGGGATCTAAAGGAAACCAAGAGGCTGCTAACTCAAACAGCAGACATCTAAAATCAAGTGAAATAAACCCCACCCAGTCCTAACGGCAGGACAAGTTGTACACAGGCCTACCACCAACTGCCTGTCAACTTCACCAAGCTAACTGACAGGGTGAGGAGCTTGCTGGGCACGCAGGGATCCCCACCAAGGACTTCAGCTCCCTGAAGGCAGCTAGACAACTGCTGTCAGCATGCTGATACCACAGCTCTGCTAAGTGGAGTGACAATGATTTCAGGCAAACGCTGGACAATTTCCAATCATCTAGTCCAACCTTCTGTTCTTTCTCACAAATCGTCTTGAAAGTGCAAGTTGCCCCAGATCTTATATAAACCAAAAAGCAACCGTCCAAACAGCAAAGGGTTTGCTACCAATTCCCAGCAATTATTTTGTGCAAATCCTTGAGAAGGGACATTCCAAACGCTACCTGAACAACACCTGTGGGCTTTATCTCTGCTCCAGTGAAAATGCATGCTGCCAGTTAAGCAAAAACCTGAGCCTATCCAGCTGCAGTTGCTTTATTCAAATAGCATGGACTGCCAAGGCATCAAAAGGTCCTTCTTCAACACCACAAGCAAAAACACCTGCTTAGTTAATCTATGCTGGCATGACCATTGCAGAAAATAACCTGATTAAGTCTACTGTGGTTCTGCTGTAGGTGCAACAAATGTAAAACTGAGATGTTCCTTCTGAAAAGCCTGGGATTAATTATTGTTTGATATCAAGAGAGGTACAGATACACCTGGGCACAGAAAGGGGAAAAGCCAAAAACCTCACTTGAATTCAACGTGTGCCTTATCTGTCCTTTCTTCTTGCACTGCTGCCACCTAAAGAGAGCAAGCATACCTTCTGAAGCGGACAGAGAACAGGCTCTGGGTAAAAGCACCTTTGGCTGGCTCAAGTACAGAAGTGCAACAGCTCACTCATCAGGGTTCTTAATAGCTTCACAGCTCAGCTGCTCCCAACAGTAATGGCTACTGAAGTCTGATCCATGTGGCTCTACGCATCTACAAAAAGAGAGTACTTACTTCTTTCTTCTCCATCTCCTTGCGGAGCTGTTCTTTAGCAGCCAACACTTCCTTCTGCAGGCGAGCAGCCTTCTCCTGCTGTTCACGTAGCCTGAGAACCAAAGCAACAGACCATTACTCTGAAAACTACACAGAGGTACCCTCCCATTCAGTGCCTGCTGCAAACCCCTCTTTTTCTCACAGCTTTTCAGGGCACTCCCCACCACACCTCCTACATTGAGCCCAGAATTTCTTCTTGGCAGCTCAATACCCATGATGGTCCAGAGTTGTGCTGACAGCACAAAGTAGCTCTTCACTGCTGGAGCCTTTCACTAGTGCCTCTGTTCCTGTTGCTTTTCAAAGTCCCGGCACAGAATTTAGTACATAAATGGATATTGTCTTACTTTTCTGCCTGGATTCTCTCCTGTTCCTTCTTCCTCTCCAGCTCTCTCTCTGCAGCCAGCTGTTTCTCTCTCTCCTGTTCTGCCTGTCTCTGCTCAGCAATCTTCCTGGCACGTTCCTGCTCCTCTTCCTTCCTCTTCTGCATTAGCTCTTTGTGCCGACGTTCCTCCTCCTCCTGGTAAGCCCAACAAGGCAATTACTCACATTGTACAGGAACAGGCTCCAGAATAAAGGAGCAGAAACACCTTATTTGACCGAAGTCTCTAGCACCTATCACTACACAGCAGGGAAACAACTCTGGGCTAAAGTCCCAGTGCTTCCAAGGTACGTGCATCATCTCTCCAGATATTTCAGTGCTGGCCTCTCCCTGCCCACAATGTACCCCAAAGGGCCTCATGGCCACCATGCTCTGGATCTCCGAGAGACAGGTTTAACTGAGAGATTTTAATACTTGCCGACCCACAAATTAAGGTCTTTAGTAAGAATCTGTCCAGAACTACAGAAGAAATGTGGGTCACAACCACCGCTAACAGCTTACAGCATATTGCAGGAGGAAGCAGGAAGCACAACACTGCAGAGAGCTTTAAGGACAAACTAATTTTCAGTTGGTTCGTGTTAGCACTCCCGCTGGATTCCTTTCTTACAAAGACTGTGGCAGACTGCGGCCATTCTAATTGCACGCAGGATGATAGGACGGGCTCCAGCACAGACCTGCTGCAGTGCTTTTTGTTTTCTGGCCTCTTCATCATGCCTGCGCCGGGCCTCTGCTTCTTCCATTTTCTTGGCAGCTGCCTTCTTTTTGATCTTCTCTTCTGCCAACCTTTCTTCCCGCACCTAAGACACACACACAGCCAGCTGAATACCTAAGTCTCAGGTGGGGCAGTTCTCCGTGCATGTGAAATATCATAGCAGTAAGTCTCAAAGATGCAGAGCTCCCACCCTCTCACAGGGCAAAAGCTTCCTTTTTTGCCACCAGGAGCCAACGGGACCTGTGCTTTATCTTAAAAAGGTCATATTTAGGGAAACGACCTTCTTTTACATCTCCACAGGAAGAGCTGATCCTATTCTGGTATTTATACATCTAATACCACAAAAGCCATCAGAATATATTCTCAGAACCAGGAAATAAGAAAAGCAGATGGAGGTAATTGAAGCAGACAAATGACTGCTATGGTCACATGGGCAAATTGTCTGAAAGTCTCAGATACAAGAAAGGGTCTGGAGGAAGTATGTTTATCTTCACCTCTTCATCTATTAGTCAGATGGGAGAACAACTTCAAGTAGATAAAGCCTCAGGGCCATTAGGCTGGCTTTATCTACTTGAAGTTCTTCTCCCATCTGACAGAGCCTTAATATAGCCCATTTAGATTCATAATTCTGGAAAATAAATGTTTTCGTCTGCCATTTGCTGTAACCAAGAGAAGGGCAGTCACTCAGAATCGCCAAATTTCTGGAAAGTTCTTTATTCAACTGTTCTCCAGTTTGTTCTCTAGATTTCAAGCAGCCTCAGTTCCTCTCTTTCTGGAAGGCACACTCGTGTGGCATCATTTACCTCAATAGATTATTTATTCTCCCAAATAAACTCTATAGGTATATTGGGCCTTACCTTCTCAGTCTTCTCATCAAACAGAGCTATCTTCTGCTCAATGCGCCTTTTCCTCTCTTCCTCTATTTGCTCTGCCCGTTCCCGAGCTTGCAAGACTTTGCGCAGACGCTCCTCACGCTTCCTATAGGACACAGGGCAACTTTATCATTGTAGTCCAGCTAGATGAGTTCCTTACAACTCAAACACAAGGCCAACAGACAGCTCTTGGGCAGCATGAAATTCAATAAACCAAATACACCATTCATTTAAACATTAGCAATATTTTTAAGCTCCACCTGTGACAGAGGACTTAAGACGAAAAGCTGAAGAAGCAGTCAGCTAGGATATTTAACTTTCTATTAGCATTTTAGACAGATACTATGAGAACAAATACTGTCTTTGCAGTGTGAGAGCAAGCCGACAAGAATTTTTGCTGCATGTACGGACTCTGCAAGATAAAAGATCTAGATATAGGGACCTACAGGCACAGAGAGAGCACTCCAGACAAGGCAGAAAGCATATACTCACAGCTTTGCCTCTTCTAGTCGCCGTTTCTTTTCTTCCTCCAGTTTTTGTTTTCTCAGCTGCTCGGCTTCTTGCTTTTTCCTCAGAGTCTCTAGCTTCTGTCTCTCCTTTTCCTGAGATGGATTGAAATGATTATACCCACCTGCCAGGGCTTCCTTCTACCTCACCTTGCTCAGGTTAAGTGAGGGCCCAGAGATAACACCAGGGAACTGCAGCCAGAACCAAGGGATGGTAACAACCCTGAAACAGAGCTCAGGTAGCCTGTGATGTAGTCATGGATGTTTGAGAACAGACGCGATGGAAAACAAGGCAGTGGCGTTAACCTTAGAGAGCAAGAGAAGAAGCTGGGAAGTTGAAACAGAAGCACCAGCTCCTGAAGTCCAGGCAGCTTCCGCAGAGATTGCAGACAGACAGCACTGTGATTTATGTTGGTAAAAAGAACCAAAAAAGCAGTGCTAATGCTTGGCAGTGATACTAACTTCCTGCAGCGAGTGTAGGGGACAGATGGTGCTCTAGGAAACACCTTGCTTACTTCAACTCAGAACTCCCACTGGCATCTTTGCTTCCCACAAAGCTTTATCTCACGGTAAACCACCACCATTTAGACAGAGTGCTTACAGCTTGATTCAAGCACACAGTCAGCCCCATATGTCATCTAGACAGAAATGCAGTGCATTCTTCTCATTTTTCTGAACAGCCCAGCTAACTCAGCCTAAGTATACTGTCAGTTAGAAGAGCAAGATCCAGCCATCACTACAGTCACAGCAAACAGATTAAGATAAACTAATTTAATGCCAGATTTGATACTGCAGATGCCTAATTATGTCAGGCCTGGTCTTAGTACAAACTCATTGATAAGCACGGTGAAAAATTGAAGTGATTACCTTATGCTGGGCTCCATGTTGTAAGTGATTGGTGTTATTAGTATCCAAACTGGCTAATTTAAAACTAATGATTATATCTTATTGCTCTGGTGATATTTAGTTATGTTTAGCCCCCACACGGAAAAAGTCCTGAAGAGAAGTTGCCCGCACTGGAATGAAAACCTAAAATATAACGTTCAATGAACTGACAGCAACAAAGGATGCACTAGTCAGAAGACTCTTTTCTCATCATATTAGCTCCTTTGTCAGTACAGACACTAACGTCAGCAGGAACACCAGTGAGACTGAAGCTCGAATCCTTCGCTAATTCCTAATGATAGACTTCTCTTATCTGCTGGAGCACAGAAAGACTCTCTAAGCAGCACAACCGTGACAGCTTTAAGCAATACAAAGAAGTTCTGATATTAGGTTGCCAGATATAAGCTAGATGCAGGAAAACCAGTTTCTGCAGTATGCCCTCCTCTCCCTCCCCAACTCTCCTGCAAGTGAAAACAAGCCCTAGAACTACATTATTTTGAAGTATGAGCAGTCTATGCTCGGCACGCCAGCTTCTAGCACGTCCCTAGGTGCATCCATGAAGCTACACCCTTGTACTTGCCTGACACTGTCAGAGCGCTATGGAATAGGAACTACAGCACGCTGATTGAAACCTGCTTTTCCTTGAACACTGACTTCTCTTCCGAGTTAAATACCAAATCTAAATGCAGATCAGGTAAGAGTGAGGGCTGCCCATCAGCGATGCAGGTAGTATTCCTACTGCAAGTCCAGCCCGTGTAATTAAATAATCATGATTTATGACCAAACTGTCCTGTGTTAAGCAGAACACAGGGAAAAGCAACTCCCTTTGGAAATCTAGAACGAGATCTTCTCAGATCCCATCCACCCAAACAACTACTCTGTTTGGGGTACAGGAGCTTCCCCTGTGCTGCTGTAAACTTCACGGTGGTATTGCATAGGTAGGGGCATCTTCCTGCAAACAGCAAAGGTGTGTCATGTGTCTTTGCTGGTTGCGACAATTATACTACGTTGATATTGATGCTTATTAGATTTGGACACTGGCATACTTGTCTCACTGACCCAGCAGTCTCCTATTCAGGACAGCCTCATGTTTCTTCCTGCTTCAAAGGTCCGAAAAACCTCAGAACATCAGAAGTTTGGATTTAAGACGCATTTGCTCAGCTCTCACTCATTAGAAAAGTCCTAGAAAGGAGACTTTGGATGTGCAGGTTTCAGATATATATACACACACCTCATCTGCAGTATTCAAAATCCCCTTGATTTTCGTTTCCCAGTTTTCCTTCCCAACTGTTACTTGCTAATACCACAGGGGAATGCTACAGTAATAAAGCTTAGAGTCCAAATTAGAACTCTTTAAGAAGCTGACTAATCACAATTTTATTTAGTTTATGTAAGTGTAAACAGACAGCTTAAAGTTACTTCTTAGTTTAATATGGGTTGAAAAGTTTTTCACATCTGTGCTTTAACTTAAACACCCATCAGACCATCACATACTAGCTTACAACAGTCTCGTCTTACCTTGGGATCAGATTGGAGAGGAGTGTTGTACCTGATAAAAGATTTTATTACTCCATTTCTCCCCACAGAGCTTGGCGTCATGAGGAGCTGGTTCTTCTGCACAGTGTGCAAAAATGTTTTGAAAGGACGTACAACCTATGAGGGGAATGCCAAAAACAATTCTCAGGAGCGTGAGTAAGAAACAGGTCTTGGTAAAGTACATCAGGGTTACAAGGATCTTACTTTGCTGGCTGGAAAGGTAGGGGATGGGGTCTTTCTTCTCGGAGGAGAAAGCCCTCCATCTTCTGCTTGCTGGTTGTCATAGCGTTCATCCACAGCTCTTTTGTAACTTGGCTTTCTCCTGTGAGAAAAATATAGTCCATCATACATGGCAAATCCTCCTGATTGTCTCAAAGTCAGGTTTAAAAATGTCATAAAACTATCCTAGCTTAAAAGATATTTCATTGTGTATACACAAGTAGATATCCAATAAAAAATTTCTAATGTGATAGAAGATTAAAATTAAATTCTCTTTTCATAGAGGCAGAGAAAACTTATTGCAAAAGTTTCATAGTCACAAAACACTGAAGCCATTTAATAATGTTGCAGCGTTGAACCTGCTTTGAACCGGACTACAGATCTCCAGAGGCACCTTCCAAGCAGAATGATTCTACGAACATACCTGGCACTCTGGGGTGGCTCCTGGGTCTCCCCGTTCTTATTTAAGTTGTTTTCTGAAAGAAAGCATAGTTACACGGTTAGTTCTAGCAGAAAAAAAAAAAATCCCTTCCAACACAACTTTGAAAGCAGACAACAGATTTAGCAGCTCACTAAACAGCAAAAAAACCTGCCATGAATTACGCACGGCAGGACCTTTCTTGCTTTCAGCAAGCAACCGCGCAGCGCCATTCAAACCTAGAAATACAAAATAAAGCAAAGCTCTCTGAAGTAATCTGTGGCATGCAGTTTGCACTAATGCAATGCTATTGTGTTCTGCACAGACACAGAGCAACTGCTTGCTTCAGAAACGGGGTTCAGCTAGGCCTCCCATAACCTGGAGAGCATGCACCCCTCCGCCTTCATTTCCACGCGCTTCCCAGCGTGGAAAATAACTCCAGCACAGAATTTCCTAACTGCTCGTCTCTTGAAACAAATCCTCGCTTGTCAAAGATTAGATTAGTCTTTCAAACTGGGCTCTCCAATGAACTAGACAATCTTTCAAACTGCCCAGTCAGCCTCCCAACAAAGTGATGACTTTTTAAAATTCTGCCACAAAAATCCTCTGGAAGCTACCGTTGTTGCTTGTCTCCTGCGGCTCTTCATTTCTGCTGACGGTTCGAGAGCGAAGTGACATTTGTGGACTTTGGGGATTCTGTAGGAAAAGCAAATGAGTTTCAGCACCATTTTCACACGGAAACAGCCAATTACTGTTTCAAATCGTGATGTCATTCTGACAAGGACACTGCCTGCAATATTACCAGAGAATGCAAAACCGCATGCATAGTATAAAGTATTGGGGCCAGTACCCAGCGTGAAGTCCTAACCTCCAGCTGTGAAAAATACCTCGGGACACCATCTTGGTAAATTCCGTGATGTCGTGTCATCACTAGAAGCACAAGTTAACAGAACACAAGTATCTGCAATGAGGGATTGACTGCTCAAACTGAACAAACTCATGAACTATTAAGGACAAAAACATTTCAAGTTGGAAATCTGTTTATGCTTGCTGGACTTCTGGCAGAGTCAGGCAGCACTCATTTTACTTAGCAGTGATGAATGGACAAACAGGGAGACAGCAAAGACAAACAGCTCATTTCCTTGACTTACGTGTTTCTGTTGTGGATGTGATATGCATTGCTGTTTGCTGCCTTTGCACTTATACTGATAAAAAATTCTGTTGTGGTAATGGTTTCATATGCCTGCGAGAGAGCAGGCAATGGCTTTTGAAATCTGCACTCTGCTAGCAATGGAAGCATTAACTCCACTCCCCAAACCCACGCTGGCCAGCGTGTAGGCTGGCAGACACAAAGGAGTTGGGAAGAGAAGAAAAAAGAAGTCCAGAAACTTTATCCTCCCCTAATGCTTCTGTAGAGTCTTATCCTACGGCTCGGTACAAGAAGCATCTTGCAGCCCAACAGAAGGACACAGATTTAATTAATTCGAGGCCAGGCCCGAGAAGAATCTGACCTTTAAGTAACAGCATGCCTACAGGTACTGTCTTTATACGTTCCTACAGACAAAGACATTTTCTGGTTTGAGAAGGTTGCCGAGTCACCGCGTTTTCATGCTGCTCACAGCTCCCAAAGGAAGGCTCTGGCAGAAACCAAACCACGTTTGGTTTGCCGAGAAAACTGCTGATAGATAGATAGATAGATAGATAGATAGATAGTTAGATAGATAGGGTAAGGTAACCTGGTGACATAGGCTAAGAATGGGACAGGCTACAAGGTCCCACTCCCAACAGCAGTGGTATAGAAATAAAAGATGAGGATCAAGGGTAGGTCAAATACACTACATGGACTAGACCGTATTTATAAATTCATCAGGGTACAGAAACAAAAGATACGAGTCCTCTACTCACAGATCTGCAAAGCAGTCTGTTCATTTTTCTCTTCTCCCCATTTTCCCTTTAAGCTTTTCTACAATTGTAACTCAGGCAAGCTAAAAATCCAGAGGCATTAGAAAAACTGAGTCTATTCAAACTTTTGCAGATCTGCTGACAAGCGCAGCCATAAAAGCATGTATGAGCCTGTTCCTGCTTACCGAAGTGCTTAAGGCCACAGAGATCTACTCCATTAATTCAGTCTTTGCTTATCGAAAATTATTCTGGACAAAACACTGACATAATCCTGGGATTTCTTCCTCAGGAGGGCAGCGAGAATTGTGGAGGGATATGTTTTGACCTGAATGATATTTACAAATTTCTGTAGTTGTCTTAGGACAAACTGACAAACTTTGAATAATCTGCAGGACTAAAAGGTCAAAAGAAGCTTTAAAAATGCAGAAATAGTAATAGTGTACAAACTCTGTCCAACTGAATAAGAAGGTTATTTATCTGTATAGATTCAGGATTGAATTTTCATACAACTGATCTCTAGCAAGAGGCTAAGAAGCAAGAGCCAGAAAGCAGGACTCGACTCTGAATGCCAGCGATACCAAGGTCGGTATTCAGCACTGGTGTGCATCAACCCATCATTTACATTTAAATATATTTATGTAAAATGACAGAGAGAGAATGCTATTTTCTAGCCAAAGCTAGCCTTGGCTTTGAAAGCATCTGAGATTGTAACACCATACTGACAGAATACCTCTACTTGCATCCAAAATAAGCCTTGGGTCACACGTGCTCATTTTCCAAATAGAACTTCACCGGTTTTTGTTTTGCCGATTTTGGAACATTGTGGTTAAAACAGACTTGACAATCTCAGACTTCCTCCAGCCTGTGTATCGGAAGGAGGGAGGCTATGGATAGGCTCGTGCACGCATGCGAGCTGAGTGCTCCATGCCTCCTTTACTCAAGTGCTACGCAGCAGGTGGACCGAGTCCGGCGATCCGCGGCCAGAGCTCCCTAATTCCCCAGTAACAAATGAGAGGTGTCTTCAACACGTTTTGCTCACAAGTCCATACAAACAGAAATGCTTTTAATCTCTGCTCAAATCTTACCAACTTGGAGGGGGTACAAGGTCCAGGAGGAGGCCTGGGGGGGGAAAAAACAGAAAAAAGGCAGCCATGTTTAATAACAGCAAGGAAACTGGGAAGCAACTTGTTCTCTGCGAGCGGTGCATTTTATACCAAGAACAACACTGTAAAAAAATCCTCCAAGCAGGATATTAAGGATAAAGAAGTATCTTAAAGTAGTCTCACCCAGTTTTGAGAACTGTTTCTTCATCCTCTGGCACCTCTCCAGAGCTGGAGACTGCAGGAAAAGAAAAAGATGCCAGAGCTGTAACATACAGGTGCAGGCCAAGGCTCTTCCTAGGAGCGAAGTTCACTCAAGACTGTTGTAGAGGCATTTGCTCTGCCTCCTGGGTTACTGCCTGCAATTCAAACGCATGCTGCTACCAGGAAGGGCAGCTGAATATACCTAAGTAGCACCGGAGAAAATGCCGCCTGCAATTTTAATGTAAGAAAACAGATGTTTTCAATTATAGATGAGTTCAAAGTGATATTCAATGGGCTTACATTAAGAGTGACTAGGTTTGGGCTTAGACTCATTTTGCAGGGCCACGTCCAGATACCAGCAGTAGTTAAAACCAGCATTATTTACAGTCAGAGTGCTGCATCCTGCTAAGCATTCCAGCTGGCTCCACAGTAGCTAGCTTTTAAGTACCAGCACAGACGGAAACTGCTGTTAATAATTAAGAAGGCGATGCAGCTTGAGCCTGAGTGGAGTACACAAGGGCAGACTTTGCACAGTCAGAGCGTGCGGTCTGCTCCCGTACTTCCATTGCAGATGTTATCGAAGGAAGCACAAACACACGTGCTGTACACATACCCCGTGCAAGACCTGATGCATCAGACACAGCGCACACACTCTGCAGTCGATTAAGGTGCTTTGGGCTTTCAAGCATTAACGAGCTCAGCTGGAGCTGCCTGAAACATCTCAGTTCCTCCCCTTACACCTGGAAACTTTGACCTGGAAATTGTGTCAAGTAGTGCAGAGGGGAGAAACAAAGCCTCCCTTAAACCTCCCAGGTAATCCACATCGGACAATACAGATTGATCACTTAAACGGTAATCCACATCGGACAATACAGATTGATCACTTAAACTGGGTAGATAAAGCCACTTCAGTGCCTCTTCAAAAGCACAAATGAGAAGACTTCCCTACGGTTCCATTTTTCACTGAGGGAGCCCTCAACACCGCACTTCTAAACTTACACAGAACTCGGCACTACCCTGTTACCAGCACAGGAAACCCTGTACTGGGGACTGCAGCGCTCTGTTTCTGGAAAAACATTCAACAGTTAAATTGGTATGGAAAAAAAACACTGAAGTGCTTCTCCAAATATATCCTACAGCCAAAACGGGATAACTCCTCAAGAAAAGCCAGTGTTACACAGCACAAATCCCACATAGCTAGAACACTGCAGATGAACGCATTACAGTAATGTTACTTCAGCTGTATTAGTTCTCCCTTCAAACAAAGCAGCACGCTTTGCAAAAGAGCCAGTCTCTCCTCAACATCAAATTGCATGGAAGAGGTTCTCTTGCATCACCTGCATTTCAGGAGCCATTTACTAGTCCACCACTTACTAGCCGCTTCTTTCCCTCAGCTTGAAAAAGAAGAGAGGTTATATCCATCACTTTGTTCTCCTGCACTAAATCCAATGCTTGCATTCCAGTAGCACGGAAGAACATTTAAATCAGTTTGTCCCTCACTGAAACCTGCCTCTATCGCAAACTGTAAAAGTTTGGAAGACTTTTAACAACTTTACAAAGTTCAGCCTCAAAATTCCCTTCTCAAAAGAGGAGCTCTAGAACCAGCTAGAACCAGATTCTGTTTAAAGAGCGGTGAATTTGTGATAGCTACCTCATTTCCCAGAAAACATGCAGGCCTTTGTGAGAGCCCACAATCCTCTCAAGCAGCCGCCAGCAGCAACAAGCCCCGTTTGCCAGCTTCCTCTTTAACTTTGCAAGCTACCACCACAGAAGCTCAGAAGACATTAAGGCTGTTCTCCCAGTTGATTTACAAGGCTGAATTCATAGGCCACAAACTAGCACGGTCGCCTGGGTTTCTCTATTCACGTAGGTCTCTAGAAAGCCAGTTAGAACATCCATGCTTAACTGCAGCTTGTCTAGCCTAGGAAGATCAGCTGCTGCACCCAAACTGAAGAACTAGCCCCATAACGTTGTTTTACTTCAACAAAAAGAGGGGGAATGGTGCCAAGCAAACTCATCTGGTGACATTCAAACTTACCATCCATGCAACTGGAGGACACAGATGACTTTCGAGCTGCCTTCCTCTTGACCGTTGTCCTGGTGATAGATTTCCTGATCATACTTTCCCTCTTGCTGGCTAGTGAGTATTTCTCTGCCAAGGAGGTTCTGCGAGTCATGGACGTTTTACCCATCAGACTCCTGCGCACTGAGCGACGGCTCAGCCTACAGCCTGTCGGAGTCCCTGGGCTATCCCTTATGCGCTGGGAAGGCTCCTTATCAGACCCCTCTTGCACCTGAGCAGAGTCATCTACCTCCTCCAGCCTAGGCTCTTCACTTAAAATGACTGTAGTATTAGCTGCCTTTCCTGTTTTCGGCTTAGACGCAGCCTCGCTTTCTCCTGCATCGTCTGCCTCGGGGGTGCAAGGGACCATCAGCTCAGAGGCTGCAGGCACAGGCGGCAATTTGGCAACCCTGCTTTCCTTGGGAGAACCATCATCTGAGCTCAAGAGGATGGTCGCGAAGAGCTTCTCTGATGGTTTAGATGCACTCTTCTGGAGGTGCATCTCAGCGCTAACGTGATCACTGACATCAGCTTCTGCTAAGGGAACCTTCCCTTCTACTTGCTGGACAGGAGGGGTCTCAGGACAGACCTCGGAGCTTCTAGCAGATGTTGCAGTCTGGGATCTTGTCACACGTCGAGGCGGAGAGACTTCTTTGGCCTCAGCCCTGACTAGCTCCAGGTTTTCTTTATTTCGGAGTCGTTGAGAATATCGCGTGGCGGGTACCAGTTTGAGACTGCTATTCCTCCTTCTAGATAATCTAACAATAGAAACAGCGCGTTAGACTGGAACCGGATTCAGGAACAGGCTGAAGCCCTTCCACGCACAAACGGGAACGCGCAGAGAAACAAAGCTAAAACATCTGGGACGAGCCCCTCTAAGAGCTCCGCGTACACGGAGCTGCAGGAAGCGGCTGACGCGGAAAGCAGCTAGTGTGTACATAACCGCTTTAGGGCGGAAGAGACGATGAGAGGAAGAAGAAACACAGAGATATAAAACGGAACGAGTGACAAACAGCGGAGCTTGTCACGAGCACCGCGGTGTCGGAACGTTTTTAGGCCAGCAGGCTGGGCGCTGCGGAGCACAGCCTCCGGCCAGACCTTTAACGTAAGGGCGGAGGGGGGAACGTCACGGGGCAGGCCGCGGGGAGGAGAAGATCTTCGTGAGACCTTTTGCAGGGGATTTTTTCAGCCTCCCACGAGCTCCCTTCCCCTCTCCGGGCTCCGAGGGAAGCCTCCGTCCTCCACCTTCAGCCGACCCGCCCCCTCCCCAAGCGGCGCTTCCCGGGTCCCAGCTCCCCCGGCTCCTGGCGGGAGGGCCCCGGCGGGCCTACCTCTTCCTGCCCAGCTCC
>NW_008796200.1:395038-395300 GCF_000699145.1 Aptenodytes forsteri
CCGGCGGCGAGGGCGGCGCGTGTCTCGGGCCCCGTGGGCCCGCTCTGCTTCGGGGCCCGGGCGTCCTTCGGGGCCCGGGCTCCGGGCGTGCGCCTGCCCGTGGTACAGCACCGAGCCCCGGCCTGTCCTCGCACCCCGCTCTGAGGCAGGAAGCGGGCGCGGCGCCTCCCCTCCCGCCGGCGGGGTGTCCCCGGGTGCCAGCGAGCCTTCGCCTCTCCCTCTTGTGTTTCGGGCAGGGCCATGGCGGAGGCTGGCGGGGGCC
>NW_008796200.1:395320-397682 GCF_000699145.1 Aptenodytes forsteri
TGGAGGTGTGCGGGCAGAGGCTCTCCCGGTTCCTCCATGATGCCGAGCACAAGCGCTTGGCCTGGCTGCGGGAGGTGGAGGAGCAGGGCATGAGGATGCTGGATAGGTAGGGGCCGCCCTCCAGGGGAGCTCCCCGTCCCCCAGGGCGCTGGCTGGTCTCGAAGCGCTTCCAGCCGCCCCGAGCGTAAGGCCAGGTGTGCTCCCAGCGGCCGGTGGGCCGGCCCTGGTGCGAGGCCTGGCGGGCGTTGGGTCTCGCAGCTGAGCGACTGCGATTTAACGTGGCCGTGCCTTCAGCCGCTCGGTTTGGCCCTTGGTGCCCGGTGGCCGGTACATCTCGCTCGCTTGTTTCTCGCCCAGCGCTCATCTTTCTCAATGAGTGACCCGTATTTTGCGGATGGGTTGTGGATAGCGTTGTTCTAGGCAGTGGGGGGAAGCGCTCTGTCTTCTGTGTTTGCTCAACAGCAACTTTGGGGCTGAACCTCAGTTAATGCCCAAAACACCATCACAGAGGAGGCGTCCCAAGAAAAGGCAGTCCTCCTGCCTGAAAGATGAAAATAAGGAGCCAAACAGGAGGAGGTAGGTGAGTCGGTTGTTCTGGCTCTGCCCCACGGCGTTTAAGACTGAAACAAAATAGTAACTTTCCACATACTCAAGAACGTAAAATAGCCTCTTCGTTCCCTGAGTTAGCAAATACATTGAAAATGGCATGACAAGATCAATCGACACTTTGATTCTTGCGACAGTTTGGGATAGAGTTGGCTGGTTTCATTCACTTTCATTTTTGGTTTTTCTTTTTTCTGGTTAGAAACAAAGAATAATAAATATTCTGTTTTCTTATCTGTTTGGATTTGGGGTTTTTTTTACTTGATTTTGTTTCAGTGCGATTTTTGACCTGAGGTTGCTACTGGTGTTCACTCCCTAAACCTTTGTGCTGGTGCCCGAGAGAACCCGAGAATGGAACTTGCTACCAGCGACATGCAGAAACAGCAGGTCCGCGGTCATTGTTTGAACTGGCAGGCAGAAAGGCTCGAAGGGATTAGCGGTGGAACTGAAGTGGAAATTCCAAGTGACTTGCTTAGAACCAGCTGTACTTGAGGTTGTTAAAACTAGTCCTAAGTAGACAACAGTTGCCTGCAAACAGACGCCAAGGCAGGATGGTGTAGGGCACTATTTAATTGCACGTGTAGTCAGGGATGGCTGCGAGGCTAATTAACTTCCCTGATGCCACTGCTTCCTGGTAGCTGCCTGTGTATCTGCTCTCATCTCGTGGTCAGCGGCAGGGCGGTTAAGGTAACCGTCCCTTCAGAGAAGCACGTGCTGCGAGCTGAGGGTCGGCACGCTGACAGTTGCTGTAGTGTGACCCAAACCTCGTCACTGGGCACGAGGTAGTAAACTGTTTATGTGTTAAGGCACTTAAATTTTGATAACCGTGGTGAAAAACCCACAGAAGTTGGACGGGAAGAGTTAGAACTAAAAGACTGTCAGAAACCAGACATGGAGGATGGAGAGAACAGCCAGAATAGTAAGGAAGCGTGGGAAGTTCGTGTGTGTGTGTGGTGAGGGAGGGCAGGAGAAGAAAACGTTGCAGATCTAAATGGGGAGAGCTCTTAAGACATACTGTTGGTTTTCAGGTAGAAGCTGGGTTGCTCCCCTGGAGAAGACAAGTCTTGCATGTATTTTTCCTCATTTAAACTTAGTTTTGAGAAAGATCTGCTGATGTGACAGAACGCCAGGGCGGGCGGTCACTTGTCAACAGGAAGCTCATGCTGCAGTTCAGCACGTTGTGCTCCATCCTGCAAGGTCAGGCCATTGTTGTTTTCCTTGCTCTGTTTTTCTCAGTATGTATTTTAAAACCCATTTCTTAGTGTATTGTTAGTTACACATTTCCCAATTAGTAGTCTTTTTTGCTAATTCTAGCAAAAAGTCCCTCTTCTTGCTAGAGGTCAGAATGGGAAATTAAGAAAACGAGGCTGGAAGGAGGGCAGAGGGTATCAGCTTGAATACTGGCAGTAGGACAAGTCACTGCTTGCTGGTGGTCTTGCGCCAGGGGCTGTAAAACCTTGTCCTTACACCGCAGTGGGTTTTCTTAGCTGCCTTTTCTAGCTGTTGCGCGCTTCCACGTTAGCTCTCCGTTTCGTATTTGTCTCCAGTCTCCACCCTTTACCTGGCTACCTCTGGGTCACTTTGGCATCGGAAACTGCCTTTCTCTGGACATCCAAAGTTGTCCTTTGGTTTTGGATTTGTCCACCTCATCTCCTTGACTTGCTGATCAAGCGTGTGGCTCCATCCTCTTGTGGCAAGTTACCTAACGGAGCGAAGAGGATTTCACTGCGGAAGTTCCCCAAGCCTCTATGTGGTTGGT
>NW_008796200.1:398423-420472 GCF_000699145.1 Aptenodytes forsteri
GGGCCAGCCCTGGTGCGAGGCCTGGCGGGCGTTGGGTCTCGCAGCTGAGCGACTGCAATTTAACGTGGCCGTGCCTTCAGCCGCTCGGTTTGGCCCTTGGTGCCCGGTGGCCGGTACATCTCGCTCGCTTGTTTCTCGCCCAGCGCTCATCTTTCTCAATGAGTGACCCGTATTTTGCGGATGGGTTGTGGATAGCGTTGTTCTAGGCAGTGGGGGGAAGCGCTCTGTCTTCTGTGTTTGCTCAACAGCAACTTTGGGGCTGAACCTCAGTTAATGCCCAAAACACCATCACAGAGGAGGCGTCCCAAGAAAAGGCAGTCCTCCTGCCTGAAAGATGAAAATAAGGAGCCAAACAGGAGGAGGTAGGTGAGTCGGTTGTTCTGGCTCTGCCCCACGGCGTTTAAGACTGAAACAAAATAGTCAGTTAATGCCCAAAACACCATCACAGAGGAGGCGTCCCAAGAAAAGGCAGTCCTCCTGCCTGAAAGATGAAAATAAGGAGCCAAACAGGAGGAGGTAGGTGAGTCGGTTGTTCTGGCTCTGCCCCACGGCGTTTAAGACTGAAACAAAATAGTAACTTTCCACATACACAAGAACATAAAATAGCCTCTTCGTTCCCTGAGTTAGCAAATACATTGAAAATGGCATGACAAGATCAATCGACACTTTGATTCTTGCGACAGTTTGGGATAGAGTTGGCTGGTTTCATTCACTTTCATTTTTGGTTTTTCTTTTTTCTGGTTAGAAACAAAGAATAATAAATATTCTGTTTTCTTATCTGTTTGGATTTGGGGTTTTTTTTACTTGATTTTGTTTCAGCGCGATTTTTGACCTGAGGTTGCTACTGGTGTTCACTCCCTAAACCTTTGTGCTGGTGCCCGAGAGAACCCGAGAATGGAACTTGCTACCAGCGACATGCAGAAACAGCAGGTCCGCGGTCATTGTTTGAACTGGCAGGCAGAAAGGCTCGAAGGGATTAGCGGTGGAACTGAAGTGGAAATTCCAAGTGACTTGCTTAGAACCAGCTGTACTTGAGGTTGTTAAAACTAGTCCTAAGTAGACAACAGTTGCCTGCAAACAGACGCCAAGGCAGGATGGTGTAGGGCACGATTTAATTGCACGTGTAGTCAGGGATGGCTGCGAGGCTAATTAACTTCCCTGATGCCACTGCTTCCTGGTAGCTGCCTGTGTATCTGCTCTCATCTCGTGGTCAGCGGCAGGGCGGTTAAGGTAACCGTCCCTTCAGAGAAGCACGTGCTGCGAGCTGAGGGTCGGCACGCTGACAGTTGCTGTAGTGTGACCCAAACCTCGTCACTGGGCACGAGGTAGTAAACTGTTTATGTGTTAAGGCACTTAAATGTTGATAACCGTGGTGAAAAACCCACAGAAGTTGGACGGGAAGAGTTAGAACTAAAAGACTGTCAGAAACCAGACATGGAGGATGGAGAGAACAGCCAGAATAGTAAGGAAGCGTGGGAAGTTCGTGTGTGTGTGTGGTGAGGGAGGGCAGGAGAAGAAAACGTTGCAGATCTAAATGGGGAGAGCTCTTAAGACATACTGTTGGTTTTCAGGTAGAAGCTGGGTTGCTCCCCTGGAGAAGACAAGTCTTGCATGTATTTTTCCTCATTTAAACTTAGTTTTGAGAAAGATCTGCTGATGTGACAGAACGCCTGGGCGGGCGGTCACTTGTCAACAGGAAGCTCATGCTGCAGTTCAGCACGTTGTGCTCCATCCTGCAAGGTCAGGCCATTGTTGTTTTCCTTGCTCTGTTTTTCTCAGTATGTATTTTAAAACCCATTTCTTAGTGTATTGTTAGTTACACATTTCCCAATTAGTAGTCTTTTTTGCTAATTCTAGCAAAAAGTCCCTCTTCTTGCTAGAGGTCAGAATGGGAAATTAAGAAAACGAGGCTGGAAGGAGGGCAGAGGGTATCAGCTTGAATACTGGCAGTAGGACAAGTCACTGCTTGCTGGTGGTCTTGCGCCAGGGGCTGTAAAACCTTGTCCTTACACCGCAGTGGGTTTTCTTAGCTGCCTTTTCTAGCTGTTGCGCGCTTCCACGTTAGCTCTCCGTTTCGTATTTGTCTCCAGTCTCCACCCTTTACCTGGCTACCTCTGGGTCACTTTGGCATCGGAAACTGCCTTTCTCTGGACATCCAAAGTTGTCCTTTGGTTTTGGATTTGTCCACCTCATCTCCTTGACTTGCTGATCAAGCATGTGGCTCCATCCTCTTGTGGCAAGTTACCTAACGGAGCGAAGAGGATTTCACTGCGGAAGTTCCCCAAGCCTCTATGTGGTTGGTCGGGTTTAACTGAAGCAGTAGAGCTAGAGACAGTTACTGTACCTGATAATTTTTCCCTTAAATAACAGTAATTCAAAGAATTCGTGAGTCCTAACTGTACAGGTATTTTTTTGTTGCCTTCCTCAGGGTTGCGCTGTCCGGTACCACGTGTGTGGCAGCATTGCTGTGTTTCCCAGCCTGTTCACAAACTCTGCGTTTAGAGCCGTGGATGTTTTCTCAGTGCTTGGGTCCCTGCCTCCCCAGTGCTTGGGTTGTGTTTTATACTGAGCAGCCTGCCAGAGAGCGGCAGAGCCCTCTGTTTCTAGCCGGGATCTTGTAGATCTCTACAGGGGAGACTTCTGCACAAAGTTGGTCATAGGAGACTGCGATATTTTTGATCCAAAATCCCTCCCTGTGTGGATGTCTGTACTTTGCTCAAGGCAAATGGAGTGGAGTTGGTTGTACCAGTATGACTTTACTGTCCTCCGGTGTCAGCTCCACCTGGGGCTGTGGATTACCATCTGCAAAGAGCAACGAGTGTCCTGGTACCTCAGCTGCTGCAGTTTGTGTCTGTATGATACAACCTTTATTTGCGAGTCAACCCAGCGTGCCAGGCTGATAGCTGGGATGGCTGCAGTGAGGGTATGTGCCCTGCACTCCTGCCCATGGTATAGGGTAGTAACGTCCAGCAAAAAAAAATCGTGCAGGCAGCAGAGAGCAGTAAGCGGCAATTTCTAAATTGTTCCAGCTAAATCTGCCAGAGCGCATCTGTGAGCTCTCAAGGTTCAGCTCCTGCATTTCCCCGGTGATAAGAGATGGGTTGGGAGGGGGAATGGTGGAGGGAAGAAGCCTGCGGGTTCACTTCAAAACTTGTTGTCTGCTTTTTTTTCTCTAAAAATCATTTGGGAGCGGGACACGCTTTCATCGCTTCATTTAAAATTGTTTTTCTTTAAGGTTGTCCAGAAGGAGAAGCAGCACCAAGCCAGTGTATTCCAAGTCGAGTTCCCAAAGGCGCCACAGCAAAGAGCAACCCCAGAACCCCGGCCGTCACGGGGAAGAGGTGTCCGTGCCCGACTGTGCGGTGAGGTCTGAGGCCAGTGTGAAAACCGAGCTCCCAGCACTGACTGGGAAATGGCCGGCAGAAGCGCGCGGTCCCGCGGTGAAGGCGGAGTGTCAGGACTCCCCTCAGGATGCCGATAGCAGTGATGCAGCCTGTAAGGCTGTTACGGGGGAGCAGTTGCCCAAGGGGGACGCAGCCACTGAGCTGCACGATGTGTCTTCCGTCGCTGCGATCCCTGCTGGCCAGACAGCAAGGGAGGGGGAGGAGGCCCCCAAAAGAAGAGCAAGTACCCCCACTCCCAAGGCTGCTAGAAATGGAGATCCTGCCATGCTCCAAGGAGATCGATCTCCTCGAGGCCTCGAAAAGGTGCTTTTCCAGGACTCTGACAGCAAAATAAGTACAGTGAGAACCAAAACGCGCCGTTGCTCTGGACGCCGAAGCTTTGTGGGTGGCCCCCACAAGAGCCATAGGGCCTCCTTGGCAGAAAAATATTCACTGGCCAGCAAAAGAGAGAGCATGATCCGGAGGTCTATCAGCAGGGCCATTTCAAAGAAGGCAGCGGCGCGAGAATCATCCTCTGCCTCCAGCAGAGTGAGCTGTAAGTTTTTCACTTGTCAAGTGCCTTCATTTGGCTGAATCAGCTTCTCGGCTTTGGTGCGGGGAGTAAGCAGCTGTGGAGCTGCTCATCCGTATTAACTCTGTCTCTGGCTCCTCTTAGTCTCCTTGTCGATAGGCCTTGTGGCTTCCACCCATTTGGGGTGCAATCTTCAGGTCCTCATCTGCTGCCGGACCAAGTCTCAGGCCGTGTTTTGCTGCAGCAGGTGAAGAAAGTGTCTGCTGGGGCATAGGCCCAGGGATTGGAGGTTGGGTTACATAGGTTGTGGATAGGCAAAAAAACAAGAGTGAAAGGGAAAATGCAGTCTGGCTGGTTCTAGCCGCGTGTGCAGTTTGGCTGATCAGGAGAGACTACAGCATTCCATGAGGAGGGCCTTTAACTTCAGTGTCTTCTGCCAACTCTCCAGAAAATCTATGGGAACTGAATGTCTCCACCCCCTGAAATTTGGCTGAAATTGGCAGAGGAACTTAAATGCTTGTTGGGTGAAGATAGAATGGATGGACTGAGAACCAAATAGCACAGTCATTGGAGGAAACAAGATTCAGAAATCCAGGCTATTCCTGGTAGCACTAAACTTCTCATATCCTCTGTCCCCACTACTCCTGGGAAGGTTTTGCTATTTGGACTTTCTAAAACAATTGCTTCTGAAGTCAGATTGGCTTCTAATAAAGCACTGAGGCCTTTGGTATTTAGTTTTGTCAGCTTTGAGTCACACTGTATCTAGGCATTTGTTACAACACTTTCAGCTAAGTGGTGTTATGGGGGGAATGAAATCAGCCTAAATCCACCAAATCTCTGCATAAAACCGTGTAGGGAGGCAGTAGCTGAAGTCAATTGACTGGGAAATGCTATCTCTGACACAGGCAAGAGCATGTTTGTGCAGCTGGAGCAGTCTGCAGGCAGAGGAGCTGCTGCTTCAGTTCTCTGCCTTCCCAGCCTACACCGGTTTGTCAGTGACACTTGAGGGAGGTGGTAGTGCTGGTGTGGAAAGCTGAGATGAGCAATCGGCGTGTTCCCTGGGAGGAAAGCCTGCACAGAGACCTGAGCTCTACCACGCACACATTGCTGCTGTTGGGAAGCCTCAGAATGAAATCCCCAAGCGAGCTTATGTTTTTCTCCTCCAGGTCAAAGCTCCTTGGAGGTTTTTGTGGAAGAAGATGTGACCAGCAGCATGAGGTGAGGCTACCATGTAAAGCAGGCAGGAAGAAACCACAGAAAACCCTGCAAGGAAGCGATATGGGTCTCTCTTATATTGCAGATATAGGACTGGTTTTGTAGCGGACTGTTTAAGTGATGATGTCACCTGGGGCTGGTTGATATTTCAAAGTTTGTGCTGTTCAGGCACAGGTCTTCCTTTTCAGAAGTCTGTTCAGAGCATGGTGGGGTTAAGCACTGCATTAGCGTGGGGTCCAGCCTATGCCATAAGGCCTGAGGGGCTGCCAGCAGTTGCTCTGCCTGGTGTTGGCTGGCTTCGTGTGAATTATGTCCTGGGATTCCTGGCTGTAACCAGCCTCGGAATGCCTGGTGGTGCTGGAGGTCAGTCAGCTGTGGTCTGACCTGAAAGGTGGACGAGTAAGACTCAGCCTGAGGCTCACGGAGCTTCCTTTTTACCTGCTACGTGGAAGTTCTGCAGAAGGGGACAAAGCTCATCGGTGTGTTGTTCAGTAATGCAATGGAACGGTCCGTCAGAAGAATTTACAGCTCCACCTCTGTGTGGCCTGGCTGAAACAGGCTTGTGCCTCTGGATGTACTTAGATTAATCTGCACTTTCCTTGGGGTCCCGTATGCTGGCTCCATCATACTTTTATCACCTGTAACTCGCCCTTCAGAGAGTTGAAATAATTAAAATGGCTTTTCTTTTACAGACCTGGACTGGAACTGAATCCCCCAGGTGAAAAGGTAAGTTCTAAGGAACAGCCTACAAACTATCTGTCTGGACGCCTTCTTGCCTGAGTTGATACTTTTTGCTGAGCATTGCCACTGGAAGCAGGGAATGAATGCGCAAGGGATCATTCTGTCACATCCCTTCAAGCTCAGCGAAGGCGCTGCTGAGTTGGACGGTGCTGCCCTTCTAATGCTTAGGCAGCTAGCGAAGCCAGTTGGCTCTCTGGCTCCTGGTGGGCAGAGAAATTTTGTGCCTTGATAAGGCCTCTTCAAGAGGGAGTTTTTGGAGGTGCTTGGCCAGATTCCCAGGAGTCAGCAAGCTTTTTGCCTGTCAGCTGGGCATGGTAATTGGTGTGTATTAGCCTGTCTCTGTTGCTTGGCTGGTTTGAGCTACAAAAATCAGGAGGGCAGTTCAAGTTAATGTGCTTTCCTTGGCTGCTGAGGCTATGTAAGCAGCAAGCTAGCATAAGCCTGCAGTGCTAGCAGGACAAAGAAACCCATCCCCTACTTCGAGCTGGCAAAAACAGCTTGTGTGGTTGTGCTGCGAACCCGCTGAGGTGAAAACTAGCCCAGCAGAGAGAGGGGTGGGCTCTGCTTCAGAACAGCTCCCTGGTGCTGTTGGGAAGCAGCAGAGGTGGGAATGGGCAGGTGGCTCTGCTCCGGATCGTGGTGGTGGCAGCTGGTGGTAGCTTAGCAGGTAGGGGAGAGCACGGCCTGTGTGCAGGCAGCCTCATAACACGCTAGGGTGCTGTGCTGCAGCGACTTTTTTGCTTGTCCTCCTGTGAATATACCATAATGGTACTTAAAAGTGCCTAATGATCTTGTAACCTGAGACACATTACAGGGACTTGTCTTTCTTTCAGGACTGGAATATCTGTAGTTTGAAAATTGGTGTCTCCAAGGTGTGTAGAAGCTGCCTGTCATTCTCGAGGCACTTTGACTTTGGAGTCCAGGTTCAGTAAAGCTCCTGCTCTGGTTGAGAAGTGCTGGGCAACTGTCCTTCCTGCAGAGGCTGGTGTTTCGTGAGCAGGCTCCCTGTTACTGAAATGAGCCAGTCAGCACCCATGCAGCACAGCTCTAGTTGAGAGAGGAGCAGACCCTAGCCTAGCAGTTGGAAGTGACTGGCTTTTTCAGGGCAGAGGGTCCACGATAGCCTTGTTCTTTGGAGAGAATGCTTGTTTCTTTTTCCTGCAGGCTTCTGAAGATGTCCTCATTTCAAGCAAAAGTATACAAGCTGCCAGCCCTCCTGCACAGCACTTACCCTCTCCTGAGCAGCAGGCAGGGAACAATGAAGGTAACTTCGAGTTGGTCTTGCTTTTCTTGCATGAAACCCCAAAGACACACAGAGTAGGGAGTCAACATGAGGGTTTGTGGAAAATCTGGGACTTGTGTTGAAACAAAACCACCTCTGACCTGTCAAGGTAATTTTTCAGGTAAACTTTTGATCTCATGAAGAGGTGAGTCATGCAATTAGATAAGCAAGGACGTCTTGTAAATGTGTCCAAGCCTTGAGACAAATGCTGTCCTGTCCAACCTCAATCTGCAAAATGAGTAAGTGGGGACACTTTGAAAGGAGATTGCTCTTAGACCTGGAATCGTCCACATAGTGTAATGCTCTGTTAAAGCGCCTTGATGTCCCTTTCCTCTGGGTTTATATTATGTGAGGATTTACAGGTCCCGTTTATTTACTGTGCCTCAAAGCAAGGAGAGGGAGAGATTCAGGCTTTTTATTTATCCCCCATGGGAACTGTAGGATCTGATAAGCAGCTGTAGCTGGAGTGGAGGGAAGAGTAGCTGGAGGCCTTTTGGTGAGACAGATTGTGCCTGTTCAGAAGGGTCTGTACAGGATGCGTGCCACAGCATGCTTCACAGTGTACGTATACAACACTGATATTCCAGGTAGCCATCCAGGCTTCTGGTTTCTCGGTTTGGTTACCTGCCACAGGGCTCTGAGCATACAAGAGCTGGAGACCAGAGTCTGAGCCCTGCAGGATGCCTTGCACATGGTGCTAACTACAGGTTTCTTCACAGGAAGCTGTGTAAATCCAGACAGCAAACGCCAGAACGAGAACCAGGAACAACCCCACTGTGCCAAGTCCCAGGAGAATCCCTCACGCATCTGGTATGAGAAATTTGCAAGGGGGAGGAATGAGCCAGTGGTCTGGAAGGACTTGGGCCTGGCCTTTTAAATAATTTGTTTTAAAAAGCTTTGGGTGTTTGTTTCCCTACCTTCCCCCCCAGCCCCCCTTCCAATGTAGTTTTGAAATCATCTTTGGCCAGATCTTGTCTCCTGGGAGCTCCTTGTGACTCCTTCAGCCTTGTTTGGGTCTAGGACCCAGGTCTGGCTTGGGAAGCAGACAGGAGTCCATGCACAAACCAGCAAAGGTGACTAAGATAGCATGGTTAACTCACAGCTTAGATGTGACTCTGAGTGGTTCATAAAGGGGTGGTCCAGGAGTAGTTTCAGAAGGCAATGCAAGTAGGTGACTGACTTATTTATTTTTATCTTGTGCAAGTGTCTGGAATACCTGACTTGTTTCCTCACTACCTGTATTACTGGTGTTTCACGTGAGATTTCACCTGCTCTTAGCTTTGCCCTCAGCCTCCTGTCCTGATTTTGCTGGGGTGAATTTGCTGTGCGTAGTGGATGGGAAGGAGAATAACAGTAACCTCTGCTCTCACATGGATGCTTAGCACTGTGTGATGGGTCAGGATCTGCAGCCTTCCTCAGGGCTGCTGCTGGATTGGTCCCTCATTGTGCAGTGAAGCAGTCCCCCCATTTTTCCCTGGAATTAGGGCATGCAAGTGAAGTAATTTCTGACACACGTAAATCTTGAGTGTCCAAAGTATTTCTAAAGCATGTGAAACTCTGCCAGTGAGGTGAGCTGGGCTGGGTAGTTGCAAACACACAGGGGTTGTGTCTATCTTGTGCTGTTAATACCAGATAGAACAAAGACTTCTTGCTTGCTGGGACTCAGAGTGGAGGATGAGAGTGAGCATGATGTTGTACATTACTGCTCTGGAACTTGGGTGTTCCCCTACCAAGCTGTCACATACCTTTCCTGTCCTCATTCATGACTGGATGGTGTGCCTGCCACAGGGCCGACTGAGTTCATAGGAGTCCCATGTTCTCTGGTGGCAGCGAGCAGGCAGAGGGAAGCGTGTAACAGCAAGTAAATGCTTCTGGCAAGATTGAGGAGCGTGATGGTCACCTAATGTGCCTCTTCCTAATGCCACCAGGACGAGAAGCTATAAACAAGCAATGGGTGTTACATGGAACGAGCAGCAGCCAGGGGGTCGTACCCTTTCCCCTTTGGATGACAAGCACAAGGATTCAGCAAACCAGTCTCCATCTTCTTCCTCTCCAGCTAGCAAGGTGAGTGGGTGCCATGGCCCTTCTTTGCCTGCCTTTCCCTGGCAGGTACTGACTTCCCTCCATCTTCTCCTCTTAGGTTGTTAGACCGTTGAAAAACTTCCTGCAGGCTGTGCAGCGAAACCAGCTGCTCGTGAGCCCGGGGCCCACAGGACGTGGGGGTGTCATAAAGAACTTCATCAAACGCAATACTCCCACCCGGCCTGATCTTAAGGTGTGTCAGTCCCACCTTCCCTCGCAGGGCTGGAGGAGGGGATCAAGTTTGGGAGAGTGGCATGAGGGACTGTTTGCTTAGAAAAGCATAAACATATTCCTAGTTCTGTCTGCTACCATGGATCAGTGCAGGTCCTCGTAGCAAACTGGCCTCAATTCTACTTCAGCTTCCCCAGGGGAGGGAAACTGGTTGGTGTTGCCTTGCATAGTCTGTCCACACACACTGTTATTGTCCAGGGGTCTTTAGCACCAATCCTCAAACCTTCCTCATATGCAGAGAAATCTCAGTTGCTCTATCTATAGTCAGCAGAAACATTTTATATTCTGGGACTGTTGAACCGTAGGAAAGTGGGAAGCTTCTCTCTTTGCAGTGGGGATCTGCCCTTGTGTCTTGCATAATTGACTGCTGCAGGGCTGAAAGACACAGGCAGCGTGAGGTCAGGCAAGGGGTTCCCTACCACATACCGATAAGGAACTACAGCTAAGAACAGGGTTGGTGTGCTATGAAGGGGAGTTCTAGTGTTACTTCCAAACCCTTAGTCATTTTTTTATGTCTCTTCTCTACAGGGAGACTTTGTTGTAAGTAATGACAACCTTAACTGTGGGGGCTGGAAGATTGTAACGGCTGTGCTGCTTGCCTCACGGGCACTGACAGCTCTTTCCCCTCACACTAGCATCCATGCAGCTCTCTGTCCAAATAAGTAAACTGGCCACACCAGTGGTGAGGTGGCAGGATCTCTTTGCAGGTGTGTTCTGCTGGGGCTGGGAACTGCTAGGAAACCTTTTGGCCTCTAAGCAAGACTACTTGCACTGTGCCCCTTCTCCCCCATTCTCTCAGCTGCTGGCGTGGGTAACACTGTCCCAGGCAAGGAGCATTTGCTATAGGTGGTCACCTACAGCAGGAGTGTGCTGTTCCTTGCCTAAACATATTCTCTACAACTGAAGGACTGAGGTGTTTCCCTCCTATACCTGTGACTCTTCTGCTCTCGTTAGTTGAATAAGCACTGTTGCCAAACCTGCGTTGTTTCTTCCTTACTATTCACTTCCCATCCTGGTGTGTGGGTGAATATGACTGACGGTGACTTCTTTGTTTAGCAGGCTGCCTAGCCTCTAGCTGCCTGGGCATAAGCAGCCTGAGGGTAGAAACAGGCCCCAGCAATTGGTATAGTCTGAACTCATCTCCCTTCAGGAGAGGGAGCGGCAGAGACTGGAGAGTCTCAGGAAGAAGCAGGAAGCTGAGGAACAGAGGAAAAAGAAAGTGGAGGAGGAAAAGAGACGGCGGCAGGCAGAAATGAAGCAGTGAGTTGGGTCCCTTACCTCCTGTTCCTTCCCTGGTTCAGCACAGAATTGCCTTGGAGGCCTTCCCTGCCAGGCAGACAGCACTGCTGTACCGTGCTTTGTGCCTCCCACTTGGAAGGAGCATTTTGCAAGTGATGCTGCCTGCAAGTGACCCTGAGCACTGCTCTTCATGGCTCACTGCAGTAAGGACTGCATCAGTGCAAAGCACCTGCTAATGTCTGAACTTTATCCAGAAATGAGCTGAGGCTAAGCTCAGCCAAAGCAAGTTGAGCAAAACAACTGTTTTCCCCCATTACCATGTCCTGTAAGTCCCTGTTCCCCCATCATCCTCTGTGCTAGAGCAGACAAAGCTAACAAGCCCCTCTTGCACACACACTGCCCAGGAAGAGGGAAGAGCGTCTGAGGAAGGCACTGCAGGCTCGGGAGCGGGTGGAACAAATGGAAGAAGAGAAGAAAAAGCGGATGGAGCAGAAGACTTTACAAAATGATGAGAAGGTAAGAAAGCTGACCAAGCTTTGGACCACTCAGTACTGTGACGTTATCTCTGTGAGCTGTGGGACCAAGAGGGTGCAAACGGGTCACTGGCATGATACATGCAAGCACAGGAATCCTGCTGATGGTGACTAATCAGGTGGTGGGTAAGTCTGCATCAGAGACACTGAAACTCTGTCTAACAAGAGGAGGCTTTTGTTCTCCGTACCTCTGCAGCGGTTCTAAACATTCCTGTTCTGACATGCAGTGTTTATGGTGCTCTGTGTTCAAGGAATGTGGCAGCATCCCTTAACTGTCCTGTGAACAGGCCCTGCAGGTGAGACAGCCTTACTCAGCTTACGGCGCACTCAGAGTGAGCTGTTAGCACAAAACGTTACAGGCAGCGAAGCCGCAGTGCTTGCAGGGGGTTGCACAAGCGTGGTGGGAAAGAACAGCTACCAAGCACGCAAGGGATGCTCATGACTAGTAGACTTGGCTGTGTGTGTATTTGTATCGTGTTTGGTTTTTTTAAAGCCTTGTCTGGCCCTCTTTTGAGGACAGGTAGAAGAAGAAGAGCCTGCTAGGATGGGCTGTTAATGGCTGCGTGCAGACAGTGTTGCTGCTTTTGTACAACCGTGCAGGTTCTGCGGGACTGAGGGAGGCTGTGCCTGACTGACCTGGAGCCCTAGCAGCCTTTGGGAGAAGGATGGTCGCTCATTTTGGGGGGTGGACTAAAGTGACCTTTGGAAAGGGTCAGCCTTAGAAGACAAAAGAATCGTGCTCCTTTCAGCCTTTCCCAACACCTGAGCGGCCGAAAGTACGCACAGCCCTGGCTAGTCTGCTGCTGTGGACAGACAGCTCAGGTGGAGGAACCGTGTCTCTGGGGCTCAGTCAGCTTTCGCATCCTCAGTTCATACTGCAGTTCAGTTAGTTGACAGCAGCACTGCAGGCAAAGCAGAAACCAGATGTTGCATCCCCTTGTTCTGCAGAGAATCACTTACAAGATGGAAGCATGTAATTTGGGGTTGTGTAATGGTCTCTGTGCTCCTTTCTCCTGTCACTCCAAGCAATGGGTGTCTCTTCGCATGGCCTGCAGTAAGTGGTGGACTTGCTGCACAAGGTTGGCGCTAAATCTAATGCACACGTGCTGCTTGCTGGGTGTTGGGTTCTCAGTCTCATTAGGACCTGGAATATCAACGGACTTCGGAAGCAGTCCCCGTCCTCCATTTGGACAAGGCTGTGAGGTGTGTCCTCGGGGGCGGTGGAGCAGACACTTGTGGCTTTCTCAGGTGCGCCTCTCACAAGTGCGGGAAGAGAAAGTGGCAGAGGAGCGGAGCAAGAAAAAACTGTCGAAGAAGCATGGGGAAGCTGATGCGCGGAAGCAGAAAGCGCTGAGGGTGGTAAGAGCAACTCTAGGTCCCTCCTGCATGTAGAAAAGGAAAGGAGTGGCAGGGAACCCATACACTGTTCCGACTGGTGGGACAGGGAAAGGTTACTGCCTCTCCTGCTGCAGGGATTTTAAGGTCCGTGCTGCAAGATTTCTGTCTAGACAGTTGATATTGGGTTTGAACACAGCGGTACCTGTGGGGACAGAAGGGAGAGACCACCCAATTGGTAGGCAGGCTGTGGAAGGTAAGAATGGGATATAAAAAGCACAGTTTGTCTAAAGCATTTGCTTCATATCCTCCCATCTTTCCCCACTTGAGCTGGAGGGTTACAAGGGTTTTCTTCTTTCTTCTTCAGGAGGAAGATGAATTTGAGCAGCAAGAACCACTGCAGAAAAGGAGAGAGGATGAAGTGAAAGAAAAAGGAAAGAAAGTCTTGGAACTGAAAAATCTTGTAGAGCAGCAACAGGTGGAACAAGTGAAGGAGAGGTATTAGCTTGTTTCTGTCCTGGAGGAGGGGACTTGGCAACAGGCATGGTGAAGCAGTAAATATAAATAGTATTGCTGAAATTGGGAGACTGGTGAGAGTGTCAGGCTGTCCCAAAGGTTTGGGGTGCTGAAGCAAGAGGCTATAAGAATGCTTGGGGTGGGGGGGTTGGGTAGGCAGACATGCTTTCCTCTATAGTTAAATTATAGATTTCTTTTTTTTCCTCCAGGGATCACAAACAGCGAGGGAAAGAGAAGGGTCCCCAACCACAGCTGGAGTCAGCGGTGTTTGCTGAAAAAAACATAAAGGTGGGGAGTTGAAGTGGTCTTGGAACAACTTCTTTGTAAACTAGTGAGGCATAGGATACACAGACTTATCGTAAGATCAGACTTGTTTTCCAAGTGCAGTTTACTGTTTAAGGTTTTAACATTTGCTATTATGTTATTTAGAGGAACAAATATGATAAAACCAATGGCGAGCCAAACATGTTATTGTAAGGAGTTGGGGTTTGTGCAAGAATAAGCCAACTCTGTTGATAAAGTTGGGGTTGACTGTTTTCTTGTTAACAGGTGAGCCTTCTCAGCCCCATCACAAGATGGATGACAGCCATACAATGGCACTTTGAAGAACACCTCCAAATGGCATTCACTGATACTTAAATGAATATGGAAATTAGTAAGAAGTTTATTTTTTTCCTACTACATTCACTCACTGTATTTGGAGGATGTGATCCCCATAACAAACTTTCAGGTATCATATGGCTTCATGTAACATCATTTGCATTTATACAAAGAATGTTATGTTTTGAGACAAACAGTCAAGGCTGTTTGTCTCAAAATATCACAGTAACATTTTCTTTCTGCTCTTTCTACTCTAACATTGCTCTTTCTTCTGCTGCCTTCATTAGTAAAAAATCAAACCCCCAAATGCTGCTACTCTTAAGGATAAATTCTTCCTTCTGTACTTGCTCTTGCTGCTCTTACTCACCTGCAGCTCTTGCCCTCCTGTTAGCCCTTCCCTACTGAGTAGTATGGGAGAAGGAACTCCTGGATAAAGTGGTTTGGGTGGAAAAGGAGTTTAAGCAGTGAAAATTTTTTCTCTTTATTAGGAGGAAGAGAGCCCAAAAATGCTGCACCAGCAGCCTGGGCAGGAGACGAGAGCCAAGCAACCAGAATCCATTGCCATGGCTTCTAATACCTGGCTCCAAGTGGTAAAGGTGAGCGTGGGCTCTAGAGACCTTGTTGATCTGGATCTGAGGAAAGAGAGGAGCCTTTATCTTTGAGTCTAGGGTTTGGGTTTTTTCTGCAGAAGAAGACACAGAGGGACTGAGGACTTTCTTACAAGGGCCCCAGAAAATATGGCTCGGTTCCAGAGATAGTCTGGCTGTTTTGCTTGGGTGAACGTGAATGAAGAATGACTTAATTCTTGCGTCGTAACAGGAGGAAGATGGTCTGCAGGAGCCCCGGCAGCAGCTGGGAGAGGAGAAGAAAATCAAGCAACCAGAAGCATTGTCTGCTGCCTCTGGCACACGGCTGAACAAAACTGTAGAGGTGAGTCCTGGTTCCAGCAGAGCCCTCAAATAAAATGAGTCTGTGGCGTCTAATTGGCTCCTGTGGTTTGGAGCCAGCCTGCAGATTTATTATCCATCAGTGATGGAGCAGGAAATGAAGCCCTCAAGTGTAGGCTGTTGGGGTTTAACAGGCATCTGTGCAGAGGATGGGGATGTCTGTCATCTTGGGTGCTTGGCCGAGAGCTCAGCCAGCACAGGGGGAACCTGAAGGAAAAACAAGTGTTTTATCTCAGAAAAGATGTTGGAAATGGCCACAGGATGGCAGCACATCATGAGGCGTCAGCTTAGCCTGCAGCGCCTGGAGAGGCACTGTAGCAGCCTGATTCCGGCCTGACGGTGAAGTCTGGCTGTTAGGTCTCCAGAGCCTGTTTGAATTGGAGCTGCTTAGACCTGGTAACTGGAGGGGTGTGGAAAAAGCTGCTCAGTCAGGCTCGAGTACTGCCTCTGCCGGTAAACCCTCTTGTCTTGGGGCTGACAGGCTCCTCTTCTTCCTGCTCGACTTCTCTGTGCTGTGACTCATGTCAGAGCTCTAGAGAATGAAAAGCAGATTTGCCGTGAAACATGTCGAAAGGGTTTGAGTGGTAGAGCCACGTGTGCAAAAGCCAAGTGCTTAGCAATACATGGTATGTTCTTCTAAGGCTTTTTGACAAGAAACAGGAGGGGAAAAGGGTTAAAAGTAGTTATCAAGTCACTGAGCACAGTGGCAGTTTTTGTATTTGTACAGATGTGTGTATATTTCTGCATTCCCTTAATGCAGAGTCCTGCAGAATTAGGCTTGCCTTCCTGGTTATCCTCTGGTCAGCGCCTCTAGGTACTCCTGTACTACATACGACTGTCAGGTCTTCTAGTCATCCCTGTTCCTCACCTCAAAGCCAGGCGGTGTCTCCGAGCTTTGGCTTGCGCTGTTCTGACCTGCAGCTTCAGTGTGAAACAGAGCCCTGGCTTTTTCCTGGCCGGGTGCTGGCAGGCTCTTCCTGGCAGCTTGGAAGCTGCAGGGTAGGCAAGCGGCTGTGTCAGCTCTGCGTTTCGCAGTCCCTGCTGCAGTACACAGTCCCGTGCTACAGCTTGGGTGTTGAGGGGGGCCATGGTTTCAAAGCAAAGTTCAGTTAAAAAAAAAAAAGCCAAAAGCATTTGAGCACTTCTGGGTTTTACCGAAAAACTCAACCCAAGTTACCTGTCAGGTAGGAATATTATAGATGTTCCAGTTAACGTGTAGATCAAAGGCTTCCCATACGCAGGTAGGTGACCTTTTTGGCTCTCCTGTTTTTTTGAACTAGGGGTGAAAATGAGTGTGAATGAAGCATCTGCTCTAGAAAGTCAGCTGTCAGCTCTTGTTTCTGGCAACCTTCCCTTTACAGTGAAGCTCCTTGCCCAGCACGTGGCATTGGGAACTCGCCTCTTAACTCGTGGCTTATGCTCAGTGTGAGGGTACCGTCTAGATGCCTTAACAGCAACTTGCTGTGGGATCTAAGCTGGGACCTCAGCGCAGTCTGTTCGTCCTGCTGGTGCCAGAGCTCTGAGGTGCCTGCGAAGGGTCAGACCGCATGGGTCTGGTGGTCAGCCTGCCCCGGCACGGCAAGCTCTCCTGCTGGGCTGGAAGGTCTGCTTCCTGCTCTAATCGATGCTGTCTCTGTGGTTTCAGAAATCTATCTCCACATCCTACTTGGGGCCCCCGAAGGGCACAAAGGAATCCAGATCCCCAAAGGTAAACGAAAATAACTACGGGATGGATCTGAACAGTGATGACTCCACAGATGATGAGAATGAACCTCGGAAGCCTGTCCCTGCCTGGGCCGATGGTAGGTGCCAAGTTTGGTTCGGTTTCCTTTAATTCCTTCCCTGGGAAGCTGGAGCTCTCCAGATTGACTTGGTGCAATCTCAGCTTCCCGAAGCGCAGTCCAGGAGCCTGTGAGGCTTCAGCAGTGCTGGCAGCTGCTGGCTCTGGGCGGTGAGGGGGACTGGAGCTGCATTCCTGCAAGTGCTGTTGTGTTGAAGTTAAACCAAAGACCTCCACGCAGGTGTTTGGATCCGAGGGTGTGAAAAGAATGGTGGGGGCTCGCTAGTAATGAGGCAGCCCATCCTCCTGAGGGAAACCAAGGTGTGGTGGGTTTGGGATATGTCTAGTGTGCTGAGTAACTTAAAACAAGCGCTGCTGGCAACCTGAAGATGGGTGTGGGGTTCACAGCTTTGCAATGAGCAGGAAAAACGTTAATCACACTCACTGTATGGCTAATAGTTTTTTCAGGCGTGGGAGAAGAGTAATTGTCCTGCAGGCTCCAAGGGAAAGGGCACCTTAAGCAGAACACTGAAAACTTCCTTATAATGAGTCTGCTTCTCTGATATGGTTGTTTCCGTAGGGTCTCAGCTTAATCAAGCCATTTTACACCAATACTATCACCCAGTCAATGTTGACCAACTCTTTGGGCTAATTCCAAGCCCTAAGCTGGAGGATATTTTTGGCAAGAGCAAGCCTCGATACTTCAAGCGCACGAGCTCAGCAGTTTGGCATTCCCCCCCTGGCACCAAATCTACCTGTGGCCCATCTTGCAACTTCAAAAACTGAGAAAACGCGAAGAAACATGTTTTATGGATACAATCTGGTGTATCAGTTTGTGTTGTCTTAGCATGCAGCGTATTTACAATTTTAAGCCCTTTTTTTTGTACAAAAATTAAAATACTGAATAAAATCCTGTTGTAATAAACATTCTGTCAGTGTTTGGTCATCATGGTGGGGTGATGCTTCTGGATGGCTGATTTGAGATCGATGGCTGTGGTGTCTGCAAGTGAAAATGCAGATGTTTGAAGACGTGATACTGCAGCATTACATATTTCCTCAGATTGCTTGCAGAATCTTACACAAGGAAGCTATTAAATTGCTTTAGGGAAGATCAAATTTTTTAATCACCCTGAGGGGGTAATGTTTTCATAACCCATTCTGTACTTATATTTATGTATTTAAGAATGCTTCTCTCTGCAAGTAGTTTTCCTTCCTGAGGAGGTAATGTTTTCATAACCCATTCTGTACCTACATTTATGTATTTAACAATGCTTCTCTCTGCAAGTAGTTTTCCTTCAAGAATTCTTCTGACCTCTTGTTACTCTGAACCAGAATCTTTTTCCTGCAGTTAGAAAAATCTGCTTGGACAGTTTAAGCAGTGTCTAAATGTCTTGTCACCGTTCTTTTCTAATGGAAAAATGAAGCCCAAGCTAAGTTCTTGGTCCTGTTTTTCTGGGAGACTTCAGTGTATAGTCGTGCTTGGGCAGGAGGCAGATTTATTTGGAAGTTGTGGCTTGCAAAGGGTAAGTGCTAAAACGATTTCCTTAGGACCGTGTTGGTATCGCCTGCTGCGTGTCTCCTGCCCGTGCACACCCTGGGGCGCGCTTAGTGGCAGCAGGCATCTCCTGGCTCCTGCAGCGCATCCCGAGCCCTGGGAAGCGGTTGCCTGGGGACTGCTGCGGCACGCTGGGGTGGCCGTGGAGGGTCCCAAAGCCCTGCAGAGCTGCGCGGGGACAGCTGCGCACCCGCGCTGCGTCTCGGCTGCCCTTGCAGCCCCTGGAGGGCTAGCCGGTGCGGCCAGCGGCGTTCCAAGAGCGATTCGGCTAACTAAACCCTCCTGACAGTAGCGATGAGGAAGATACTTAGATGAAAAGGGAAAGTGCCTGAGTCGGAGCCAAGTCCCACAATTGCCATAATAACCTTTCCTTCCTCTTTCTTCAGTTCTCCCCTCTCGGGCTGTGCTGTCTAGCACAAACGTGAACACCGCGGAGGGACTCTGTCCCACCTTAGGCGACGTGATGTGTTGCTCTGGGATCCCTTGTGCAGGTACAGGGCTGGGGCTATTTACTTTCTCTGCGTGATCAGAGCTGTGAGCCTGCCTCGATGAGGAGGAGGAGGGTCCCTGTCCCTAGCCGGTGCAGCCCTGCGCTGTCCCCGGCACTGGGCTGGTGCCGTAAGGTCTCCTTCCCCCTGGCTGTCAGGTGCAGGCTGCCAAGAGCGAATACAGAAACGTGACCGTGGACCTGTTCAGAGCTCTCTAGGCCTGCTTTCCTCCATTCAGGAGGTTTTAAGCTGGTCAGAGTGGTTTTGTGGAGCTTTATGATGGGCTCGGATGGCTTTGAGTACTTTAGAAGAGTTTGCAAGTGTCTCGGTGGAGGAGTCTTGCAGGCAGTTAGAGCTTTTGATGGGTCTTTACAACTTTGAGCTCCGCAGAGCTGGTGACAGCGGTTGCGATGAGCTTTGCAGAGGCACAGAGCAGCTCAGAGTGCGTGAGCGGAGCTCTATAGCAGCTAAAAGCTGTTTAAAGCTGCTTGCCGGGAGCTCCGTCCTGGCTGCTGGATTGCCTCCCAACTCCTGGGTCCCCCCAGCTTTTCTGTTCGTTTTGGGCTCACCCGTTGTCCCACTGGATGTCTGTGGGGCTCTCGGTGACTCTTGCTCTTCTGGCTGGTCTCTCTTGGGTCCCCCTGAGCTCTCTGGGGTTATCTCAGTGTCTTTTTGGCGCTCTCAGGTCCTTCCAGGATTTCAGTGTCCCTCAGGTCTTGCAGCCTCTCTCAGTAGTGTTATTCCTTTGGGTAACTCATAAGGTATAAGACACATTTGACTTAGTTTTTACCAAAAGAGGCTGAGCCTGTTGGCGGGGAGTGATCAAACAATCGCAGCTGTACCCATGGGGATCGCTCTTGCCACCTCCCCATCCATGCACTAAGTTTTGGGGGCACTGACAGTGCTCTCTCCAGGGCAGCAGCAGTCAAGGGCTCCAGCTGCTCCCGCGGCTCTGGTGGTCACCTCGAAGCATTCCCACCCCTCTCCTGTTCCCCGCTGCTTCTGTCCCCTCCCAGCTGCACCCCACTCCTTCCTCTCACGCAGGGTGCTGCAGAACTGACTTCAGCCTATGTGGCAACACCCTCACTTTGTCTTTCTCAGATCTGATGGGGGTTTTTTTGTGGTTTCTGACCCTCCTGGGTTCCTCTGCGCTTTCCTGGGTGCTCTGGGCTCCCTTGGTTCAGCTCTCTGGGGCTCTCTTGGATTCACCTGGGCTTTCCTGGTCCCTCTGGGGCTCTCTTAGCATCACTTGAGCTCTCTTGGGATCTCCCTGGAGGTTTTTTTTTCCCCCAGTTTCTCTGAGCTTTCTTGGACTCTCTCGACCCCTCTCACTAGTGGCTTTCTCAGGTGCTTTCAGGGTGGCCATGGCACCTCTGAGCTTTCTTAATCTCTGCAGACTGTCTGGGATGCTCTTGTGTTGCCCGTTTCCCCAGGCTCTCTTGGGCTATTTCAGGCTCCCCCGGTGTTCTCAGGCTCCCCTGAGCACAGACTCCGGCTGTTCCCTGCCAGCTGGCTTCTGTCCCTCATGGTAATCCTCAAATTACCTCGTTAGACATCGCCAAGGAGGCAATGATTTCCGGACCCTGGCAGAGGATGGGAGCTGGAGGTCAGGCTTTCGTCTGGAGCTGGCTAGAGGTGCCTGGCTGCAGGAGGATCGAGGTTTGCTGGCAGGAGGGAGTGGGGGCTGTCAGTCAGCGTCATGCTTGGGGATGAACAGGTTTTGTTTCAGCCCCACGCTGAAACACAGCACAAGCAACACCCGTCAAACCACAGGCTTGATGTTCTGGCGATGAGCAGGAAGTTCTCGGGGGGCCCTGCCGAAACAGCAGCTGCTGTCAGATCGTTTCCAGTCGGGACAGGTAATCAACAAAAGCCCTGAAGCAATTTTGGAGGATGTGAAATTGGCTGGGCCAAGAAGTTGGCGGAGCCCTGCCAGGCTGCGAAGGGACCTGGGAGGTCTAGTCCTCTGTGCAGCCCTGGTTCAGGCGTCAGGCTGGTGCTGCTGGCCCGAGGCTGGGAGCTGGCACTGTCCTCTCCTTCTCTGTATTCCCGGTGCCTGGGGAGGGGAGCCGCTGGTCCCGCTGCCCACAGGGCTCTGACGAGAGCTGTGCGCTGAGCGGGACTGGGCTACGGGGACAGAGTGTGGTCCCAGGTGTCACCTCAGCAGACACAGGGATCTGGAGCTCAGGACTGGGGCTGAGAGCCAGAACTGGGTCACGGGGGAGGACAAGAAGCATTGTTCTTACCTGTGGTGAGAGCTGTGCTGGTCCCCAGAGTGACCGGGAAGCTCAAACAGATTTGTGCTTCGTTAATCCAACTCTCTGCTTGGCTGCGTAGCGGTGCTCCTAGTGATGGGAGAGAAACCAGACCAGGGGCCTGGGTACCATCCCTGGGGGCTGCCCGGACCCTGAGAGGGTCCTGGGGCATTGCTGCTGACGCAGGAGTGAATGGAAATGTCACAGTGTGATGAGATTTCTGAGAGGGGATCTTTATTTAACGTGGGTATAACACAAGCATTCTTCACAATAAATATGTGGCCAAAAAAGAGAGGGAGGAGACCTTCTTGGAAACCACGGGATCAGACAGAAATACAGAAACCCTCATCAATATACAAATCACAGTGAACGAACCATGGGTAGTGAATAAAAATCTCTGCAGCCTTGGTGTGTTTTGGGCACTCCCAACACCAGGGACCAAACACTGAAGTTTCAGATTCATCTGTTGCCTCATCCCCATTTCCTACAGTCTCAGCTCCGGTCCTTGCCACCCACCCACACAGGACCTTGGAGGAGGTCCAATCTGGACCTGTAATGCACGAACACGTCTCAGCTCCACGTGGTAATTCCTGTGCTCCTCAGAAGGATGAGACAGAGCCTGGCCACATGTGTTGGAAGGTGCTTTCAGCACTAAAAGGACCTCTCAGAAATAGAGGGAACATCTCCCAGACCCCTCCTCTCCTCTTAACACACGTGCAAGCTCCATCAGTGAGCCACCAGGCCAGCGTCCCTCACTGAAGCGAGTCCTGCTTGTCAAATGTATCCTATATTCAGGTTGGGTTTTACTTCTTTCAGAGCAGCCAGCTTCTGTAACGTCTCTTCGTTGAATCCAGACTTCTTCAGCCTTTGGAGAGGAGAAGGAAAGAGGTTAAAGCCACACAAGCTATTGACTGTTGGCCACGACATTGCACAGCCAAAAAAAAAGGACAAAAAGCAGCCACTGTGGGGTTTTTCTGGTGTTGTCTGGCCCCTGTCCTAGCTGGCTTTTTCTGCTTCAGCAAGCAGGGAGCGTGGGGGAGACCGAGGCTAGGGCTGGTCCATGGAGCCCTCTCGGTTGGGTAACCACAGCTCCACCAAGGCACTGGGCACCCGGCAGGGTCCTGCCCTGGCAGCCAGAGTTGGGCTCCATGGTCCCAGCGTTCACTTAGCTGGGTCAAGGCAACCCCTGCCTTGCCTCTGCCCGCCACGCCGGGCAAGGAGTTGGCATCGGCAGGGCCAGCCCTGGGGCGAGAAAGGTGCCGTCACACGGAGCAACCATCTCTGCTGCCTGCTTTGGGGCTGATGAAACATGTTCCGCCCCCCCCCCCAGTTTTG
>NW_008796200.1:420486-421034 GCF_000699145.1 Aptenodytes forsteri
CCCCGGCCGCTTGGAAGGCAGTAGGTCTAATCACACTAATTCCAGAAGGGGGGGCACCTGGCTGGCAGTGAGGGGCCAGCCCCAGCTGCGCCTGCCCGCCTGCCGGCACTCTCCAGATCGAGCTGAGCTGCCCCAGTTTTGTGCATTAGCAGCGTGTCCCGAGACGTTACCGACCGCTTGAGGAAGGCAGTAGGTCTAATCACACTAATTCCAGAAGTGAGCAGCTGGTAGAGCTGCGGGGGGACGGCAGGGCAGCTGCCTGCTAGCTGGCAGGAGGCAGCGCCAGCTCCGGCTGCCGATGCGGCACTCTCCAGATCGAGCTGCCCAGCACCCCGCCGTCCCGAGATGCCTTTGGAGAAGGGCGCCTGGAGCAGCCGTAGCTTCGCAGAAAACACTCTCCCACCTCGTAGGGCAGGCTGGGAGCCCCGGCGTGGGGAGGCTCACGTCACATTTGGTCTGTCCCCGTACCCACGGGGAGCAGCCCCGTGGCCAGAGGAGCTGAAAGTCCCTTACCACAGCCTCTGCAAGAATCAGGTGGGATGCCCGAG
>NW_008796200.1:421906-428057 GCF_000699145.1 Aptenodytes forsteri
CAAGCGGCAGAGAGGGGCATCATCATGGCCGCTCCGGCAGCCCAGCAGCCCAGCTGCCCGCTGAAATGCAGGGACAGTGCCCGCAGCCCCCGTCCACGCTGACTGCACCTTTGCCCCGGGGGCCGATGGGGACAAGAACATCTCAACGGAGAGAAACTGCCCCCGCTCTCAAGGTGCCTCGCTTTATATTTCCTCCCAAATCTTGTAGGTTTGTCCTCTTTGACTCCTGTAGTTACAGGTGTGGGCAGCACCCAGAGGCCCCTGAAGGCACTGGCTGGTGGCGAGGGGTTTCTCAGGTCCTGCAGGACCTAGAAGCTGCCATCTGCCCAAGCAGAGGCACATCTCCCATCCAGGGGCACTGCAGCCCCCTCCCCTCGGCTCAGCATCACTACTGGAGCTCAGGAGCTTAAAACCTCTGCCAGACTGAAGGGCTGCATCACCCATCTCCCTCCTCTCTGGCTCCAACACTGTTCAAAGCAAAGGTGCTGCTCACCACCCCCAGTTAGCTACCCTGCCTTCCGTACCTCCACCAGCCAAGCCCAGACCCTTTTTGCCAGGGGGTCTGTGCGGGTGGGGAGATGTTGCCTGAGCCCTGGGAAATGCCACTGACTCCAATTTTACCACTCTTGCTGCACAGCCTCTCCGCAGCCTGTTCTCCTGCCCGGCTTTCCGCTACCTGTGTTCGTAGGATGGCTGAGATGGGGCTCGTTCGTAGCTCCAGAGGAAAAGTGGGTAAAAAGCTCAAGTGTAAAAGCAGATGGGAAAACCAGAGCTGTCACAGTGGTGGTGGCTCTGGTGAAAGATGGCATGTCACCTTTGTTCTGCGGGGCTTAGGAGGGCAGCCAGCCCTACCCAGTGCTGTGTAGCCCAGGAGCGCGTTACGTCCTCCGAGCGCTGGACAGTAATTGCTTTCTATTTTTGACTTGCAGACATCCCGCTTGCAGAGGCTCTTGGTGCCCGCCCAGCGGTGCCCCCCGGGAGCCCCTCACCTCAGCGCCTGCAGCCGGCAGGCAGGATCCCGCAGGCCCTCGCTCAGCCGCCGCACGCCTCCGTCGCCCAGCTCGTTGTCGCCCAAGTGCAGCTCCGTCAGGCTGGGGCTGGCGGGGCGCACCACCGCCAGATTCGCGCACGGCCCCTCACCAGCCTGTGCGGGGGACAGTGCCGTGGCTAAGCTGGGCTCGACCCCCTGGCAGCCGCTTCTCTCTGAAAACCACCGGCTGCTTTTTGAGCCCAGGGATGTTTAATTAGCGCAGCTCAGGGGGAGCAACGTGGCGCAGCAGGGGCCGAGCAGCACGCCCAGCCGCAGGGCCACCCCTGCCCTCACTCACACCCTAAAAGCACCTGCTGGGAACAGCCCCAAAGCAGGACCCGCCAGCCCGACGCCCCATACCAGAGCTTTTGCACGCTGCAGCCGGGTCCCGCTAGCACCCCGCACAGCTCCCGCACGCCGCCGTCCTCCAAGGGATTGTCACTCAGGTCCAGCTGCACCAGGCTGGGCACGGTGCCCAGCACGGCGGCGAGATCCTTGCAGCCAGCGGCCGTGAGGTTGCAGCAGCCCAACCTGCGGGAGAGACGGCGGTGAGGCTGCCTGCCCGACGGTGCTGTGGCCCTCTTTTCTATCGCCCCAGGTTGGAGGAGACCTGGCCAGTGTCCCCTGCCTGAGCCCAGGCATGGACGTGGCTCCTGCAGTGGCTCTGGGGACACTGCGCTGGAAGAGAGGGGAGCATCTCACTGCCCTCTCCCCATCCCTCTCCCAAAGCTGGCGCGCCTGTATCTGGTGTTCACTGGCGTGTGCTGCTGACTTTCCTTGTTCGGCATCCCTGGGTGCAGTGATGCTGAGAGCAGCTCGAACGCGCTCCAGAGTGCAAAACACAACCCACATCATCAAACTCTAAGGGACAAAATGCCGAAGTGCAGGCGCAAGACGGTACCCGGCAGCAATCCCGCTGTGCTGGAGTGTGGGAATGGAGAGGACCAGACAGCGTCCACTCAACCAGGGAGTAAAGGTCTGGGGGCAAACAACTAACATTGCTTGAATGGGTGAGACCAACCCACCTCACTTTTGAAGTTTCAGAGAGGTTCCCTCTTTCAAATCTGGTTGTCCAGGCTGAATTTACACCAGGGGAAAATGGGGGACATGGAAACACCCAAAAAAAAAAATGGAGGGGAAAATGCAGACACCACTACGGGACGGTTCATCCCCTTCCCAGAAATGGTCCGTGGGATGAATCTGCTTCTGCAATTACGTGTTTCTGCATGGTGCATGGCCTGCCCGGGCACACAGGGACCCGAAAACACCCACCGCTGCAGGGCAAGAGCCCGGGGAGAAGGTGCCTGGGATGCACAGAGACACGCACAGGCAAGCAAACAGCAGGAGCAGTAGTGCAGACCTCTCCTCTAACTTTTCCACCTGGCCTAGGCACTGAGAATGAGTTGTCTCTCTTACTTTCCTACAGTGTCCTAGCAGAGACTCATTCATTTGAAAATGTGGAACTAAATTATATTGATGGAAAAGGTGATAATAAGGGGCAGGCCCCTGCAACAGGTAGGTCCGCAATGCCTCAAGCTATCTTCGGCAATGGCAGCATCGGTAAATGGGCCTTTCTCATTCCTTTTTCTTTTTTCCTCCCTCTTCCAGGCTCGCAAGGAGAAGAGACAAATGGTCCTGCAGCCTCTTGGGCTGGCGACGTCCCTTACCGCAGCGTCTGCAGCTGGCAGGCGCCGTGTCTCAGCCCCTCGCACAGCAGCTTCATGCCGCCGTCCCTCAGGTCTTCGTTCCCAGCCAGGTCCAGCTCCGTCAGGGTGGGGTTGGTGCTGAGAACGGAGGCCAGAGCCCCGCAGCAGGCGCCTGTGAGCTGACACTGATCAAACCTGCAAGAGAGATGCAGAGAGGAGCCACGGGGCTCGGCACAGCTGCCCTGCCGCGTGGACACACCAACCAACCCCTTGCTGACATAGCTACCACTGATGATGTCCACAAACCGGGCTGGTCTTCACGGATGGCCTCCTGGGAGCAGGAGAAGAGCCCATCCCGCCCTGCAGCGAGCCGTGGCGGCGCGTGGTCATCCTCCCCGTGCCGCGAGGAGACCCAGCCGGGCTGGCTGGGGTTTGCTTGTTTTCCCGTTTCACCCGGCAGAGAAGAGCGAGGTACCTTAACGTCTTTAATTTACAGCCCGATTTTTCCAAGGCTTGACAAAGCAGGTGGATAGGTGACTGCTGCCCCTCCTCTTGCTGTTTTTCCCTGAAAACAAAGAAGAGATGCATCCTATTCCTAGTCCTACTCCTACTCCTATTCTATTCCTATCTTATTCTATTCCTATCTTAGTCTATTCCTATCCTAGTCTATTCCTATCCTAGTTTATTCCTATCCTAGTCTATTCCTTTCCTATTCTAGTCCCGTTCCTATCCTATCCCTGTTCCTATCCTATCCCTGTTCCTATCCTATTCCATCTATTCCTATTTCTATCCCTATTCCAGTATTGCTCCTTGGCCACCGGCTGTGTCCCTAGGTCACACCCGTGTCCCCTTGCCGATGTGCCCGGCACGGCGGGAGGACCAGCCTTGCCGTGGGCTCCTCTGCGGGGGTCATCACAGATCTTTGGGCTCTAACGGGTTTGCCGCTTTGCGGCTCGGGACCTTACGCACCGATACGCCTGCTTGGCCGGCTGCGGCCCCGCACAGTCCTCGGGTTCGTCCCACAGAAAGGAGCAGTGCCCCAGGTCAAGCGACTCCAGCTTGGGGAAGTTTTTTACGCTGAAGGAAAGGACCATTTGATCGAAGCGGTTAAGGTTGAGCCCTCGTAGGTACACCCCCGTGAAAGGATCCAAGGCGGTCGCTACAAAACGCTCGTCCTGGAGCTCGTACAGACAGTGGCAGACCTCCAGCTCGCGAATCACCGCCGTCTCCTGCGTCAGAAGAGCTAGGGCTGTTTTCTGGCTGTTTTGAAGCCACGCCAGTAATTCCTGCGTAATCCTGGGTGCGATTTTACACCCCATCTCCTCCTCCAGCTCCCTCCTGCGTTCCTTGTTTAAGAGCCCGAAGAGGAACCGCACAGTTAGCATGAAGTAGTTCCTGGAGTTGTCGTAGCTGTCCAGCAGCTCCTTCACGTCCCTGGTGGGACTGGCAGGGGGGTCCCACGCCCCCCCCTCATCTTCCAGCAGGTAGAAGAGCGCCGCAAAAAACTCCTGGAAGCTGAGGTGGATGAAGCTGTAGGTGCTGACGCAGGAGATGTCCTTCTGGAAGAGGTGTTCGTTGAGGAGGAGCGGGAGGGCTTCTCGCTGGTCCAGCGCATACCCCTGCACCTCCTTCTCCTCAAAAAGGACCTTTTGCTTCCAGATGCCGTCGGCCGCCAGGCAGCACAGCCTCCTGAGCACCGCGGGCATGCCTCGCTTCAGCTGGCCGCTCAGAGACCGGAGCAGGGCGGAGAGGTAGAGGATGTAGATCCCCGTCGTAGTCTTCGGGCTCTGGGCGAGACCCCCGGTGCGGCCGAGCTGCTGCTTCATGACGGTGCAGACGATCCAGCACACGATGGGCACCAGGCACATGGTGAAGAGCGTCTCGTTCCCTTTGACGAACTGGAAGGCGGCAGCTGCCTGCTCTGCGTTTTCGAAAAACCTGTGGAAATACTCCTTCCTCTCTGCCTCCGAAAACCCCAGGATTTCAGCGTAGCGCTCGCACTCCAGGCACTTGCCCAGTTTCTGCAGGGCGGCCGGCCTCGTGGTGACGAGCAGGGAGCTCTCAGGCAGGAGCCTCCTGCGGAAGAGGCTGCTCAGGGTGATTTCCACCGGCCTCTTCTCCCAGACCTGGGAGCACAGCTCGGACTGGGGCCGGTCAAAGGAAAAGCGGAGCTCGTCGAAGCCATCGATCACGAACAGGAGCCTCTCCGGCTGCCCCAGCATCTCGGTGAGCGGCGGAGAGCTGCTGGGACAGCACTGGGTGATGAGGTCGGCCACGCTGGCCTGGCTGGTGAGGAGGTTGCCCTCCCGGCAGTGGATGTAGAAGACGTAGTCAAACTCCGCAAACAGCTTGTCGGACGCCCAGTCCAGCATGATCTTCCTGGCTGTCATCGTCTTGCCCACGCCCGCGGCTCCCAGGAGCACGACCACCTTGGGGGTCCAGCCATCAGGGCCGGGCTTGAAGAGGTCGCCGACAGCGACGGAGGAGCTGGCTTGCTCCTTCATGATCTCCGCGTGCCTCCGTCCCATGGCCATGATCTCGTGCTCCCGTTGCTCTTCGTCGCGGTGCTTGTTGACAATCACCAGCTTCGAGTACCTGGCGTTCAGGCTCACGTTATCGCCCACCCGGGCGTTTTGGTCCTTTATGCAGCTGTACGCCTGGCGAATGGCTTTTTTGTAATTCCTCCGGTAATCTGGAAGGGTGGGAGGTCACCTCACGCATCTGCAGACCGCGGGGCGAGCAGCGGCAGAGCCCCCCGTGCTTTTCCCCGCCAGCACCTACCTGGTGACGATGAAACCAGCAGAGGCCCCAGGGCTGGAAGAGAAAGGGGTGTTAGTGGGCAGCATCATTGAGCCCCCGACACTCCCAAATCCTCTTCCAATCTCCTCCTCCCTGGAGGAGCCCCCCTCACCCTGCCATGGGGACCCCCAGCCCACTGCCCTTTCCATAGCATCCTCCTGGCCCCAAACACGGGCTCTTGCAGACGCAACCCCCAGGACAAAGTGCCCGGGACCCCGCGGGATGCTGCACTCGCCGGGGAGCCTCTCAGCCTTCCCACCTTTCTCTCTGCTTTCCCGGAGCAGGGCAGCGGCGTTGCGGAGCTGGATGCGCTCAAAGACAGCTATCGCCACATCCAGGGCAGCCTCCCCACCGTAGAAATCCAGCATGAGGTTCTTCGTATCCATCCAGTCGGCCTTCTCCAGCCGCCCCCAGGGAATGCAGCACCTGCCCCGCAGGTCTCCGTGCGCCAACGCGTCCCGAAATTTTTTAAAATCCAGCTCAGAGAGGTCTTCCAGGGCCCGGAGCAGCAGCTCCCCAGCAGTGCCCTGGGGGCTGTCTCCGCTCGGGGCGCAGCTCCTGCTGCCGCGCAGCCCCATGGGGAGAGCCCCGACACCCGGCCAACACACAGCCCCGTGCCTGTGATGGGGGGACGAGTTTTGGGGGAACGAGGTTTGGGGGAACCGCTCTGCAAGGA
>NW_008796200.1:428146-429416 GCF_000699145.1 Aptenodytes forsteri
CCCCGCTCCGCTCCCCAGGGGCTGGGGCTGTGGGGCTGGCTGCCCCCAGCCAGGCACCATGGTCCTGCCTGCTGTACCCCTGCCTGCTCCCCCAGCCCAGACCATCCCCTCCAGCGTGAGCATGAGGAGCAGTGGGGCAGCAGTCCAGAGGCTTGCCACCAAAGCCTCGCTAGAGCCATTTCCCACCACATGGGCAGTGTCCCTACCGGCAGAGCGATGTCCCCACCAGGAGAGCTGTAGCCCACCGTGAGAGCCATATCCCCACCAACAGAGTGATGGCCCCACCAGGGGAGCTGTAGACCACCGCGAGCTGTAGCCCACCGTGAGAGCCATATCCCCACCAGCAGAGCGATGGCCCCACCAGGAGAGCTGTAGCCCACCGTGAGAGCCATATCCCCACCAGCAGAGCGATGGCCCCACCAGGAGAGCGGTGGACCTACCAGGAGAGCAGTGTCCCCACCAGAAGAGCAATGTCCTCACCAGAAGAGTACCATCCTCACCAATAGAGCCATGTCCCCACCAGGAGAGCAGCGTCCCTACCAGGACATCAGTGTCCTCACCAGGAGAGCCACATGCCCACGAGGACATCCGTGTCCCCACCAGAAAAACCAATGTCCCACCAGGGTCACAGCCGGGCAGCTGGCCCTGCTCTGGAGCAAGGCTGCTTCAGCCTGTGTGGGACCCGCCGAGCAGTGCCACCGAGCCGGCGGGTTTGCAGGGACGGCTGCAGACTTTCATCACATGGGGAAAACCAAGCCGGTGAGCTGCACGAGCGCTCCGATTTCCTGTACGGGCAGAGTTTTGCTTTCAAAATGTGCCACTGTTTCCTTCCCTCTCAGGTCAAGGTTCTCACACTTCACATCCTTTCTGCACCCCATTTATCCTCCCCTTTTCTTCTCTTTTCTTCTTAGCGCCGGCTCCTTCCTTCTCACGCTGCAGCGGAGGGTTGTGCTGAAGGCACGGAGACCTCGGTGCCCAGCTGCGGCGGCTCAGCTGCCGGCAAGTCCTGCTCAGCTTGGGACACGCCGGTGAGCCAAAACAGCCAAGGCTGGGCCAGGTGGAGGGTAGGTGGTGGCTTTTGCCACTTCTCCTTGAAATTCATCTTGCCACAGAGCCGAACACCAGTTGTGGTGGCCCACCTCCAGGGAAGGGTCTGGTCCGCTGGCCCATCGCTAGCTTCACCAGATGGTGGAGGCGGCTCTGCTCTCCCCTGGGGACTCAAACAGGCAGCGGGGTCCTGTGGTGGGAATGGGTCACATCACGGCCGTTT
>NW_008796200.1:429527-430552 GCF_000699145.1 Aptenodytes forsteri
GACCTGCTGCCAGGGGTAAGGGCAGGCTGAGGAGCAGCCCCGAAGGTGAAATTCAGGCTGAATTTGGGCTCCCAACCCCCCCCAGCCATTCCATTTGCACGCTCCTGGCAATGACAACGAGCCACAAGCCAACAGCCGTGAGCGGCTTCGTCAGCACACGGCCCGTTTGCAGGAGCCGGGTCAGAGTGCAAAAGCCTCTCGAGCAAAGGTGGCCGGCACTGTGGGGAGGGCACGCTGGGCGGGCGGGTGGGGGCAAGGTGGCCAAGCCCCCCCTGGGAAACGCGTCTGCGGACCCGAGCGAGGCGCAGGCAGGAGTACGCAAAAAAAAAAAAAACACCCAACTCTTTCTGAGGCTGAAACTACAAAAAGGCCTCCAAAGTGACTTTGCAGGAGATAATGACGTGTAGGGTGTGAAAAGAAACCGAGAGCAGGCGCTGCCCCACCTACAGCTCCTGCCTGCGCAACGGCGCTGATGTTAATAGTGTTTGCAGAGAAAAACTGATGTATCCCAGAGGGAAAGTTCCAGCCACCCTTACTGCAGCCGCGTCCCATGCAAGCGCGAAGACAAATCCCACAAGAGCAAAACCTGCAAAGCATTTCGAAGCTGTAACACCCCACCCTGGCATGGACGTGCCGCGCTCGACTCCGAAAGCTGCTTCAGGTTTGGGATTTCTGCCACCAGCTCGTAATTACAAAGAGTGACAGCCAAAGGAAAAATGTATCTTGGATGGAGAAAGACCCAGCAGAAGTCAAACAAAGCCCTGCTGCTGCCAGGATCCCGGCGCGCTCCCATTTCCCTGAGTTTTACCCATCTTACAGCGATGGCGCTCAGGCTGGGTTAAATTAGTGCAAACTCATTAATGGTTGTGGAGCTTTTTTCTTTTTTTTTAAAAAAAAAAGTTAAGGACTGGTCTAATGTATTGAGAGTGATCCTGGGGAAACTGAAAGCCAGTCCTGCTCGACGCTGGTTTTATTGCTTGAATATCGGTGGTGCAGAAGCTGGACGCACCGTGGGTGCAGCGAGG
>NW_008796200.1:430959-431742 GCF_000699145.1 Aptenodytes forsteri
GTGGTGGCAGGGGGGGCGGATACAGTAAACCTTTTTTTTTTTTTTTTTTTTGAGGGGCCGTAGGCACTGCCCCGGACATCACCGCAGCCGATACGCCTGGCCGGGGCCTGCGAGAGCCCACGCCGGGGTCCGGGAGGATGCTGCGGGGAACATGGGGGCGGTGGTCCCCCCCGCCGCTTCGGGCTCCACCCCGAGGGCTGTGCTGCCTGCCGATGTGCCGCGGAGGCTGGGGCAGCTCCTGTTTGTGACCGACAGCTTTGACCACCCGTCAAAAGAAGAGATGAAACCATTCCTCTCCTTTCCTCCTCCCCTCCAAAGCTGGAATGCATGCGGATTAAACAAAGGGGGCTATCAGATGCTGCCTGCCCTGAAAGAGATAAAGCCCTGAATATAAGGCAGATTTATCGAGCCAGGCTCCTTGGAGCCGTCCCAGGCTCCTGGGGACCGGGGTGAGCCCGGCTGGCGGCTGCGGGCAAGCGGGGCCGGGCCTCGGGGAGCCAGATGCGGGAGAGGGGGGCTGCCTTAGTGCCAACGCCTCCCCCAAAAAGGGGAGGGGGAAGAAAAATTGGAAAGGGGGGCTGGAAGCAAGCTTGGAGCAATCCTCCGAAAAGCCAGCGCTCTCCCGCCTGTGGCTCTGTCCCAGAAATGCTGTTTCGATGGGGCTGGGCTCTCGCAGGGGGGCTCTGTGGGTGATGCGCCATGAGCGTCCTAACCCCAGCTCCAGGGGAGCCGGTGGCAGCTCCTTCAGGGACGCTGCCCAGGCACCGCGGCAGTGTCCCCGCG
>NW_008796200.1:431885-432970 GCF_000699145.1 Aptenodytes forsteri
GGGGGGGGGGGGGGTGGAAAAAAACTCAGCGCTAATAGATGCTGGGGAGAGATCTGCAGCCAGGCTTGGGTCTTATCTCTAATTATGTGTCTGTCTGAGCTGCAGCTGGCTCCTGGGATGTCTGGGTGTATTCGGCTCCTGGAGTTTCCCTTGAAGCCTGCTGGGAGCCCGGGCTACGAGCAGCGCCAATTAATACCCACCACGGGGAGAGGCGGCCGCGCCCCGGCCGGCGGTCGGGCCGCAGGCCGCCGCGGCGAGGAGGAGCCGTCCCGCGGGACGTGGGGAGCAAACAGCCCCCGGGCGATGCCGCTGAAATACGGGGATCCGGCCGGTGGTTTCAGCTGGGAAAAGGAGCGACTCCATGAAAACAGCAGGAGAAAATTAAAACAAGGAACCCCACCCCCACCCCAAACGCGGGCAGGCTGGGTTTTGAAAGTGCCTCTTTTCCAAAAATTCCATAGCCATGGTGTTGGAACGTCTCCAGAGCAAAACATGGGCATCCTTGTGATCCGAAAAGGCCATTTTCATGGTAAAAAGCCAGCCGCGGGGAGGAGGGCAGCTTGCTAAAACCCGCTTCGTCCCCTCCCCATCCAAAAGGAGAAGAGAAACAGAATTTTTCGGCTTGTGCAGAGCAAAACAATCAGTGTCAACCTGAGGCATTTTCCAGGTCTGCAAGCAGGGGAAAAAATAAAAGCACATTTCAGCTTATAGCAGGCTGGAGGCGGGGGTTGTGTGCCGGGTTAGGCAGGCTTTTAAATGGAGATGCTGCCGTCCCTGCTGCAGCCACCACCGCTGCAACCCCCCCGGGCCAGCGGGTCCCTGCGGCCTGGGTGCACTGGGGTGAAAACAGCCGGGTAATGTCGCTCCCGGTTTGAGCCGGGCTGCCTTATTTTTCCCCTCTGCCGATACGTAATTTGTTTCTGTTTTCAGAGCCCGGGAAACCCTGATTCACCCCATCCCACGGGGGATGCTTCCCGGGGACGGGGGGCGGTGCGGGGAGGGCTGGGGGACCGGCAAGCCCGTGGCGGGGAGGGGGGCAGGATGCCACCCCTCTTCCCGCTCCATTCCGCCCGGATGCCTCGGCC
>NW_008796200.1:434714-435632 GCF_000699145.1 Aptenodytes forsteri
GGTGGGACTCCGCCTGGGGGGCAACCCCTGGGTGTGCGGCTGCGCCATGGAGCCCTTCCTCAAGTGGCTGCGGGGACGCATCCAGCGCTGCGCGTCGGGTAGGTGCCGCGTGTCCCCCAAAGCCCCCACCCGCCCCGCGTTTCGGGGGCCCGGCGGCCGAGCCCTGACGCCGCTCCCCCGTCAGATTCGCAGCTGGCCGGGAGGCGGGCCCCGAGGTGGCGGGAGCCCCCCTGCTCTCCCTGACGGAGGAGAGCTTCCAGGCCTGCCACCTCACCCTGACGCTGGACGACTATCTCTTCATCGCCTTCGTCGGCTTCGTCGTCTCCATCGCCTCGGTGGCCACCAACTTCCTGCTGGGCATCACCGCCAACTGCTGCCACCGCTGGAGCAAGGCCAGCGAGGACGAGGACGTTTAGGTACCGCCGCCATCGCTGACGTCCCCCCCAGACCCGGCCACCCCGGCGGGGACGCCTGACTGTGCCTTGTCCTCATCCCCTCCCGCCGCCCCCCGTACCAGGGCGGCCCTCGAGACGCCGGCCCAGCCGTGGCGGGGGAGACCGGGGGACGGATCCTCTTCCTTTTGCCCCAAAACGGGGAGTTTTTGCCCCAGCGGGCACCCTCCAGGATTGCTTCCCCCCCCACACTCCACCCAGCACCGTGAGCTTGAACCACCCCTGTTCCTGCTACCCAGGGCCAGTGGAGGCAGCGGCACGGGGTCCTGTGGGGGTCCCATGGGAGCCTCCGTGCAGTGCCGGTCGGTGGGGGCCGGGGAGCAACCCCCCCTGCTTGGGAGAGAGACCCCCAAGAGCGGCGTGTGTGTGCCTTGGGGGATGCCACCCTCCCACCCTGGGGGAAACCCAAGGAAATCCCCGCTTTCAGCCCAAAAGCAGCACCGGGGCAGCCCCCCCCCAGAATCCT
>NW_008796200.1:436074-437454 GCF_000699145.1 Aptenodytes forsteri
TCTTCGTGGCCGGTCCTGTGGCCAGCGCGTGTTGGGCACAGGAGCGGGGCTGAGGGGGGCTCGGCGCCTCCCAAGAAGGGTCTGCCCATGAGTTGTTTTATTTTCTTACCGCGTTCCCCCCGCACACACACCCCCCCCGCCGTGTGGAGGTAGAGTGTAGATGTGGGTGCAGTTTTTAACCAAACCAACCGAAAAAAAAAAAAAAAAAAAAAGGAGAAAAATGGGGAAAAAATGAGGCAACGTGCTGGCTCGGTGATGCCATCCCCACCGCCGAGCATCTCCCGGGGCTGGGACCCCTGGTAGCAGCATGGAGGCAGAAGGCTGGGTGCACAACTCAGTGTCACCCCCCGGCGCCGTGCCGGTGGTGCCGGTGGTTAGACCCCGTGGGGATGTAGCCCCCCCCAGCCTCCGCTCAGGCTCCTGGGCCCCTCGCCAGGTCCTGCGCCAGGCCGGGGGGAGGCGGGTGTCCTCTGACGGGCCGCCCTGAGCTGCGGTGAGGCAGGGCTGCACCCGTGGTGGGGTGGGACCCACGGCAAGGTTGCACCCCTGGCGAGCTTGCACCCACTGTGAGCTTGCAGCCACGGCGAGGTTGCACCCACGGCGAGCTTGCACCAAAGGCAAGGCTGCACCCCCATCGTGGCTGCACCCCCAAGCCCCGTGCCCACAGGAGGGCAGCAGCCCCCAGTGCTGCGTCCCGGGAAGGGGCACTTGGGCTCTTTTTTCTTTCTTTTCTTTTTTTTTTTTTCCCTTTCTTTTTGGTAAGTCTGAGACATCCCCCCCCAAACACCCTCTGGACACCGAGGACAAGACGCGTCCCTCCACCGGCAGTTCCTGGCCTCGTTCGGGGGGGACAGCGGAGGAAGAGCGAACACACCTCCCCAGCACCCGGCTCTCCAGCCAGACCCATTTTCTCTCTTTCTGAAGCAAAAATGGCCTGGCCCTTGCGCTTCGCTCTGTCCCGCTGCGGGGAGGGCAGGGACCCGCCTTTGGGTGCCGGGTTCTGCCAGCGCCTGCCCGGCAGGCGCCGGTGCCGGGCCCCCCGCCGGGTGTCCGCGCCCACCTCCTGCACTGCAGCGAGCTGGGGAGAGCCCGGGCATGGAGGCAGCTGCCCTGCCCTCCTCTTGGCTTCTCCTTCCCTTTGCCTCACCCTCATCCTCTTTTTCTTTCTATTTTTCTTTCTCTTTGGTTTCCCTTTGTCTTTTTATTTTATTGTTTCTCTATCCCTTTCTCCCTTTTTCCTTTCCTTTCCTTTCCTTTCCTTTCCTTTCCTTTCCTTTCCTTTCCTTTCCTTTCCTTTCCTTTCCTTTCCTTTCCTTTCCTTTCCTTTCCTTTCCTTTCCTTTCCTTTCCTTTCCTTTCCTTTCCTTTCCTTTCCCTTCCT
>NW_008796200.1:438185-439624 GCF_000699145.1 Aptenodytes forsteri
CCCCCTTGCCCACCCCCCGGCCACGCGTCAGAGGGCGAGCCTGCCCAGCGCCGTCCTGCCAGCCGGCCGTCGGCAGCACCCGCCGCGGCGGCTGAGGGGCGCCCGGCGCACCCCTGCACCCCCGGCACTCCCCTGCAAGTCCTCACGTACTGCTGCAGCCAGCCGGCCCGCCGCAAAATGTCACCCCGCTGTCCCGATGTCCACCCACCCGTCCCTCCAACTGTCCATCTGTCCGTATGTCCTTCCTCCATCCATCCATCCACCCATCCATCCATCCACCCATCCCTCCAGCCTTCCCTCCCTCCACCCTTCCATCTGTCTGTCCATCCTTCCATCTGTCTGTCCATCCTTCCATCTTTCTGTCCATCCTTCCATCTGTCTGTCCATCCTTCCATCTTTCTGTCCATCCTTCCATTCCTTCCATCATCCTTCCAGACATCCCACCATCCCTCCATCCCTCCATACGTGCACCCATCTTTCCCTCCCTCCCAAGACCTCTGTCCGTCCGCCCGTCTGTCCACCCACCCACCCATCCCTCCATCCATCCATCCTTCCACATACTCCATCCCCACCTCCCTTCCCAAACCTCCCATACACACCCAAATTTTCCCTCCACCCATCTTTTCCACCCCTTTTCCTCTGCCCTCCCTCCTCCCTCCGTCCCCTCCCCAACCCAGGAGGGTCACACAGGGGCGCGGGGACAACCGGACCCTCGGGGGTCCCACACCCCAACTCTTCCCAAGCCTTTCACCCCTTGGCCAGCTGAAGGCGCTTGAACCTCTGGAAACACAGGAGAGGAAAAAAACAAACAAACTCTCTCCTTCCGTTTCACACAATTTTCTCTCTTTTAAACCCCCCCCTCGTTATTTATTGTCTGCGCTCTGCTCCCCCAACGCCCCCAGCCCTTGCCGCAACCACCTGAAGCTTTTTCTTCTCCTAACACAGGGAGAATCGGCCCCCCAAGGGGTGTCAGGGGCCAAATTTTAGGTGGGTCGCCCAGGGCTTGGCGTTGTGGGGACACACCGGGGCAGGGACCGCCCGAAATGACCCCCCCGCCATCGCCTTCTCCGAAAGCCGACAGCTCTCACCCCTTAGTTATTTTCTCGGCTATTTCTGATCTGTGAGGCCTGTCGAAAGCTCCTCTGCGCGGCGAGGAAGCGCGGCTTCGGCAAATCCACGTTTTCCCAGCACAAATCGGAGCCGGACCCCCCCTCCCCACCACGGCGTGGGGATGCGGGGTCCCCCCTCCGTTTGCTTTGGGGTGGGACGTGTGAAGGCAGCCCAGAGCCGGGCTGTAAACAAGGAGGACACTTCAAAGGGGACGCCCGGGGACATCGGCCGGGCTTAGCACAACACCAAATTATTTCAGCACCCCCGGGGCAGGATGCGGCGGGGGCTGAACCTCCTGCTTGGCCGTTTGGTAGCTTGAAAAAGCAGCT
>NW_008796200.1:440111-440443 GCF_000699145.1 Aptenodytes forsteri
GTCCCGCTCCCTATCCCCCCGTCCCGTGGTCCTCAGCTGTCCCCCCTCTATCATCCCTCCTCATCTTTCCTCCGCCGTGCTGCCACAGGAAGGCAACACCTTCCTTATCTCCTTCCGACGGGTGGTCCGGGCCCTCGCTGCCCCTTCCCCCCCGGCTCCGGCCTTGTTTTTTTTCTGAAGTGTCCCTGCATTTCCCCCCAGAGACTCCTCAGCTAAACATTTCCCTCCTGGAAGGGAAAGGGAAATCTCCAAGAGGCAGATAGAAAGTCGGCGGCTCCGGTCTCCGCTGGCAGGGTGCCCTGCAGTCATTTCCGCGCCCGGCCTCCGCGCCG
>NW_008796200.1:440495-442047 GCF_000699145.1 Aptenodytes forsteri
GGTGGATAGAGGGGGGGATGGAGGGATGGAGGGATGGAGGGGTGGAGGGAGGAATAGAGAGATGAAGGGATGGAAGGATAGATGGATAGAGGGAGGGAGGGAGGGAGGGAGGGAGGGGAGGATGGTGAGATGGAGGGATAGAGAAAGGGAGGGAGAGAAGGAGGGAGGGAGTTATGGAGGGAGGGAAGGATGGATAGATGGATAGAGAGAGGGATGGAGGGAAGGAGGGAGGGATAGAGGGAGGGAGGGAGGGACAGAGAGATTGATGGACAGATGGATTGATGGATGGACAGACGGATGAGTCGTATCAAGGGGTCTCTCCAGGGCAAGCGAGCCTGGAAGGCACCTTGAATGTAAACACACTTCTCCCCCAAATTTCCCTTCGGGCCGTGGCCCCCGATGCAGCATTTCCACCCCCACCCCCTGAGCCCCCCCCGGCTCTTAGACCAAACCAGAACCATGGGGAAACCCCACAGAAGTCCCCAGCCGGGGTGAAAAGAGCCACCGTAGGCTCCCAACCCTCTGCGCCGGGCAGTTCATCCAAACCACAGCCCCCACCCGCCACCTCCTCCATTTACTTCGTTAAGACAAAGGACCGTCCCCGAGGAGGGATGACTCTGGCTGGGCTGCCTCCCAAAACTAGGTGGCGGCAAGTGGGAAGGTTAACACAGCCCCCCCCCAAACCCCCACGGGAAGCTTCCCAAGGAACCCAGTAATGATCCCGCATCCTTTCCAAGCAGGAACAAAGGCTGAGGAGACAGGATAGTTCATCATGAGTAAATGAAGGATGTAAATAACAAATAGGGGGAAGATTTATTTAGAGCGAAGCCTCAGGAAGTGGCGGGGGCCGGGGAGGGAAATGGGAGAGGAGCCATTTGGTGGATCATCAAAATCCTGGGTTAGCATGGGCCGTTGTCCTGCCCGGCACCCAAAAACCCCCCCCGTCCAAACCCAAATGGTCCCTTGCCCCCGTCCCTCGGGCTTTGGGTATTTAATAGCATCAGCGGCCCCTTTTCACACCGCAGGGGTGAATCACCCAGGGCTTCTTCTGGCCTCAGATAAGGAGGAGAAATGCCCAAAAATGGGATTTGGTGGGACAGGGCGGCTGCCTGATGCAATCAGAGGTGCTGGGGGGGGGCTGGGGCAGGCAGGCATCCACCCCACGGCGGGACACTTTGGGGGGGGGCTTGTTTTGGTGTTAAAACACCCACATCTCAGCACGCTGCGATGCTCGGATGCGTTGGGACGGGAATTTTTGCATTTCCCAGAGCGTGTGCTGGGGAAGAGACCAGGGAGAGTTTGCCCTGGGCTTGAGCCCCCAGCGGGGGCCGTGGGGGTCTGTTGGGTACCCAGGAGGGGACACAGGCAGCCACGGGGCGCAGGGACACCCCGTAGTGCACACACACACACACACGTAGTGCAACCCCCCCTCTCACACACACCCTAAAACCCAGCCATACCACTCCCTGCCGCCCCACACCGCGTCCCCCCCAGCCCCACTCCCTCCCCCAGAGGGAACTGCACACACCCTGCTCCTTTTTTAGCTTTTAGC
>NW_008796200.1:444555-446727 GCF_000699145.1 Aptenodytes forsteri
GCGCTTGGTCCCGGGGCCGGGGGTCCGGCAGCAGAGGAGGGCGGCGCAGGCATGGCGGAAGCGGGGGTCGAAGAAGGCGTAGAGGAAGGGGTTGAGGCAGCTGTTGACGTAGGCGATGCCGGTGCAGTAGGGGTGGAGGTTGTTGAGGAAGGCGTGGAGGCCGCAGGACCACGGCAGCACCTCCAGGTCCATCAGGACGTAGAGGGTCTTGACCAGGTGGAAGGGCAGCCAGCAGCCCCCGAAGGCGGCCACCAGCACCGTGATGATGGTGAGGAGGCGCTTGCGCTTGCGCGGCCCCTCGGCCCGCTCCCGGCGGAAGTGGCTGGCCACGGTGCGGGCGATGAAGAAGTAGCAGGTCAGCATGACGGCGAAGGGGGCCACGAAGCCCAAGGCGGTGGAGGAGAGCCCGAGCCCCACCTCCCAGGCGCCCTCCGTCCCCGGGGCGGCCAGGCCCCCGTAGTCCATGTAGCAGGTGATCTTGGTGTCCCCCCCTAGGGCGGCCGCCCGCCGCAGCACCAGGGCTGGCAGGGCCAGCAGAGCCGCCAGCGCCCACAGGGCCACCGTGGCCACCAGCCCACTGACCCGCGAGCGCAGCTTGGCGGTGGCCAGGGGCCGGACGATGGCCAGGTAGCGGTCGAAGCTCAGCCCCGTCAGGCAGAAGACGCTGGCATACATGTTGACGAAGACCAGGTAGCTGCTGACCTTGCAGGCAGCCGTGCCGAAGGGCCAGTGGTAGCCCAGCCAGGCGTAGGCGGCCCACAGCGGCAGGGTGGCCACGAAGGTGAGGTCGGCAGCGGCCAGGTTGGCGATGAAGGTGTCGGCCGAGCGCCGGCGGTCCCGGCCGCCCTTGAAGACGGTCCAGAGGACCAGCCCGTTGCCCGCTGTGCCCAGCAGGAACACCAGCAGGTAGATGGTGGGCAGCAGGGCCAGCGAGGGTCCCCACTCGGCGTACTCGCACTCCGTCTCGTTGTCCCCGTAGGCGTAGGCGTCCGTCGCCTCCTCCATGCCGCCGGCCGCTGGGCTCATCTCAGCTCAGCTCATCCCGGGCTCACCGAGCTCCTCCGGCCCTCTGAGCCCGGCCCAACGAATCCCACCGCGTTACCTCCCCTTCCTCCTCCTCCTCCTCCTCCTCCTCCTCCGCCCTCCTCCTTGATGGGACGGACGGGACGGATGGATGGACGGGGGGGAGCCCCCGTGGGAAATTTCACAGCTCCCCCTCCGCCCTCCATCTGGCTCCTTCCTGGGGGTTTTACCGAGCTCTCACCCAAGTGTCAACGCGTCAACCCCTGAGATAACCCCCCGTCCCCCCCCGCCGCAGGGCAGCTGCCTCCCGGGGGATTTCGGTCACCCCGCCGCCACCCGGGCTCGGAGCGGCGGCTCGGGGGGGCAGGGCAGGGGAGCGCGAAGGCCGGGCAGGGGTCCACCACCCTGCAAGTCCGAATTTGCATTTGGGATTTCGCCTGTGGGGTGCCGCGTTCGGCATTTTGCGTCGGGGTGTTGCACTTCGGGTCTGGCGTTTGGCGTGTTGCAGTGGGCATTTTGCAGCGGGGCGTTGCACTTGGGGGACTTTGCATTTGGCGTTGGGCATTTGGGATGTTGCGTTTGGCGTTTGGCACTTGGGATTTTACATTTTGCTTCCAGGGTTTTTGCGTTTTGCAAACAGTCGCGGCACCGGGAGGGTCCCAAATTGCCGGGGCCCTATTTCGAGCGTGACGTGCTGGGGAGACCTTTGTGCGTTTACCAAAAATCCGGGGAGGGGGAGCTCTGGGATTTCCCCCCCCCCGAGTCTGCAGAAAGATCATTTTCAGGCATCGTCTGCTGAAGGACCGGACGGTGATTGGGAGCCCTCGCTGCGCCCTGGTCCTGTGCAGGCTTCGCTCTCCAGTAAGGGAGCCTTCATCTGAGCCAAGAAAGAAGAAAAATCACCCTCCCACCCCAAAAATAAAATATTCGGAGGGAGGAGGAGGAAGCTCCCCGCCGCGGCAGGGCACGGCCGAGCCGTGGGACGGGGTTGTCCCGCCGGGGCTGAGCTCTCGCAATTACGGCTCTGGGGAAAAGCACTGGAGAAGCCAAGCGGGACTTTGCAAAAAGTAAAGTCCGAAAAGCCGCGAGTCCCCCCGGGAGGCCGGGAAAAGTGGGGGGGGGGGGGGCGGGGGGCGGGCGACGGCAGCG
>NW_008796200.1:447059-447813 GCF_000699145.1 Aptenodytes forsteri
AGCCCCGGAGGGGTGGGCACGGCGGCCACCAACCCAGCCGCCCACCGGGGACCCACAGCCGCCGGCCTGGGAGAACAAACCAGGGCTTGATCGAGCCGTAGATAATGAATAATAAAATATTCTAATGACCTGGGACAGTCGCTTGGAAAGGCGCGCGTTAACCCCGCCGGGTAAGGTGCTAAGGCCAGCAGGTCTTTGAAAAATTGAAATAAAAAGCTGCTGAAAATTGACGCATAAATGTGATGGCTGCTGGTTTAAGTTAAAACCTGAAGTCTGTTTAAAGAAGGGACGGACCCCCACACAAACCGAGCCTGATGAAGACGTTACTTAAGCCTATTAGCTAATAAATGGAATAAAATAGGGAAATAAAAGAAATGCTAATTAGGCCCTTGGCATCACCAGAAACTGCTACAAAGGGAGATGTTCCAGCCCAGGTAACAAAGATCACTATTAATAACGATCTCGGCTATTTTTGTCTTCTGTGGGTAGCGCAGGAGAACAGGTAACCCTTTCCAGCCCCGCCAAGGCGATGCCTCGCCGAAAAGCCGCCGGCGACGCTGGGAAGGGGGGCTGAAGGGTCCCCGGTCACCCCGGCAGAGGGGATGGCTCCACTCGTGCACAGTCCCCGGTGCCACCCTGGGGTCCCGGCGTGGTCCCCGGCACCCGGCTAACCCACGCGCAGCCTCCTCCGGTGGGAAGGAGCGCGCCGGCCGGCCGGAGACCCCCCGGTTTGCCGTAGCCACGGGTCACGGGT
>NW_008796200.1:448040-448965 GCF_000699145.1 Aptenodytes forsteri
CTCGCACACGCGCAGCCGCGCGCTGGGCAGTAGGGAGAGGGTCGGGGGACCGTCACCCCTAATCCCCAGGGAATAAATCCCAGCGCTCCACAGGAGCCAGCGGCTCCATCCGGACAGCAGCGCGGGGCCCAGCCCGCGCCCCTCCGTGCCGGCTCCGCAGCTGGCAGCCCGTAGGGAAGAGGCTGAGATTTCGCCGGAGGGGAGGGCTCGGGGGGGGCAGCAGGAGCCCTCAGCCCAGCTCAGGGCGCGAAGCTTTGCCGGGGAAAAGTTGAGCCCCTCAAGCGTCTGCCGGGTTCCTTGGCTCGGACCCACGCGACACGCGCCAGGCTCGGCACAAAAACCACCCCCCCAAATGCGTCTCGGGGGGGGCTGCCCCGCAGGGGACGGGGGAGCAGCGACCGTCCCCGCAGTGTCCCCTGGTCCCCGCGCAGCCTCCCAGGCACTGGTGGGGTGGGAGCCCCCCCCCGCAGGGGGTCAGGAGACGGGGCCGAGCTCCTGGCGCTTCCCCGGGCACCCCTCGCCAGGAAGGGCAGCGTTTGGCCTTGCCGCAAGGTGGGATTTGGCGACTTCCTCTGGAGCCGGTTGGAGTTACTCACATCCTACCGGGGAAGCAACAACCCCTCAGCTACATCTCTCCCCCTGGATCTCCCCTCCTTCTGTCGGGCTCTGCCGGGAAGAAACAGCCTTGGGGGTCCCCATCCCAGGGGGGCACAGCCAGGTCTCGGAGGGGCACGTGCCCAAAGAGTGGCTGCGGTGGCAGCTCGGCTCACCGACCCGTCCAAAAACCACGGCGGGAGGGAGGTGCGCGGCGCCCGCCGGCAGCACTTCTCCTTTGGAGGTTTGAGCCCCAGCCCAGCAGCGGGGACGGGGGATCCCCCCCTTCCTCCACGGCCCAGCCTTGCGGTGGCACCGCAGCCACCGCCCT
>NW_008796200.1:450233-451022 GCF_000699145.1 Aptenodytes forsteri
CGCACATCCCCCTCCAGCCCCCCCGGGACGCACAGCCCTGACACAGGGAACGTGGGGAGGGGGAGGCCCCAGCTACGCCCTGCCCCGGGGCGCTGGGAGGGTCCAGGGTGGGCCGGGGCCGTCCCCCAGCGTCCCCCCAGCTCCCGCACTCACCCGCTCAAGGTTTCTTCTTTTTCAGCTTCAGCGCTGGCAGCCAGTGTGGGGGGGAGGCATCAGACCTGGGAGGTGTTGGCACAGCGTGGGCACGCGCCCCCAAAAACACCCCCGGGACCCAGACCAACCCCCCGGGGGCACAGCCAAGAGGGACCCCCGGCTGATCCCTGCTCCCCGGGGGGATTCGGCCGGGCAGGGCCGGGCCGGGGGCTGCCGCGCCGGCTGGGGCTTTAAGGGCTCCGTCCCAAGCACTGTTTAGGGTGGAGCAGCCCGGCTCTCCAGGCAACGGGGCCCTGGGAAAGCTGGGCCCAGCAAAGCCGGCCCCCCCGCCCAGCTCCAGCCCGGCAAGGGCCCAGCCCAGCCTCCTGCTGCCTGCAAACGCCAGAAGTACCAGCCCGGAGAGCCCCAGCACCCCTCAATATCCCTTTACGCCCCTAAAGCACCCCCAAAATCCTCAGGCCTCTGGAAAAACACCCCCTCGGTACTGCTTCAGTGGGGCACGGAACCGGGTAACAGCCCCCCAACACCTCCCCACCCTTCAGCATCCTCCCCGCATCCACGGCATCGGCCTCATCTGCCCCAAACCTGCACCCACCCCTGCGGCTCCCCAAGCCCCGCCCCGGGGACCACTCACCG
>NW_008796200.1:451264-452653 GCF_000699145.1 Aptenodytes forsteri
GCATCGGCCTCATCTGCCCCAACCCTGCACCCACCCCTGCTGCTCCCCAAGCCCAGCCCCGGGGCACAGCCCTCGCCTCCCCACGAGGGTCCCGTGCCCCCAGCACTCACCCTGAGGACTTCTCCGGCTTGGGGGGCAGCGCCAGGGGTTTCCCACTCAAGCCGGGGATCTTGCAGGACTTGGAGCGCTGCACGTGGGGGTCCTTGGGGGGGGTCGCCTTGCTGTCCCCCGGCGGCGCCCCCTCCTCGGCCGAGCGGTTTCGGCCCCTCAGCTTGGCCTGGGCACAGAGGAGTGAAGTCAGGCTGGCACACGGTGCTCTGCCCCCTCCCAAATCCTCCCACTGCCTCCTCCCCATCCCTCCCTGCCGCTGCCTGCCTTTGGCCAACCCCCCAGCCCCAACCTGCCTCAGTTTCCCCTCCCCTTGTTAAACCCTGCCCTCCACCTGGCCGGGAGGCGTCACCCCACTCGCTCGGGGTCCCGGTGGGCCCCACCTTGAGGGCGGACGTGTTGAGGCCGGGGAAGAGCGGCACCTTGACCCCCTTGCTCGACAGGGACGCTCGCACCCGCCGGCTCTTGGGTTCCTCCGCTGCCTCCTCATCAGAGGACGCTGCTGGGCGGTCTGGACGGGGCTCTGCGGGAAGGACATGGGGGACAGCGTCACCGTGAGACACCTCTGCTGCGGACAGACAGCCCCACGGTCCCTCTCCTGTTGTCACCGTCCCACGGGCTCTCACCTGTGGAGTCCCGGAAGATCCAGCTGTCCCCTTCCGAGGCAGCCCCGGGGCGGAGGGCCGGCGCCCGGTGCCTGCGCTTGCGGCCCAGGTTGGCCTTGCTGCGGTACACGCTGCTGTCCAGGACCTCCGTGTCCTGCAGAGCCACAGGGACAGGTCAGCGCCCAGCACCAGGGAGCCCTGGGACCCCCACTCCACCCACCCAGCGTGCCCACGGACCCCCGCAACAGCACTGGGGGGCCCTGAATCCACAGTCTGCCCCTCGGGGGAGGCTGGGGCCAGAGGGTGAAGCCCCCATCCCCAGAGGGGGACAGGAACAGGACCCCCAGACAAGCGTGTCTGTGACGGTCGGGCACCCCCAGAGCCGTACAAGGGGGCTGGTAGCTGCCCCCTCTGCCCCCTCCCCGCTCACCTCCAGGAAGGTGAATTCCTGCCCGGCGTGGTCCGTGGGTCCCTCGGGCTGAGGGACGCCCAGGAAGAGCCGCTTCTCCTCCCAGCTTGGTGGTCTCTTCCCATCCAGGTGGTCCGAGGGGGCTTCTTCGCTCTCCGTGTCTGGCAGGGTCCCGCCGGCAGCCTCTGGCAGCAGAGGGGAGGCCCTGGGGCTCCGCGGGGCAGCGGCCGGCTTGGGGGGGTCCCTCTCCTCCTCGGTGGGGCTGGG
>NW_008796200.1:452678-456004 GCF_000699145.1 Aptenodytes forsteri
GCCGGTGGCCATCGCGCATCGGCGGGCTGGGGTCCGAGAGATGGATGCTTCTGCTCGGGGAGACAAGGCGAGACCCCAGAGTTCCTCCAGCTCCGGCTAACACCAGCCCTTCCCCTGCCCCGAACCTCGCCTCCGTCAGCCTCCAGGGGAAACTGAGGCACGGGGAGGGCCAAACACTGCTCCCGTGAAGTCAGGACAGGACCCAGGTGTCCAGGACTCTCCCCCCTCTCCCAGGATGTCACACCAAGGGGGTGGCACCTCTGGGAAGTTCCCCCAAAGCCCCCTCCCAAAGGCTGGGGCAGAATTTGGGGTCTGGGGAGGGCAAGGAGGCTGCCAGACTCACGGGGGACTCGGGCCAACTCTCCCCCTTGGGGCAGAGAAAGGGGTCAGACCCCCCAGTAGGGTCACCAGCCCCCAGGAGGTGGCCAGGGGGACGCCAGGTGACCAAGGGGCCCCAAGGGGCAGGAGGAGGAGGAGGAGGAGGATCAGGGCCACCCAGGGTGTGGGAAGGCGCTGGCAGCAGGAAACCGCACAGCTCCCGGGGCAGGGCTTGGGGGATCCCCGCTGCCCCACACAGGTCGACCAGGCTGGGGCCTTCCCGAGGCCCGTGGGACCTTCACTTCCCTCCTCCTGGGATCCTTATTTTCAGGCAACTTGGGGGAATTTATCATTTTGGGAATCCCCAGCTCCGTAAGTTGGCTGAAATCAGGGTTCCCACATCCTGGCGAAGCAATAAGGGCACGGGGCTAATTCTGCCCCTTTTTCAGGGGGCATAGGGAACACCAGCATCCCCCCAAACTCGGCGCACAGCTCCCCACGTCAGAGGGAGACCAGCACAAGAAGCCCTGAAGGCATCATCCCCTCCTGGATCAGCTCAAGACGGCAGATCCTGCTGGGACAAGTTGAAACCCAGTCCCTCGAAAAGTTCCCGCTCCAGTTGCGGGGCCGGAGGCTACACGGGGAAATGCGGAGGCTGGGGAAGAGGAGCTCTGGCAGCCCAGGGCCGGAGGCAGCAGGTCCCCCAGCTACACGAGGCACGGTAGGACGCCAGCACAAGGCCCACGGCGTCGGAAGTCCCCGCTGCAGGACAGCACGGGCACCCGCAGGGGACGGCTCCCTCCCCGGGGCCACGCTGCCACCGCCAGCGCCCTCCTTACCCGTCTGCTGAGCCGGTGTCATCTCCCGGGCTTTGCTCCCCAGCACCAAAGTCCCGGCTCCGGGCCGCACAGCGGGCGCCGAACGCACTAGCCCACTCCCGGCGCTTGGCCTCGGCGTCGCCCAGCTCCGCATTCCAGCCGGCTGCGTCGAGGTCCTGGCTCCAGCCTGGCTCTTCCACCCCAGCCTCCCGGGGCTGGGCAGAGCTGCCCGGGGCGGGCAGGCTGCCCAGGCCCTGACCCCAGGCCGTCTGGCCCGGGCCCCCCCCACCGGCATCACCAGTGCCCACGCAGCTGGTGGCATCCCTGTGCCAGTCTCCCAGGGGCTCCTGCAGGCCCCCGGACCTCATTCCACCGGCCCAGGACGTCGAGCCATCTGACGACGCTCCGGCGCTGGAGGGATCTGGCACCCACTCTGTCCCAATGATGCCAAATTGGTTGTGGCGCTCGGCTCCTCCAAGCTCTTTAGCCCAGTCCCTGCTATCGGTGGTACCGCGCTCCTGCTGGTCGGTGCTGCCCCAGCCGGGCTCCTGGGCCGGGGGAGCGGCGGGGGGGGGGGCAGGCACAGCGGCCTCTTTCCTGACACCAAAAGCATCGACCAGCTCGGTTTGGCCAATGCTGCGCTCACCAGCCCAGCTCAGCCGGCCAGGACTAAACTCTCTTTCTTCCTTTCCGGTGTTCACGGAGCTGTACTCGCTGGCCCAGGCCGGTCTGCTGGGCTTGAACTCCCCGTCCCGGGTCTCCACGTCCCTGGTGCTGTATTTGTCATCCCAGGCTGGTCTGCTGGGTTCGAACCCGCTGTCCCGGGTCTCCATCTCTCTGCTGCTGTACTCGCTGGCCCAGGCCGGTCTGCTGGGGCTGAACTCCCGGTCCTGGCTCTCCACGCCCCTGGTCCTGTGCTCATCGTCCCAGGCCGGTCTGGGCTGAACTCCCGGTCCTGGCTCTCCACGCCCCTGGTCCTGTGCTCATCCATCCAGGCCGGTGGTCCCGGCTCTCCACGTCCCTGGTCCTGTGCTCATCGTCCCAGGCCGGTCTGCTGGGGCTGAACTCCCGGTCCTGGCTCTCCATGTCCCTGCTGCGGTACTCGCTATCCCAGGCCGGTCTGCTGGGGCTGAACTCCCGGTCCTGGCTCTCCATGTCCCTGGTGCTGTATTCGCCGGCCTCGGCCGGCCTGCTGGGGCTGAACTCCCGGTCCTGGCTCTCCATGTCCCTGGTGCTGTATTTGCTGTCCCAGGCCGGCCTGCTGGGGCTGAACTCCTTGTCTGGGGTCCCGGTGTCCCCAGTGCTGGATCTGCCAGCCCAGCCCAGCGTAAAATCCTTGCCCTTGGTCTCGGCATCCCTGCTGTTGTATTTACTGGCCCAGTCTGGGGTGAGCTCCCTGTCCTTCATCTCCCCATCGCTGGTGCCGTATTCACCAGCCCACGCAGGTGGCATCTCCCCACCCTGGCTCTCCGGGTCCCCGGAGCCGTACCTGCCAGCCCAGCTGGGCTGCCTGGAGCTCGGCTCCTTGTCCTGCTGCTGGCCACGTCCCACGCCGTAGCCGCTGCTCCAGTCAGCCTTCGCGGAGCCGATCTCCTCCCCGCTGCCCGCGCTGTCCAAGCCATAGCCCGTGCCCCACTTGGGTTTGCCGGCACCGAAGTCTTGATCCTGCAGGCAGCTTTCCCCCGCGCTGTGGGATTTGGACCAGTCGCTGCAGCCCAGTCGCGTTTCCCCCATCAGCTCCGTCCCTTTGTAATCGCTGCCCCAGTCCTTCACGGCGGTGCCGAAGGGCCCGTCCTGCCGGTCCCCATCCCTGACACTGCGGGTGCCGTCCCAGCTCGATTTGGTCCCGAATTCCCGGTCCCGCTCCGTCTCACCAGGCCAGTCTCTCTCCCTGACCACAGCCTCATGGGTCCAGTCGAAGGTGCCGGCCTGGTGAGGTCTGCCAATGCCGAATTCACTGCACAGGTCCTTCCGTGACCAGCCAAGCAGGTCCTGGGGGAAGAGGGTGAGGAGCGGGGAGAGGGCGTTAAAGGGGGTCGCAGTCCCAGCTCACGCAGCAGAGAGGAGAGTTGGAGAGGGAAAGAGAGGGAGAAATATCCTCGGATGCCGGGGGTCACAGCACAAGCAGGGTCCCCTTCCCAAGGGGAGGCCAGATCCTGCCGCCGGCCCTCCCCACCCCGCGGGGCCCCC
>NW_008796200.1:458479-459360 GCF_000699145.1 Aptenodytes forsteri
GGGAGGGCGAGGCGAGAACTCACGTCAGGGGGGGAAGGCGGCCTCCGGCGTCCGCGGGGGTCCCCGGCACAGCTCGGGCCGGCTGGGGGGGAGCCGCTGACAGAGAGAAACGGGGAAGGAGGGTAAATTCCTCCCGTGCGCCTCTGCTCTCCCCTCCCACCGCCCACCGAGGCGCCTCCCGGCCCCAAACCACCCGCTCCGGCTGCAGGAGGATGGGGTCAGGCAAACCGCAAGAGGCCCTTCAGTCACTGCAAGCCGTACCCAAAACCGGCACCGAACTATCAGCGAGGTTTTGACTGCAGAGGGGAGGGAGGCAAATCAGCCCGAGTCCCCTTTCCGGAAAGTTTTCCGTCCTTCAGAGAGCGAGTTTCTCACACTCGGGTTTAAAATAGCCCCCGTCTCGCTCTCCCGGAGGTACCCGGCTTTCAGGAGCGTGGCCAAGCGCTGGCTCTCACCCAGGACATCCTGCAGCCAGGAGTCCCGCAGATCTGCCGGCTCCCTCCGCCCTGGCACGGCAGGAAAAAATATAGCAAGGGTGGGGAAAAAGGGAGCGTTTCCCCGGGGGAGCGACCCCCTCCCCGTTATTCCCAGCCTCGGGGCGCCCCCTGGCCGGGCAGCGGGACGGCCAGCTGGCTCGCTTCCCAGCCCTCGGGGGCTGCAGGCGCGGAGGCAGCTCCTCAACCGGGACAGCCCGTTCCTGCGGTCCGAAAAAACCTCCCGGCGCTGCGGCGGCTGCCCTGGCCTTCCCAGGGAGGCAGCTCAAGGCGCTGCCTGCTTGGGAGGAACGCCGGCCTCGTGCCGGCAACCAGACCTCAGCTCCGTTATTCCCGTCCCCGCAGCCTCTCGCCCCCTCCCCCCCCCCCCCCGCGGGCCCCCCCCCC